>NW_027667927.1:600000-906000 GCF_963924665.1 Micromys minutus | reverse complement strand
GGAATTTCTTCCCTTTCCCAAAAATAAAGGGAATGCATAACTTTTTGCCGTAAAAAAGGGAAATTTCTTCATTTTTGCTCCAAAATAAGGGGAATTTCTGCCTTTTTGCCTCTAAATAAGTGGAATTTCTGTCTTTTTCCCTCCAAACAAAGGGAATTTCTGTCTTTTTCGCCTCAAAATAAGGTGAATTTCTGACTTACTACAATGAAATATGTGAAATTTCTGCAATTTTGCCCCAAAATAAGGGAAATTTCTGCCTCTTTGCCCCCAAATAAGGGGAATTTCAGCCTTTTTACCTCAATATAAGGGGAATTTCTGCATTTTTGCCACAAAAAATTAAGAATTTCTGACCTTTCGCCCCAAAATAAAGAAAATTTCTGCCTTTTTCCCCTGAAATAAGTAAAATTTTGGCAATTTTGCCCCAAAATAAGTGAAATTTCTGCAATTTTGACCCAAAATAAAGGAAATTTCTGGAATTTGGCCCAAAAATAAGTGGAATTTCTAAGTTTTGCCACAAAATAAAGAGAATTTCTGTCTTTTTGCCCCAACATATAGGGAATTTCTGTCTTTTTGCCCCACAACTATAGGAATTTCTGCAATTTTGCTCCAAAATACAGAAAATTTCTTTCTTTTTGACCTGAAATATGTGAAATTTCTGCAATTTTACCCCTAAATAAGGTGAATTTCTGCCTTTTTGCCTGAAAATAATGGGAATGCAAACTTTTTTGCTATAAAAAGGGTAATTTCTTCATTTTTGCTCCAAAATAAAGGAAATTTCTGCCTGTTTGCCTCTAAATAAGTGGAATTTCTGTCTTTTTCCCCCAAAACAAAGAGAATTTCTGTCTTTGTTGCCCCAAAATAAGGGAAATTTCTGACTTATTACCCTGAAGTAAGTGAAATTTCTGCAATTTTGCCCAAAATAAGGGAAATTTCTGCAATTTTGCCCCAATGTAAAGGAAATTTCTGCACTTTTGCCCCAAAATAAGGGAAATTTCTGACTTTTTGCTCCCGAAAAATGGAGATTTTCTGTCTTCTTGCCCCAAAATAAGGAGAATTTCTGCCTTTTTGCCCGAAAATTATGAGAATTTCTGCATTTTTGCTTCAAAATACGGGGAATTTCTGCTTTTTATCCCGAAAGTAAGGGGAATGCATACCTTTTTGCCATAAAAAGGTAAATTTCTTCATATTTTTTCCAAAATAAAGGAAATTTCTGCCTTTTTGCCTCTAAATAAGTGGAATTTCTGTCTTTTCCTCCAAAAACAAAGAGAATTTCTGTCTTTTTTGACCCAAAATAAGGGGAATTTCAGACTTATTACCCTGAAATAAATGAAATGTCTGTAATTTTGCCCCAAAATAAGGGAAATTTCTGACTCTTTGCCCTCAAATAAGGGGAATTTCAGCCTTTTTACCTCAAAATAAGGGGAATTCCTGCCTTTTTGACCCAAAATTAAGGAAAATTTCTACCTTTTTCCCCTGAAATAAGTAAAATTTCTGCAATATTGCCCCAAAATAAGTGAAATTTCTGCAATGTTGCCCAAGAATAAGGGAAATTTCTGGAATTTTGCCCCAAAATAAGTGGAATTTCTGAGTTTTGCCCCAAAATAAGGAGAATTTCTGTATTTTTGCCCTAACATACAGAGAATTTCTGCCTTTTTGCCCCACAATTAGGGGAATTTCTGCAATTTTGCTCCAAAATACAGGGAATTTCTTCCCTTTCCCAAAAATAAAGGGAATGCATAACTTTTTGCCGTAAAAAAGGGAAATTTCTTCATTTTTGCTCCAAAATAAGGGGAATTTCTGCCTTTTTGCCTCTAAATAAGTGGAATTTCTGTCTTTTTCCCTCCAAACAAAGGAAATTTCTGTCTTTTTCGCCTCAAAATAAGGGGAATTTCTGACTTACTACACTGAAATAAGTGAAATTTCTGCAATTTTGCCCCAAAATAAGGGAAATTTCTGCCTCTTTGCCCCCAAATAAGGGAAATTTCAGCCTTTTTACCTCAATATAAGGGGAATTTCTGCATTTTTGCCACAAAAAAATAGGAATTTCTGACCTTTCACCCCAAAATAAAGAAAATTTCTGCCTTTTTCCCCTGAAATAAGTAAAATTTCGGCAATTTTGCCCCAAAATTAGTGAAATTTCTGCAATTTTGCCCCAAAATAAGGGAAATTTCTGGAATTTGGCCCCAAAATAAGTGGAATTTCTAAGTTTTGCCACAAAATAAAGAGAATTTCTGTCTTTTTGCCCCAACATATAGGGAATTTCTGTCTTTTTGCCCCACAACTATAGGAATTTCTGCAATTTTGCTCCAAAATACAGAAAATTTCTTCCTTTTTGCCCTGAAATATGTGAAATTTCTGCAATTTTACCCCTAAATAAGGTGAATTTCTGCCTTTTTGCCTGAAAATAATGGGAATGCAAACTTTTTTTGCCATAAAAAGGGTAATTTCTTCATTTTTGCTCCAAAATAAAGGGAATTTCTGCCTGTTTGCCTCTAAATAAGTGGAATTTCTGTCTTTTTCCCCCAAAACAAAGAGAATTTCTGTCTTTGTTGCCCCAAAATAAGGGAAATTTCTGACTTATTACCCTGAAGTAAGTGAAATTTCTGCAATTTTCCCCCAAAATAAGGGAAATTTCCTCAATTTTGCCCCAATGTAAAGGAAATTTCTGCACTTTTGCCCCAAAATAAGGGAAATTTCTGACTTTTTGCTCCCGAAAAATGGAGATTTTCTGTCTTCTTGCCCCAAAATAAGGAGAATTTCTGCCTTTTTGCCCGAAAATTATGAGAATTTCTGCAATTTTGCTTCAAAATACGGGGAATTTCTGCTTTTTATCCCGAAAGTAAGGGGAATGCATACCTTTTTGCCATAAAAAGGTAAATTTCTTCATTTTTGCTCCAAAATAAAGGAAATTTCTGCCTTTTTGCCTCTAAATAAGTGGAATTTCTGTCTTTTCCTCTAAAACGAAGGGAATTTCTGTCTTTTTTGACCCAAAATAAGGGGAATTTCAGACTTATTACCCTGAAATAAATGAAATGTCTGTAATTTTGCCCCAAAATAAGGGAAATTTCTGACTCTTTGCCCTCAAATAAGGGGAATTTCAGCCTTTTTACCTCAAAATAAGGGGAATTCCTGCCTTTTTGACCCAAAATTAAGGAAAATTTCTACCTTTTTCCCCTGAAATAAGTAAAATTTCTGCAATATTGCCCCAAAATAAGTGAAATTTCTGCAATGTTGCCCAAGAATAAGGGAAATTTCTGGAATTTTGCCCCAAAATAAGTGGAATTTCTGAGTTTTGCCCCAAAATAAGGAGAATTTCTGTATTTTTGCCCTAACATACAGGGAATTTCTGCCTTTTTGCCCCACAATTAGGGGAATTTCTGCAATTTTTCTCCAAAATACAGGGAATTTCTTCCCTTTCCCAAAAATAAAGGGAATGCGTAACTTTTTGCCGTAAAAAAGGGAAATTTCTTCATTTTTGCTCCAAAATAAAGGGAATTTCTGCCTGTTTGCCTCTAAATAAGTGGAATTTCTGTCTTTTTCCCCCAAAACAAAGAGAATTTCTGTCTTTGTTGCCCCAAAATAAGGAAAATTTCTGACTTATTACCCTGAAGTAAGTGAAATTTCTGCAATTTTGCCCCAAAATAAGGGAAATTTCCTCAATTTTGCCCCAATGTAAAGGAAATTTCTGCACTTTTGCCCCAAAATAAGGGAAATTTCTGACTTTTTGCTCCCGAAAAATGGAGATTTTCTGTCTTCTTGCCCCAAAATAAGGAGAATTTCTGCCTTTTTGCCCGAAAATTATGAGAATTTCTGCAATTTTGCTTCAAAATACGGGGAATTTCTGCTTTTTATCCCGAAAGTAAGGGGAATGCATACCTTTTTGCCATAAAAAGGTAAATTTCTTCATTTTTGCTCCAAAATAAAGGAAATTTCTGCCTTTTTGCCTCTAAATAAGTGGAATTTCTGTCTTTTCCTCTAAAACGAAGGGAATTTCTGTCTTTTTTGACCCAAAATAAGGGGAATTTCAGACTTATTACCCTGAAGTAAATGAAATGTCTGTAATTTTGCCCCAAAATAAGGGAAATTTCTGACTCTTTGCCCTCAAATAAGGGGAATTTCAGCCTTTTTACCTCAAAATAAGGGGAATTCCTGCCTTTTTGACCCAAAATTAAGGAAAATTTCTACCTTTTTCCCCGGAAATAAGTAAAATTTCTGCAATATTGCCCCAAAAATAAGTGAAATTTCTGCAATGTTGCCCAAGAATAAGGGAAATTTCTGGAATTTTGCCCCAAAATAAGTGGAATTTCTGAGTTTTGCCCCAAAATAAGGAGAATTTCTGTATTTTTGCCCTAACATATAGGGAATTTCTGCCTTTTTGCCCCACAATTAGGGGAATTTCTGCAATTTTGCTCCAAAATACAGGGAATTTCTTCCCTTTCCCAAAAATAAAGGGAATGCATAACTTTTTGCCGTAAAAAAAGGGAAATTTCTTCATTTTTGCTCCAAAATAAGGGGAATTTCTGCCTTTTTGCCTCTAAATAAGTGGAATTTCTGTCTTTTTCCCTCCAAACAAAGGGAATTTCTGTCTTTTTCGCCTCAAAATAAGGGGAATTTCTGACTTACTACACTGAAATAAGTGAAATTTCTGCAATTTTGCCCCAAAATAAGGGAAATTTCTGCCTTTTTGTTCTGAAATATGTGAAATTTCTGCAATTTTACCACAAAATAAGGTGAATTTCTGCCTTTTTGCCACAAATTAATGGGAATTTCTGCCTTTTTGCCTCAAAATAAAAAAAATGTTTGTTTTTTTTCTATGAAATAAGTGAAATTTCTGCAATTTTGCCCTAAAATAAGGAAAATTTCTGCAATATTTCCCAATATTAACAGAAATTTCTGCATTTTTGCTCCAAAATAAGGGGAATTTCTTCTTTTTGCCCCAAAATAAAGGAAATTTCAGCCTTTTTACCTGAAAATAAGTGAAATTTCTGCAATTTTGCCCCAAAATAAGGGAAATTTCTGCCTTTTTGCCCTGAAATAAGGGGAATTTCAGCCTTTATTCCTCAAAATAAGGGGAATTTCTGCATTTTTGCCACAAAATATTAGGAATTTCTGACTTTTTGCCACAAAATAAAGAAAATTTCTGCCTTTTTTCCCTGAAATAAGTGAAATTTCTGCAATTTTGCCCCAAAATAAGTGGAATTTCTAAGTTTTGCCCTAAAATAAAGAGAATTTCTGTCTTTTTGCCCCAACATATAGGGATTTTCTGCCTTTTTACCCCACAATTAGGGGAATTTCTGCAATTTTGCTCCAAAATACGGGGAATTTCTGCCTTTTTGCCCTGAAATATGTGAAATTTCTGCAATTTTACCCCTAAATAAGGTGAATTTCTGATTTTTTGCCCCAAAATAATGGGAATTTCTGTCTTTTTGCCCTAAAATTAGAAAAATTTTTGCTTTTTTTCTCTAAAATATGTGAAATTTCTGCAATTTTTCCCCAAAATAAGGGGAATTTCTTCGTTTTTGCCCCAAAACTAAGGAAATTTCAGCCTTTTTACATGAAAATAAGTGAAATTTCTGAAATTTTGCCCCAAATAAGGGAAATTTCTGCAATTTTGCCCTAAAATAAGGTAAATTCCTGCAATTTTGCCCCAAAATAAAGGAAATTTCAGGAATTTTGCCCCAAAATAAGGGGAATTTCTGATTTTTGCCCCAAAATAAAGGGAATTTCTGCCTTTTGCCCCAAAATTAGGGGAATTTTGCAATTTTGCTCCAAAATACACGGAATTTCTGCCTTTTTGCCTGAAAATAATGGGAATGCATACCTTTTTGCTATAAAAAGGGTAATTTCTTCTTTTTTGCTCCAAAATAAAGGGAATTTCTGCTTGTTTGCCTCTAAATAAGTGGAATTTCTGTCTTTTTCCCCCAAAACAAAGATAATTTCTGTCTTTTTTGCCCCAAAATAAGGGAAATTTCTGACTTATAACCCTGAAGTAAGTGAAATTTCTGCAATTATGCCCCAAAATAAGGGAAATTTCTGCAATTTTGCCCCAATGTAAAGGAAATTTCTGCAATTTTGCCTTAAAATAAGGGACATTTCTGACTCTTTGCTCCCGAAAAAAGGAGATTTTCTGTCTTTTTGCCCCAAAATAAGAAGAATTTCTGCCTTTTTGCCTGAAAATTAGAGAATTTCTGCAATTTTGCTTCTAAATACGGGGAATTTCTGCTTTTTATCCCAAAAATAACAGGAATGCATACCTTTTTGCCATAAAAAGGTAAATTTCTTCATTTTTGCTCCAAAATAATGGAAATTTCTGCCTTTTTGCCTCTAAATAAGTGGAATTTCTGTCTTTTTCCCCCAAAACAAAGGGAATTTCTGTCTTGTTTGCCCCAAAATAAGGGGAATTTCTGAATTATTACCAGGAAATACGTGATATTTCTCCAATTTTGCCCCAAAATAAGGGAAATTTCTGCCTCTTTGCCCCCAAATAAGGGGAATTTCAGCCTTTTTACCTCAATATAAGGGGAATTTCTGCATTTTTGCCACAAAATATTAGGAATTTCTGACTTTTTGCCCCAAAATAAGGAAAATTTCTGCCTTTTTCCCCTGAAATAAGTGAAATTTCGGCAATTTTGCCCCAAAATAAGTGAAATTTCTGCAATTTTGCCCCAAAATAAGGGAAATTTCTGGAATTTTGCCCTAAAATAAGTGGAATTTCTAAATTTTGCCACAAAATAAAAATAATTTTTGTCTTTTTGCCCCAACATATAGGGAATTTCTGTCTTCTTGCCCCACAACTAGGGGAATTTCTGCAATTTTGCTCCAAAATACAGAAAATTTCTTCCTTTTTGCCCTGAAATATGTGAAATTTCTGCAATTTTACCCCTAAATAAGGTGAATTTCTGCCTTTTTGCCCCAAAATAATGGGAATTTCTGCCTTTTTGCCCCAAAATAAGAAAAAGTTTTGTTTTTTTTTTCTGAAGTAAGTGAAATTTCTGCAATTTTGCCCTAAAATAAGGAAAATTTCTGCAATTTTTCCCAATAATAACGAACATTTCTGCAATTTTGCCCCAAAATAAGGGTAATTTCTCCCTTTTTGCCCCAAAATAAAGGAAATTTCAGCCTTTTAACCTGAAAATAAGTGAAATTTCTGCAATTTTGCCCCAAATAAGAAAAATTTTTGCAATTTTGCCCCAAAATAAAGGAAATTTCTGGAATTTTGCCCCAAAATAAAAGGAATTTCTGATTTTTGCCCCAAAATTAGGGTAATTTCTGTAATTTTGCTCCAAAATACGGGGAATTTCTGCCTTTTTGCCTGAAAATAATGGGAATGCATACCTTTTGCAATAAAAAGGGAAATTTCTTCATTTTTGCTCCAAAATAAGGGGAATTTCTGCCTTGTTGCCTCTAAATAAGTGGAATTTCTGTCTTTTTCCCCCAAAACAAAGGTAATTTCTTTCTTTTTTGCCCCAAAATAAGGGGAATTTCTGACTTATTACCCTGAAATAAGTAAAATTTCTGCAATTTTGCTTCAAAATAAGGGATATTTCTGCCTTTTTGCCCCCAAATAAGGGGAATTTCAGCCTTTTTACCTCAAAATAAGGGGAATTTCTGCCTTTTTGCCCCAAAATAACAAAATTTCTTATTTTTCCATGAAATAAGAAAAATTTCTGCAATTTTGCCCAAAATAAGTGAAATTTCTGCAATTTTGCCCCAGAATAAGGGAAATTTCTGGAATTTTGCGCCAAAATAAGTGGAATTTCTGAGTTTTGCCCCAAAATAAGGAGAATTTCTGTCTTTTTGCCCAAACATATAGGGAATTTCTGCATTTTTGCCCCACAATTAGGAGAATTTTTCCAATTTTGCTCCAAAATACGGGGAATTTCTGCCTTTTTGCACGAAAATTAGAAGAATGCATACCTTTTTGCCTTAAAAAAGGGAAATTTCTTCATTTTTGCTTCAAAATAAGGGGAATTTCTGCTTTTTGCCTCTAAATAAGTGGAATTTCTGTTTTCTTCTCCCAAAACAAAGGGATTTTCTGTCTTTTTTGCGCCAAAATAAGAAAAATTTCTGACTTATTACCCTGAAAAAAGTGAAATTTCTGCAATATTGCCCCAAATTAAGGGAAATTTTTGCCTTTTTGCCAACAAATAAGGGGAATTTCAGCCTTTTTACCTCAAAATAAGGGGAATTTCTGCATTTTTGCCACAAAATATTAGGAATTTCTGACTTTTTGCCCCAAAATAAGGAAAATTTCTGCCTTTTTTCCCTGAAATAAGTGAAATTTCTGCAATTTTGCCTCAAAATAAGTGAAATTTCTGCAATTTTGCCCCAAAATAAGGGAAATTTCTGAAATTTTGCCACAAAATAAGTGTAATTTCTAAGTTTTGCCCCAAAATAAGGAAAATTTCTGTCTTTTTGCCCCAACATATAGGGATTTTCTGCCTTTTTAGCCCAAAATTAGGGCAATTTCTGCAATTTTGCTCCAAAATACGAGGAATTCTGCCTTTTTGCCATGAAATATGTGAAATTTCTGCAATTTTACACCTAAATAAGGTGAATTTCTGCTTTTTTGCCCCAAAATAATGGGAAATTCTGCCTTTTTGCCCCAAAATAAGAAAAATTTTTGCTTTTTTTCTCAAAAAAAAGTGAAATTTCTGCAATTTTGCCCTAAAATAAGAGAAATTTTTGCAATTTTTTTCCATAATAAGGGAGATTTTTGCAATTTTGCCCAAAATAAATGGAATTTCTTCCTTTTTGCCCCAAAACAAAGGAAATTTCAGACTTTTTACCTTAAAATAAGTGAAATTTCTGAAATTTTGACCCAAATGAGGGAAATTTCTGCAATTTTGCCCCAAAATAATGTAAATTTCTGCAATTTTGCCTCAAAATAAAGGAAATTTTTGGAATTTTGCCCCAAAATAAGGGGAATTTCTGATTTTTGCCTCAAAATAAAGGGAATTTCTGCCTTTTGCCCCAAAATTAGGGGAATTTCTGCAATTTTGCTCCAAAATACAGGGAATTTCTGCCTTTTTGCCTGAAAATAATGGGAATGCATAACTTTTTGCCATAAAAAGGGAAATTAATTAATTTTTGCTCTAAAATAAGGGGAATTTCTGCCTTTTTGCCTCTAAATAAGTGGAATTTCTGTCTTTTTCCCTCAAAACAAAGGGAATTTCTGTCTTTTTCGCCTCAAAATAAGGGGAATTTCTGACTTACTACACTGAAATAAGTGAAATTTCTGCAATTTTGCCCCAAAATAAGGGAAATTCTGCCTTTTTGTTCTGAAATATGTGAAATTTCTGCAATTTTACCCCAAAATAAGGTGAATTTCTGCCTTTTTGCCACAAATTAATGGGAATTTCTGCCTTTTTGCCCCAAAATAAGAAAAAGTTTTGCTTTTTTTCTATGAAATAAGTGAAATTTCTGCAATTTTGCCCAATAATATCGGAAATTTCTGCAATTTTGCCCCAAAATAAGGGGAATTTCTCCCTTTTTGCCCCAAAATAAAGGAAATTTCAGCCTTTTTACCTGAAAATAAGTGAAATTTCTGCAATTTTGCCCCAAATAAGAAAAATTTTTGCAATTTTGCCCCAAAATAAAGGAAATTTCTGGAATTTTGCCCCAAAATAAGGGGAATTTCTGATTTTTGCCCCAAAATATAGGGAATTTCTGCCTTTTGCCCCAAAATTAGGGCAATTTCTGTAATTTTGCTCCAAAATACGGGGAATTTCTGCCTTTTTGCCTAAAAATAATGGGAATGCATACCTTTTTGCCATAAAAAGGGAAATTTCTTCATTTTTGCTCCAAAATAAGGGGAATTTCTGCCTTTTTGCCTCTAAATAAGTGGAATTTCTTTCTTTTTCCCCCAAAACAAAGGGAATTTCTTTCTTTTTTGCCCCAAAATAAGGGGAATTTCTGACTTATTACCCTGAAATAAGTGAAATTTCTGCAATTTTGCCCCAAAATAAGGGGAATTTATGATTTTTTTCCCAAAATAAAGGGAATTTCTGCCTTTTGCCCCAAATTTAGGAGAATTTCTGCAATTTTGCTTCAAAATACGGGGAATTTCTGCCTTTATGCCCAAAAATAATGGAAATGCATACCTTTTTGCCATAAAAAGGGAAATTTCTTCCTTGTTGCTCCAAAATAAAAGGAATTTCTGCCTTTTTGCCTCTAAATAAGTGGAATTTCTGTCTTTTTCCCCAAAAACAAAGGGAATTTCTATCTTTTTTGCCCCAAATTAAGGGGAATTTCTGACTTATTACCCTGAAATAAGTGAAATTTCTGCAATTTTGCCCCAAAATATGGGATATTTTTGCCTTTTTGCCCGCAAATAAAAGGAATTTCAGCCTTTTTACCTCAAAATCAAGGGAATTTCTGCCTTTTTGTCCCAAAATAACAAATTTTTTTCCCCTGAAATAAGTGAAATTTCTGCAATTTTGCCCAAAATAAGTGAAATTTCTGCAATTTTGACCCAGAATAAGGGAAATTTCTGGAATTTTGCTCCAAAATAAGTGGAATTTCTGAGTTTTTCCCCAAAATAGGGAGAATTTCTGTCTTTTTGCCCCAACATATAGGGAATTTCTGCATTTTTGCCCCACAATTAGGGGAATTTTTGCAATTTTGCTCCAAAATACGGGGAATTTCTGCCTTTTTGCCCGAAAATAAGAAGAATGCATTCCTTTTTGCCTTAAAAAAGGGAAATTTCTTCATTTTTGCTTCAAAATAAGGGGAATTTCTGCTTTTTTTTCTCTAAATAAGTGGAATTTCTGTCTTTTTCCCCAAAAACAAAGGGATTTTCTGTCTTTTTTGCCCCAAAACAAGAAGAATTTCTGACTTATAACCCTGAAATAAGTGAAATTTCTGCAATTTTGCCCCAAAATAATGAAAATTTTTGCCTTTTTGCCCACAAATAAGGGGAATTTCACCCTTTTTACCTCAAAATAAGGGGAATTTCTGCATTTTGCCACAAAATATTAGGAATTTCTGCTTTTTTGCCCCAAAATAAGAAAAATTTCTGCCTTTTTTCTCTGAAATAAGTGAAATTTCTGCAATTTTGCCCCAAAATAAGTGGAATTTCTGAGTTTTGCTCCAAAATAAGGACATTTTCTGTCTTTTTGCCCCAACATATAGGGAATTTCTGCCTTTTTGCACCACAATTATGGGAATTTCTGCAATTTTGCTCCAAAATACGGGGAATTTCTGCCTTTTTGCCCAAAAATAAGGGGAAAGCATAACTTTTTGCCATAAAAAAAAGAAATTTCTTCATTTTTGCTCCAAACTAAGGGGAATTTCTGCCTTTTTGCTTCTCAATAAGTAGAATTTCTGTCATTTTCCCCCAAAACAAAGAGAATTTCTGTCTTTTTTGCCTCAATATTAGTGGAATTTCTGACGAATTACCCTGAAATAAGTGAAATTTCTGCAATTTTGCCCCAAAATAAGGGAAATTTCTGCCTCTTTTCCCCCAAATAAAGGGAATTTCAGCCTTTTTACCTCAAAATAAGGGAAGTTTTTGCCTTTTTTGCCTCAAAATAAGGAAAATTTCTGCCTTTTTTACCCGATATAAGTAAAATTTCTGCAATTTTGCCCCAAAATAAGTGAAATTTCTGCAATTTTACCCCAAAATAATGTGAATTTCTGCCTTTTTGCCCCAAAATAATGTGAATTTCTGCCTTTTTGCCCCAAAATAAGAAAAATTTTTGCTTTTTTTCTCTGAAATAAGTGAAATTTCTGCAATTTTGCCCTAAAATAAGGAAAATTTCTGAAATTTTTCCCAATAATAAAGGAAATTTCTGCAAATTTGCCCCAAAATTAGAGGAATTTCTCCCTTTTTGCCACAAAATAAATGAAATTTCAGCCTTTTTACCTTAAAATAAGTGAAATTTCTGCAATTTTGCCCTAAAAAAAGGAAAATTTCTGAAATTTTTCCCATTAATAAGGGAAATTTCTGCAATTTTGCCCCAAAATTAGAGGAATTTCTCCCTTTTTCCACAAAATAAAGGAAATTTCAGCCTTTTTACCTGAAAATAAGTGAAATTTCTGCAATTTTGCACCAAATAAGAAAAATTTCTGAAATTTTGCCCTAAAATAAGATAAATTCCTGCAATTTTGCCCCAAAACAAAGGAAATTTCTTGAATTTTGCCCCAAAATAAGGGGAATTTATGATTTTTGTCCCAAAATAAAGGAAATTTCTGCCTTTTGCCCTAAATTTAGGAGAATTTCTGCAATTTTGCTTCAAAATACGGGGAATTTCTGCCTTTATGCCCAAAAATAATGGAAATGCATACCTTTTTGCCATAAAAAGGGAAATTTCTTTCTTGTTGCTCCAAAATAAAAGGAATTTCTGCCTTTTTGCCTCTAAATAAGTGGAATTTCTGTCTTTTTCCCCAAAAACAAAGGGAATTTCTATCTTTTTTGCCCCAAATTAAGGGGAATTTCTGACTTATTACCCTGAAATAAGTGAAATTTCTGCTATTTCGCCCCAAAATAAGGGATATTTTTGCCTTTTTGCCCCAAAATAAAAGGAATTTCAGCCTTTTTACCTCAAAATCAGGGGAATTTCTGCCTTTTTGCCCCAAAATAACAAATTTTTTTCCCCTGAAATAAGTGAAATTTCTGCAATTTTGCCCAAAATAAGTGAAATTTCTGCAATTTTGCCCCAGAATAAGGGAAATTTCTGGAATTTTGCTCCAAAATAAGTGGAATTTCTGAGTTTTTCCCCAAAATAGGGAGAATTTCTGTCTTTTTGCCCCAACATATAGGGAATTTCTGCATTTTTGCCCCACAATTAGGGGAATTTTTGCAATTTTGCTCCAAAATACGGGGAATTTCTGCCTTTTTGCCCGAAAATAAGAAGAATGCATTCCTTTTTGCCTTAAAAAAGGGAAATTTCTTCATTTTTGCTTCAAAATAAGGGGAATTTCTGCTTTTTTGCCTCTAAATAAGTGGAATTTCTGTCTTTTCCCCCAAAAACAAAGGTATTTTCTGTCTTTTTTGCCCCAAAACTAGAAGAATTTCTGACTTATTACCCTGAAATAAGTGAAATTTCTGCAATTTTGCCCCAAAATAAGGAAAATTTTGCATTTTTGCCCACAAATAAGGGGAATTTCACCCTTTTTACCTCAAAATAAGGGGAATTTCTGCGTTTTTGCCACAAAATATTAGGAATTTCTGCTTTTTTGCCCCAAAATAAGAAAAATTTCTGCCTTTTTTCTCTGAAGTAAGTGAAATTTCTGCAATTTTGCCCCAAAATAATTGGAATTTTTCAATTTTGCCCCAAAATAAGGAGAATTTCTGTCTTTTTGCCCCAACATATAGGGAATTTCTGCCTTTTTGCACAACAATTAGGGGAATTTCTGCAATTTTGCTCCATAATACGGGTAATTTCTGCTTTTTGCCCTGAAATATGTGAAATTTCTGCAATTTTACCCCTAAATAAGGTGAATTTCTGCTTTTTTGCCCCAAAATAATGTGAATTTCTGCCTTTTTGCCCCAAAATAAGAAAAATTTTTGCTTTTTTTCTCTGAAATAAGTGAAATTTCTTCAATTTTGCGCTAAAATAAGGGAAATTTTTGCAATTTTTTCCCATAATAAGGGAGATTTCTGCAATTTTGCCCAAATATAAGGGGAATTTCTTCCTTTTTGCCCCAAAACAAAGGAAATTTCAGACTTTTTACCTGAAAATAAGTGAAATTTCTGTAATTTTGCCACAAATAAGGGGAATTTCTGCAATTTTGCCCCAAAATAAAGGGAATTTCTTCCTTTTGCCCCAAAATTAAGGGAATTTCTGCAATTTTGCTCCAAAATACGTGGAATTTCTGCCTTTTTGCACGAAAATAATGGGAATGCATACCTTTTTGCCATAAAAAGGGAAATTTCTTCATTTTTGCTCCAAAATAAAAGGAATTTCTGCTTTTTTGCATCTAAATAAGTGGAATTTCTGTATTTTTCAACGAAAACAAAGAGAATTTCTGTATTTTTTGCCCCAAAATAAGGGAAATTTCTGACTTATTACCCTGAAGTAAGTGAAATTTCTGCAATTTTGCCCCAAAATAAGGGAAATTTCTGCAATTTTGCTCAAATGTACAGGAACTTTCTGCAATTTTGACCCAAAATAAGAGGAATTTCTGACAGTTTTCTCCCGAAAAAAAGAGATTTTCTGTCTTTTTGCCCCAACATAAGGGGAATTTCTGCTTTTTTGCCTGAAAATTATGAGAATTTCTGCAATTTTACTTCAAAATACGGGGAATTTCTGCTTTTTATCCCGAAAATAATAGGAATGCATACCTTTTTGTCATAAAAAGTAAAATTTCTTCATTTTTGCTCAAAAATAAGGAAAATTTCTGCTTTTGCCTCTAAATAAGTGGAATTTCTGTCTTTTTCCCCCAAAACAAAGGGAATTTCTGTCTTTTTTGCCCCAAAATAAGGGGAATTTCTGAATTATTACCCTGAAATACGTGAAATTTCTTCAATTTTGCCCCAAAATTAGGGAAATTTCTGCCTCTTTGCCCCCAAATAAGGGGAATTTCAGCCTTTTTACCTCAAAATAAGGGGTATTTCTGCATTTTTGCCACAAAATATTAGGAATTTCTGACTTTTTGCCCCAAAATAAGGAAAATTTCTGCCTTTTTTCTCTGAAATAAGTAAAATTAATTCAATTTTGCCCCAAAATAAGTGAAATTTCTGCAATTTTGCCCCCAAATAAGCGAAATTTCTGGAATTATGCCCCAAAATAAGTAGAATTTCTAAGTTTTGCCCCAAAATAAAGAGAATTTCTGTCTTTTTGCCTCATCATATAGGGAATTTCTGTCTTTTTGCCCCATAACTAGGGCAATTTCTGCAATTTTGCCAAAATACAGATAATTTCTTCCTTTTTGCCCTGAAATATGTGAAATTTCTGCAATTTTACCCCTAAATAAGGTGAATTTCTGCCTTTTTCCCCAAAATAATGGGAATTTCTGCCTTTTTGTCCCAAAATAAGAAAAACTTTTGCTTTTTTTCTCTGAAGTATGTGAAATTTCTGCAATTTTGCCCTAAAATAAGGGAAATTTCTGCAATTTTTCCCCATAATAAAGGAAATTTCTGCAAGTTTGCACCAAAATAAGTGGAATTTCTTCCTTTTTGCCCCAAAACAAAGGAAATTTCAGCCTTTTTACCTGAAAATAAGTGAAATTTTGCAATTTTGCCCCAAATAAGGGAAATTTCTTCAATTTTGCCCCAAAATAAGGTAAATTCCTGCAATTTTGCCCCAAAATAAAAAAATTTCTGAATTTTGACCCAAAATAAAAGGAATTTCTGATTTTTGCCCCAAAATAAAGGGAATTTCTGCCTTTTGCCCCAAAATTAGGGGAATTTCTGCAATTTTGCTCCAAAATACGGGGAATTTCTGCCTTTTTGCCCGAAAATAATGGGAATGCATAACTTTTTGCCATAGAAAGGGAAATTTCTTCATTTTTGCTCCAAAATATGGGGAATTTCTGCTTTTTTGCCTATAAATAAGTGGAATTTCAGTCTTTTTCCCCCAAAACAAATGGAATTTCTTTTTTTTTGCTCCAAAATAAAAGGAATTTCTGACTTATTACCCTGAAATAAGTGAAATTTCTGCAATTTTGCCCCAAAATAAGGAAAATTTCTGCAATTTTGCCCCAATGTAAAGGAAATTTCTGCAATCTTGCCCCAAAATAAAGGGAATTTCTGACTGTTTGTTCCCAAAAAAAAGAGATTTTCTGTTTTTGCCCCAAAATAAGGAGAATTTCTGCCTTTTTGCCCGAAAATTATGAGAATTTCTGCAATTTTGCTTCAAAATACGGGGAATTTCTGCTTTTTATTCTGAAAGTAAGGGGAATGCATACCTTTTTGCCATAAAAAGGTAAATTTCTTCATTTTTGCTCCAAAATAAGGAAAATTTCTGCCTTTTTGCCTCTGAATAAGTGGAATTTCTGTCTTTTTCCTCCAAAACAAAGGGAATTTCTGTCTTTTTTGCCCCAAAATAAGGGGAATTTATTAATTATTACCCTGAAATAAGTGAAATTTCTGCAATTTTGCCCAAAATAAGGTAAATTTCTGCCTCTTTTCCCACAAATAAAGGGAATTTCAGCCTTTTTACCTCAAAATAAGGGAAATTTCTGCCTTTTTTGCCTCAAAATAAGGAAAATTTCTGCTTTTTTCCCTGAAATAAGTATAATTTCTGCAATTTTGCTCCACAATACGTGAAATTTCTGCAATTTTGCCCCAGAATAATAAAAATTTCTGGAATTTTGCCCCAAAATAAGGGGAATTTCTGAGTTTTGCCCCAAAATAAGGAGAATTTCTGTCTTTTTGCCCCAACATATAGGGAAATTCTGCATTTTTGCCCTACAATTAGGGGAATTTCTGCAATTTTGCTCCAAAATACAGGGAATTTCTGCCTTTTTGCCCGAAAATAAGGGGAATGCATAATTTTTTAAAATAAACAAGGAAAATTTCTTCATTTTTGCTCCAAAATAAGAAGAATTTCTGCTTTTTTGCCTATAAATAAGTGGAATTTCTGTCTTTTTCCTTCAAAACAAAGGGAATTTCTGTCTTTTTTGCCCGAAAATAAGGGGAATTTTTGACTTATTACCCTGAAATAAGTGAAATTCCTTCAATTTTGCCCCAAAATAACGGAAATTTCTGCTTTTTTGCCCTGAAATATGTGAAATTTCTGCAATTTTACCCTAAAATAAGGTGAATTTCTGACTTTTTGCCAAAAATAATGTGAATTTCTGCCTTTTTGCCCCAAAATAAGAAAAATTATTGGTTTTTTTCTCTGAAATAAGTGAAATTTCTGCAATTTTGCCCTAAAATAAAGGAAATTTCTGCAATTTTTCCCAACATAAGGGAAATTTCTGTAATTTTGCCTTAAAATAAAAGGAATTTCTCCCTTTTTGCCCCAAAATAAAGGAAATTTCAGCCTTTTTACCTGAAAATTAGTAAAATTTCTGCAATTTTGCCCCAAAATAAGGTAAATTCCAGCAATTTTGTCTCAAAAATAAAGGAAATTTCTGAAATTTTGCCCCAAAATAAGGGGAATTTCTGATTTTTGCCCCAAAATAAAGGGAATTTCTGCCTTTTGCCCCCAAATTAAAGAAATTTCTGCAATTTTGCTCCAAAATACGGGGAATTTCTGCCTTTTTGCCCGAAAATAATGGGAATGCATACCTTTTTGCCATAAAAAGGGAAATTTTTTTATTTTTGCTCCAAAATAAAGGGAATTTCTGCCTTTTTACCTCTTAATAAGTGGAATTTCTATCTTTTGCCCCCAAAACAAAGGAAATTTCTGTCTTTTTTGCCCCAAAATAAGGGGAATTTTTGACATATCCCCCTGCAATAAGTGAAATTTCTGCAACTTTGCCCCAAAATAAGGGAAATTTTTTCAATTTTGCCCCGATGTAAAGGAAATTTCTGCAATTTTGCCCCAAAATAAGGGGAATTTCTGACTGTTTGCTCCCGAAAAAGGAGATTTTCTGTCTTTTTGCCCCAAAATAAGGAGAATTTCTACCTTTTTGCACGAAAATTGAGAGAATTTCTGCAATTTTGCTTCAAAATACGGGGAATTTCTGCTTTTTATCCCGAAAGTAAGGGGAATGTATACCTTTTGCCACAAAAAAGGGAAATATCTTCATTTTTGCCCCAAAATAAGAGGAATTTCTGCCTTTTTACCTCAAAATAAGTGAAATTTCTGCCTTTTTACCCAAAAAATAAACGGAATTTTTGTCTTCTTGCCCCAAAATAAAAGGAATTTTTTAATTATGCCCTGAAATAAGTGAAATTTCTGCAATTTTGCCCCAAAAGAAAAGAAATTTCTGCATTTTTGCCACAAAATAATGAGAATTTCTGTTTTTTTGCCCCCAAATAAGGGAAATTTCTGCCTTTTTGCCCCCAAATAAGTGGAACTTCAGCCTTTTTACCTCAAAATAAGGGGAATTTCTGCATATTTGCCCCAAAATGAGGAAAATTTCTGACTTATTACCCTGAAATAAGTGAAATTTCTGCAATTTTGCCCCAAAATAAGTGAAATTTCTGCAATTTTGCCTCAAAATAAGGGAAATTTCTGGAATTTTGCCCCCAAAAAAGGGGAAATTCTGAGTTTTTCCCCAAAATAAGGAGAATTTCTGTCTTTTTGCCCCAACATATAGGGAATTTCTGCCTTTTTGCCCGAGAATTAGAGGAATTTCTGCAATTTTGCTTCAAAATACGGGGAATTTCTGCATTTTGCCAGAAAATAGAGGAAATGCATAAGTTTTTTTCATAAAAGAGGAAAATTTCTTCATTTTTGCTCCAAAATAAGAAGAATTTCGGCTTTTTTGCCTCTAAATAAGTGGAATTTCTGTCTTTTTCCCCCAAAACAAAGGGAATTTCTGTCTTTTTTGCCCGAAAATAAGGGGAATTTTTGACTTATTACCCTAAAATAAGTGAAATTTCTGCAATTTTGCCCCAAAATAAGGTGAATTTCTGACTTTTTGCCCAAAATAATGTGAATTTCTGACTTTTTGCCCCAAAATAAGAAAAATTTTTGTTTTTTTTCTCTGAAATAATTGAAATTTCTGCAATTTTGCCCTAAAATAAAGGAAATTTCTGCAATTTTTCCCAACATAAGGGAAATTTCTGTAATTTTGCCTTAAAATAAAAGGAATTTCTTTCTTTTTGCCCCAAAATAAAGGAAATTTCAGCCTTTTTACCTGAAAATTAGTAAAATTTCTGCAATTTTGCCCCAAAATAAGGTAAATTCCTGCAATTTTGTCTCAAAAATAAAGGAAATTTCTGAAATTTTGCCCCAAAATAAGGGGAATTTCTGATTTTTGCCCCAAAATAAAGGGAATTTCTGCCTTTTGCCCCAAAATTAAAGGAATTTCTGCAATTTTGCTCCAAAATACGGGGAATTTCTGCCTTTTTGCCCGAAAATAATGGGAATGCATATCTTTTTGCCATAATAAGGGAAATTTTTTAATTTTTGCTTCAAAATAAAGGGAATTTCTGCCTTTTTGCCTCTTAATAAGTGGAATTTCTGTCTTTTGCCCCCAAAACAAAGGAAATTTCTGTCTTTTTTGCCCCAAAATAAGGGGAATTTTTGACATATTCCCCTGCAATAAGTGAAATTTCTGCAACTGTGCCCCAAAATAAGGGAAATTTTTTCAATTTTGCCCCGATGTAAAGGAAATTTCTGCAATTTTGCCTTAAAATAAGGGGAATTTCTGACTGTTTGCTCCAGAAAAAGGAGATTATCTGTCTTTTTGCCCCAAAATAAGGAGAATTTCTCCCTTTTTGCACGAAAATTGAGAGAATTTCTGCAATTTTGATTCAAAATATGGGGAATTTCTGCTTTTTATCCCGAAAGTAAGGGGAATGTATACCCTTTGCCACAAAAAAGGGAAATTTCTTCATTTTTGCCTTAAAATAAGAGGAATTTCTGCCTTTTTACCTCAAAATAAGTGAAATTTCTGCCTTTTTACCCAAAAAATAAACGGAATTTCTGTCTTCTTGCCCCAAAATAAAAGGAATTTTTGAATTATGCCCTGAAATAAGTGAAATTTCTGCAATTTTGCCCCAAAAGAAAAGAAATTTCTGCATTTTTGCCACAAAATAAGAATTTCTGTTTTTTTGCCCCAAAATAAGGAAAATTTCTGCCTTTTTGCCCCCAAATAAGGGGAACTTCAGCCTTTTTACCTCAAAATAAGGGGAATTTCTGCATTTTTGCCCCAAAATAAGGAAAATTTCTGCCTTTTTCCCTGAAATAAGTGAAATTTCTGCAATTTTGCACCAAAATAAGTGAAATTTCTGCAATTTTGCCCCAAAATAAGGGAAATTTCTGGAATTTTGCCCCAAAATAAGGGGAAATTCTGAGTTTTGCCCCAAAATAAGGAGAATTTCTGTCTTTTTGCCCCAACATATAGGGAATTTCTTCCTTTTTGCCCCCGAATTAGAGGAATTTCTGCAATTTTGCTTCAAAATACGGGGAATTTCTGCATTTTGCAAGAAAATAGAGGAAATGCATAAGTTTTTGGCATATAAGAGGAAAATTTCTTCATTTTTGCTCCAAAATAAGAAGAATTTCGGCTTTTTTGTCTCTAAATAAGTGGAATTTTTGTCTTTTTCCCCCAAAACAAAGGGAATTTCTGTCTTTTTTGCCACAAAATAAGGGGAATTTCTGACTTATTACCCTGAAATAAGTGAAATTTCTGCAATTTTGCCCCAAAATAAGGCAAATTTCTGCCTTTTTGCCCTAAAATATGTGAAATTTCTGCAATTTTACCCCAAAATAAAGTGAATTTCTGCCTTTTTGCCCCAAAATAATGGGAATTTCTGCATTTTTGTCCCAAAATAAGAAAAATTTTTGCTTTTTTTCTCGGAAATAATTGAAATTTCTGCAATTTTGCCCTAAAAGAAGGGAAATTTCTGCAATTTTTCCCCATAAGGGAAAATTCTGCAATTTTGCCCCAAAATAAGAGGAATTTCTCCCTATTTGCCACAAAATAAAGGAAATTTCAGCCTTTTTACCTGAAAATAAGTGAAATTTCTGCAATTTTACCCCAAATAATGGAAATTTCTGGAATTTTCCCCCAAATAAGGGGATTTTCTGATTTTTGCCCCCAAAATAAAAGGAATTTCTGCCTTTTGCCCTAAAATAAGCGGAATTTCTGCAATTTTGCTCCAAAATACAGGGAATTTCTGCCTTTTTCCCCGAAAATAATTTGAATGCATACTTTTTTGCCATAAAAAGGGAAATTTCTTCATTTTTGCTCCAAAATAACGGGAATTTCTGCATTTTAAACTCTAAATAAGTGGAATTTCTGTCTTTTTCCCTCAAAACAAAGGGAATTTCTGTCTTTTTTGCCCAAATATAAGGGGAATTTCTGACTTATTACCCTGAAATAAGTGAAATTTCTGCAATTTTGCCAAAAAATAAGGGAAATTTCTACCTTTAAGCCCCTGAAATATGTGAAATTTCTGCAATTTTACCCCAAAATAAGGTCAATTTCTGCCTTTTTGCCCCAAAATAATGGAAATTTCTGCCTTTTTGCCCAAAAAAGAAAAATTTTTGATTTTTTCTCTGAAATAAGTGAAATTTCTGCA
Source organism: Micromys minutus (assembly GCF_963924665.1). Lineage (NCBI taxonomy): Eukaryota > Metazoa > Chordata > Mammalia > Rodentia > Muridae > Micromys > Micromys minutus. The sequence continues at coordinate 884,909 of NW_027667927.1, read as the reverse complement.
ATTTTTCCCTATAATAAGGGAAATTTCTTCAATTTTGCCCCAAAAGAAGAGGAATTTCATTCTTTTTGCCCCAAAATTAAGGAAATTTCAGCCTTTTTACCTGAAAATAAGTGAAATTTCTGCAATTTTGCACCAAAAAAGAAAAATTTCTGCAATTTTGCCCCAAAATAAGGGGAAATTCTGAGTTTTGCCCCAAAATAAGGAGAATTTCTGTCTTTTTGCCCCAACGTATAGGGAATTTCTGCCTTTTTGCCCCAGAATTAGAGGAATTTCTGCAATTTTGCTCCAAAATACGGGGAATTTCTGCATTTTGCCAGAAAATAGAGGAAATGCATAAGTTTTTGGCATAAAAGAGGAAAATTTCTTCATTTTTGTTCCAAAATAAGAAGAATTTCGGCTTTTTTGCCTCTAAATAAGTGGAATTTCTGTCTTTTTCCCCCAAAACAAAGGGAATTTCTGTCTTTTTTGCCCCAAAATAAGAGGAATTTCTGACTTATTACCCTGAAATAAGTGAAATTTCTGCAATTTTGCCCCAAAATAGGGGAAATTTCTGACTTTTTGCCCTAAAATATGTGAAATTTCTGCAATTTTACCCCAAAATAAAGTGAATTTCTGCCTTTTTGCCCCAAAATAATGGGAATTTCTGCCTTTTTGTCCCAAAATAAGAAAAATTTTTGCTTTTTTTCTCGGAAATAAGTGAAATTTCTGCAATTTTGCCCTAAAAGAAGGGAAATTTCTGCAATTTTTCTCCATAAGGGAAAATTCTGCAATTTTGCCACAAAATAAGAGGAATTTCTCCCTATTTGCCCCAAAATAAAGGAAATTTCAGCCTTTTTATCTGAAAATAAGTGAAATTTCTGCAATTTTACCCCAAATAATGGAAATTTCTGGAATTTTGCCCCAAAATAAGGGGATTTTCTGATTTTTGCCCCAAAATAAAAGGAATTTCTGCCTTTTGTTCTAAAATAAGGGGAATTTCTGCAATTTTGCTCCGAAATACGGGGAATTTCTGCCTTTTTGCCCGAAATAATGGGAATGTATACTTTTTTGGCATAAAAAGGGAAATTTCTTCATTTTTGCTCTAAAATAACGGAAATTTCTGCATTTTTAACTCTAAATAAGTGGAATTTCTGTCTTTTTCCCTCAAAACAAAGGGAATTTCTGGTTTTTTTGCCCCAAAATAAGGGGAATTTCTGACTTATTACCCTGAAATAAGTGAAATTTCTGCAATTTTGCCCCAAAATAAGGGAAATTTCTACCTTTTTGCCCTGAAATATGTGAAATTTCTGCAATTTTACCCCAAAATAAGGTAAATTTCTGCCTTTTTGCCCAAAAATAATGGAGATTTCTGCCTGTTTGCCCAAAAAAAAGAAAAATTTTTGATTTTTTTCTCTGAAATAAGTCAAATTTCTGCAATTTTTCCCCATAATAAGGGAAATTTCTGCAATTTTGCCCTAAAAGAAGAGGTATTTCATTCTTTTTGCCCCAAAATTAAGGAAATTTCAGCCTTTTTACCTGAAAATAAGTGAAATTTCTGCAATTTTGCACCAAATAAGAGAAATTTCTACAATTTTGCCCCAAAATAAGGTAAATTCCTGCAATTTTTCCCCAAAATAAATGAATTTCCTGGAATTTTGCCCCAAAATAAGGGGAATTTCTGATTTTTGCCTCAGCATAAAGGGAATTTCTGCATTTTGCCCCAAAATTAGGGGAATTTCAGCAATTTTGCTCCAAAATACAGGGAATTTCTACCTTTTTGCCTGAACATAATGGGAATGCATAACTTTTTGCCATAAAAAGGGAAATTTCTTCATTTTTGCTCCAAAATAAGGGAAATTTCTGCCTTTTTGCCTCTAAATAATGGAATTTCTGTCTTTTTCCCCCAAAACAAAGGGAATTTCTGTCTCTTTTGCCCCAAAATAAGGGGAATTTCTGACTTATTACCCTAAAATAAGTGAAAATTCTGCAATTTTGCCCCAAAATATGGGAAATTTCTGCCTTTTTGCCCTGAAATATATGAAATTTCTGCAATTTTACCCCAAAATAAGGTGAATTTCTGCCTTTTTGCCCCAAAATAATGGGAATTTCTGTCTTTTTGCCCCAAAAAAAGAAAAATTTTTGATTTTTTTCTCTGAAATAAGTGAAATTTCTGCAATTTTGCCCTAAAATAAGGGAAATTTCTGCAATTTTTCCCCATAATAAGGGAAATTTCTGCAATTTTGCCCCAAAATAAGGATTATTTCTCTCTTTTTATCCCAAAATAAAGGAAATTTCAGCCTTTTTATCTGAAAATAAGTTAAATTTCTTTAATTTTGCCCCAAATAAGAGAAATGTCTGCAATTTTGCCCCAAAATAAGGTAAATTCCTGCAATTTTGCCTCAAAAATAAAGGAAATTTCTGGAATTTTGCCCCAAAATAAGAGGAATTTCTGATTTTTGCCCCAAAATAAAGGGAATTTCTGCCTTTTGCCCCAAAATTAGGGGAATTTCTGCAATTTTGCTCTAAAATACAGGGAATTTCTGCCTTTTTGCCCGAAAATAATGGGAATTCATAACTTTTTACCATAAAAAGGTAAATTTCTTCATTTTTGCTCCAAAATAAAGGGAATTTCTGCCTTTTGCCCCACAATTAGGGGAATTTCTGCAATTTTGCTCTAAAATACGGGGAATTTCTGCCTTTTTGCCCGAAAATAATAGGAATGCATACCTTTTTGCTATAAAAAGGGAAACTTCTTCATTTTTGCTCCAAAATAAAGGGAATTTCTGCCTTTTGCCAAACAATTAGGGGAATTTCTGCAATTTTGCTCTAAAATACGGGGAATTTCTGCCTTTTTGCCCAAAAATAATAGGAATGCATACCTTTTTGCTATAAAAAGGGAAATTTCTTCATTTTTGCTTTAAAATAAAGGGAATTTCTGCCTTTTTGCCTCTAAATAAGTGGAATTTCTGTCTTTTTTCACCCAAACAAAGGGAATTTCTGTCTTTTTTGCCCCAAAATAAAGGGAATTTCTGACTTATTACCCTGAAATAAGTGAAATGTCTGCAACTTTGCCCCAAAATAAGGGAAATTTCTGCAATTTTGCCCCAATGTAAAAAAAATTTCTGCAATTTTGCCCCAAAATAAGGGAAATTTCTGACTGTTTGCTCCCGAAAGGAGAATTTTCTGTTTTTTGCCCCAAAATAAGGAGAATTTCTTCCTTTTTGCACGAAATTGAGAGAATTTCTGCAATTTTGCTTCAAAATACAGGGAATTTCTGCTTTTTATCCTGAAAGTAAAAGGAATGTATACCTTTTGCCACAAAAAAAGGGAAATTTCTTAACTTTTGCCCCAAAATAAGAGGAATTTCTGCCTTTTTACCTCAAAATAAGTGAAATTTCTGCCTTTTTACCCAAAAATAAACAGATTTTGACTTTTTGCCCCAAAATAAAAGGAATTTTTGAATTATGCCCTGAAATACCTGAAATTTCTGCAATTTTGCCCCAAAGTAAAAGAAATTTTTGCATTTTTGCCACAAAATAAGGGGAATTTTTGTTCTTTTGCCCCAAAATAAGGGAAATTTCTGCCTTTTTGCCCCAAAATAAAGGGAATTTCAGCCCTTTTAACTCGAAATAAGGGGTATTTCTGCATTTTTGCCCCAAAATAAGGAAAATTTTTGCCTTTTTTCCCTGAAATAAGTGAAATTTCTGCAATTTTGCCCCAAAATAAGTGAAATTTCTGCAATTTTGCCCCAAAATAAGGGAAATTTCTGGAATTCTGCCCCAAAATAAGGGGAATTTATGAGTTTTGCCAAAAAATAAGGAGAATTACTGTCTTTTTGCCCCAACATATAGGGAATTTCTGCCTTTTTGCCCCAGAATTAAAGGTATTTCTGTAATTTTGCTCCAAAATACGGGGAATTTCTGCATTTTGCCCGAAAATAGAGGAAATGCATAAGTTTTTGCCATAAAAGAGGAAAATTTCTTCATTTTTTCTCCAAAATAAGAAGAATTTCGGCTTTTTTGCCTCTAAATAAGTGGAATTTCTGTCTATTTCCCCCAAAACAAAGGGAATTTCTGTCTTTTTTGCCCCAAAATAAGAAGAATTTCTGAATTCTTACACTGAAATAAGTGAAATTTCTGTAATTTTGCCCCAAAATAAGGAAAATTTCTGCCTTTTTGCCCTGAAATATGTGAAATTTCTGCAATTTTACCCAAAAATAAGGTGAATTTCTGCAATTTTGCCACAAAATAAAGAAAATTTCTGCAATTTTGCCCCAAAATAAGAGGAATTTCTGACTGTTTGCTTCCGAAAAAGGAGATTTTTCTGTTTTTTGCCCCAATATAATGAAAATTTCTGCATTTTTGCACGAAAATTGAGAGAATTTCTGCAATTTTGCTTCAAAATACGGGGAATTTCAGCTTTTTATCCCGAAAGTATGGGGAATGTATACCTTTTGCCACAAAATAAGGGAAATTTCTTAATTTTTGCCCCAAAATAAGAGGAATTTCTGCCTTTTTACCTCAAAATAAGTGAAATTTCTGCGTTTTTACCCAAAAATAAACGGATTTCTGACTTTTTGCTCCAAAATAAAAGGAATTTTTGAATTATTCCCTGAAATAGGTGAAATTTCTGCAATTTTGCCCCAAAGTAAAAGAAATTTCTGCATTTTTGCCACAAAATAAGGAGAATTTTTGTTTTTTTGCCCCAAAATAAGGGAAATTTCTGCCTTTTTGCCCCCAAATAAAGGGAATTTCAGCCTTTTTAACTCAAAATAAATGGAATTTCTGCATTTTTGCCCCAAAATAAGGAAAATTTCTGCCTTTTTTCCCTGAAATAAGTGAAATTTCTGCAATTTTGCCCCAAAATAAGTGAAATTTCTGCAATTTTGCCCCAAATTAATGGAAATTTCTGGAATTCTGCCCCAAAATAAGGGGAATTTCTGAGTTTTGCCACAAAATAAGGAGAATTTCTGTCTTTTTGCCCCAACATATAGGGAATTTCTGCCTTTTTGCCCCAGAATTAAAGGAATTTCTGTAATTTTGCTCCAAAATACGGGGAATTTCTGCATTTTGCCCAAAAATAGAGGAAATGCATAAGTTTTTGCCATAAAAGAGGAAAATTTCTTCATTTTTGCTCCAAAATAAGAAGAATTTCGGCTTTTTTGCCTCTAAATAAGTGGAATTTCTGTCTATTTCCCCCAAAACAAAGGGAATTTCTGTCTTTTTTGCCCCAAAATAATGGGAATTTCTGACTTCTTACACTGAAATAAGTGAAATTTCTGCAATTTTGCCCCAAAATAAGGGAAATTTCTGCCTTTTTGCACTGAAATATGTGAAATTTCTGCAATTTTACTACAAAATAAGGTGAATTTCTGCAAATTTGCCCCAAAATAAAGGAAATTTCTGGAATTTTGCCCCAAAATAAGGGGAATTTCTGATTTTTGCCCCAACATAAATGGAATTTCTGCCTTTTGCCCCAAAATTAGGGGAATTTCTGAAATTTTGCTCCAAAATACGGGGAATTTCTGCCTTATTGCCTGAAAATAATGGGAATGCATACCTTTTTGCCATAAAAATGGAAATTTTTTCATTTTTGCTTCAAAATAAGGGGAATTTCTGCATTTTTGCCTCTAAATAATTTCTGTCTTTTTCCCCGAAAACAAAGGGAATTTCTGTCTTTATTGCCCCAAAATAAGGGGAATTTCTGACTTATTACCCTGAAATAAGTGAAATATCTGCAATTTTGACAGAAAATAAGAGAAATTTCTGCAATTTTGCCCCAATGTAAAAGAAATTTTTGCAATTTTGCCCCAATATAAGAGGAATTTCTGACTTATTAACCTGAAATAAGTGAAATTTCTGCAATTTTGCCTTAAAATAAGGGAAATTTCTGCAATTTCCCCAATGTAAAAAAAAAATTTCTGCAATTTTGCCCCACAATATGGGGAATTTCTGACTGTTTGCTCCTGAAAAAGGAGATTTTCTGTATTTTTGCCCCAAAATAAGCAGAATTTCTGCAATTTTGCTCCAAAATACGGGGAATTTCTGCTTTTTATCCCGAAAGTAAGGGGAATGTATACCTTTTGCAACAAAAAAAAGAAATTTCTTCATTTTTGCCTCAAAAAAAGGAATTTCTGCCTTTTTACCTCAAAATAAGTGAAATTTCTGCCTTTATACCCCAAAATAAACGGAATTTCTGTCTTTTTGCCCCAAAATAAAAAGAATTTTTGAATTATGCCCTGAAATAAGTAAAATTTCTGCAAATTTACCCCAAAATAAAAGAAATTTCTGCATTTTTGCCACAAAATAAGCGAAATTTCTGTCTTTTTGCCCCCAAATAAAAAAAATTTCTGCCTTTTTTCCCTAAAATAAGTGAAATTTCTGCAATTTTGCCCCAAAATAAGGGAAATTTCTGCCTTTTTGTCCTGAAATATGAGAAATTTCTGCAATTTAACCCCAAAATAAGGTGAATTTCTGCCTTTTTGCCCCAAAGTAAGAAAAATTTTTGTTTTTTTTCTCTGAAATAAGTGAAATTTCTGCAATTTTGCACTAAAATAAGGGAAATTTCTGCCATTTTTCCCCATACTAAGGGACATTTCTGGAATTTTGTCCCAAAATAAGAGGATTTTCTCACTTTTTGCCCCAAAATAAAGAAAATTTGAGACTTTTTACCTGAAAATAAGTGAAATTTCTGCAATTTTGCCTCAAATAAGAGAAATTTCTGCAATTTTGCCCCAAAATATGGTAAATTCCTGCAATTTTGCTTCAAAATAAAGGAAATTTCTGGAATTTTGCCCCAAAATAAATGGAATTTCTGATTTTGTCCCAAAATAAAGAGAATTTTTGCCTTTTGCCCCAAAATTAGGGGAATTTCTGCAATTTTGCTCCAAAATACGGGGAATTAGTGCCTTTTTGCCCGAAAATAATGGGAATGCATACCTTTTTGCCATATAAAGGGAAATTTCTTCATTTTTGCTCCAAAATAAGAAAAATTTCTGTATTTTTGCCTCTAAATAAGTAAAATTTCTGTATTTTTCCCCCAAAACAAAGGGAATTTCTGTCTTTTTTGCCCCAAAATAAGGGGAATTTCTGACTTATTACCCTGAAATAAGTGAAATTTCTGCAATTTTGCCCCAAAATAAGGGAAATTTCTGCAACTTTGCCCCAATGTAAAGGAAATTTCTGCAATTTTGCCCCAAAATAAGGAAAATTTCTGACTGTTTGCTCCCGAAAAAAAGAGATTATCTTTCTTTTTGCCCCAAAATAAGGAGAATTTCTGCCTTTTTGCCCGAAAATTATGAGAATTTCTGCAATTTTGCTTCAAAATACGAGGAATTTCTGCTTTTTATCCCGAAAGTAAGAGGAATGTATACCTTTTCCCACAAAAAAAAGGAATTTCTTCATTTTTGCCCTAAAATAAGAGGAATTTCTGCCTTTTTACCTCAAAATAAGTGAAATTTCTGCCTTTATACCCAAAAATAAACGGAATTTCTGTCTTTTTGCCCAAAAATAAAAGGAATTTTTGAATTATGCCCTGAAATAAGTGAAACTTCTGCAATTTTGCCCCAAAATAAAAGAAATTTCTGCCTTTTTGCCACAAAATAAGGGGAATTTCTGCCTTTTTGCCCCCAAATAAGGGGAATTTCAGCCTTTATACCTCAAAATAAGGGGAATTTCTGCATTTTTGCCACAAAATATTAAGAATTTCTGCCTTTTTGCCCCAAAATAAGGAAAATTTCTGCCTTTTTCCCTGAAATAAGTGAAATTTCTGCAATTTTGCCCCAAAATAAGTGAAATTTCTGCTATTTTGCCCAAAATAAGGGAAATTTCTGGAATTTTGCCCCAAAATAAGTGGAATTTCTGAGTTTTGTTCCAAAATAAGGAGAATTTCTGTCTTTTTGCCCCAACATATAGGGAATTTCTGCCTTTTTGCCCCACAATTAGGGGAATTTCTGCAGTTTTGCTCCAAAATACGGGGAATTTCTGCTTTTTTTCCCGAGAATAAGGGAAATGTATACCTTTTGCCACAAAAAAGGGAAATTTCTTCATTTTTGCCTCAAAATAAGAGGAATTTCTAACTTTTTACCACAAAGTAAGTGAAATTTCTGCCTTTTTACCCAAAAATAAACGGAATTTCTGTCTTTTTGCCCCAAAATAAAAGGAATTTTTGAATTATGTCCTGAAATTAGTGAAATTTTTGCAAATTTGCCCTAAAATAAAAGAAATTTCTGCGTTTTTGCCACAAAATAAGGGGAATTTCTGTCTTTTTGCCCCAAAATAAGGGAAATTTCTGCCTTTTTGCCTCCAAATAAAGGGAATTTCAGCCTTTTTAACTCAAAATAAGGGGAATTTCTGCATTTTTGCCCCAAAATAAGGAAAATTTCTGCCTTTTTTCCCTGAAATAAGTGAAATTTCTGCAATTTTGCCCCAAAATAAGTGAAATTCCTGCAATTTTGCCCCAAATTAATGGAAATTTGTGGAATTCTGCCCCACAATAAGGGGAATTTCTGAGTTTTGCCACAAAATAAGGAGAATTTCTGTCTTTTTGCCCCAACATATAGGGAATTTCTGCCTTTTTGCCCCAGAATTAAAGGAATTTCTGTAATTTTGCTCCAAAATACGGGGAATTTCTGCATTTTGCCCAAAAATAGAGGAAATGCATAAGTTTTTGCCATAAAAGAGGAAAATTTCTTCATTTTTGCTCCAAAATAAGAAGAATTTCGGCTTTTTTGCCTCTAAATAAGTGGAATTTCTGTCTATTTCCCCCAAAACAAAGGGAATTTCTGTCTTTTTTGCCCCAAAATAATGGGAATTTCTGACTTCTTACACTGAAATAAGTGAAATTTCTGCAATTTTGCCCCAAAATAAGGGAAATTTCTGCCTTTTTGCACTGAAATATGTGAAATTTCTGCAATTTTACTCCAAAATAAGGTGAATTTCTGCAATTTTGCCCCAAAATAAAGGAAATTTCTGGAATTTTGCCCCAAAATAAAGGGAATTTCTGATTTTTGCTCCAACATAAAGGGAATTTCTGCCTTTTGCCCCAAAATTAGGGGAATTTCTGCAATTTTGCTCCAAAATACGGGGAATTTCTGCCTTATTGCCTGAAAATAATGGGAATGCATAACTTTTTGCCATAAAAATGGAAATTTTTTCATTTTTGCTTCAAAATAAGGGGAATTTCTGCATTTTTGCCTCTAAATAAGTAAATTTCTGTCTTTTTCCCCGAAAACAAAGGGAATTTCTGTCTTTATTGCCCCAAAATAAGGGGAATTTCTGACTTATTACCCTGAAATAAGTGAAATATCTGCAATTTTGACAGAAAATAAGAGAAATTTCTGCAATTTTGCCCCAATGTAAAAGAAATTTTTGCAATATTGCCCCAATATAAGAGGAATTTCTGACTTATTAACCTGAAATAAGTGAAATTTCTGCAATTTTGCCTTAAAATAAGGGAAATTTCTGCAATTTCCCCAATGTAAAAAAAAAAAATTTCTGCAATTTTGCCCCACAATATGGGGAATTTCTGACTGTTTGCTCCTGAAAAAGGAGATTTTCTGTATTTTTGCCCCAAAATAAGCAGAATTTCTGCAATTTTGCTCCAAAATACGGGGAATTTCTGCTTTTTATCCTGAAAGTAAAGGGAATGTATACCTTTTGCAACAAAAAAGGGAAATTTCTTCATTTTTGCCTCAAAAAAAGGAATTTCTGCCTTTTTACCTCAAAATAAGTGAAATTTCTGCCTTTTTACCCCAAAATAAACGGAATTTCTGTCTTTTTGCCCCAAAATAAAAAGAATTTTTAATTATGCCCTGAAATAAGTAAAATTTCTGCAAATTTACCCCAAAATAAAAGAAATTTCTGCATTTTTGCCACAAAATAAGCGAAATTTCTGTCTTTTTGCCCCCAAATAAAAAAAATTTCTGCCTTTTTTCCCTAAAATAAGTGAAATTTCTGCAATTTTGCCCCAAATTACGGGAAATTTCTGCCTTTTTGTCCTGAAATATGTGAAATTTCTGCAATTTAACCCCAAAATAAGGTGAATTTCTGCCTTTTTGCCCCAAAATAAGAAAAATTTTTGTTTTTTTTCTCTGAAATAAGTGAAATTTCTGCAATTTTGCCCTAAAATAAGGGAAATTTCTGCCATTTTTCCCCATAATAAGGGACATTTCTGGAATTTTGCCCCAAAATAAGAGGATTTTCTCACTTTTTGCCCCAAAATAAAGAAAATTTGAGACTTTTTACCTGAAAATAAGTGAAATTTCTGCAATTTTGCCTCAAATAAGAGAAATTTCTGCAATTTTGCCCCAAAATATGGTAAATTCCTGCAATTTTGCTTCAAAATAAAGGAAATTTCTGGAATTTTGCCCCAAAATAAGGGGAATTTCTGATTTTGCCCCAAAATAAAGAGAATTTCTGCCTTTTGCCCCAAAATTAGGGGAATTTCTGCAATTTTGCTCCAAAATACGGGGAATTAGTGCCTTTTAGCCCGAAAATAATGGGAATGCATACCTTTTTGCCATATAAAAGGAAATTTCTTCATTTTTGCTCCAAAATAAGAAAAATTTCTGCATTTTTGCCTCTAAATAAGTAAAATTTCTGTATTTTTCCCCCAAAACAAAGGGAATTTCTGTCTTTTTTGCCCCAAAATAAGGGGAATTTCTGACTTATTACCCTGAAATAAGTGAAATTTCTGCAATTTTGCCCCAAAATAAGGGAAATTTCTGCAATTTTGCCCCAATGTAAATTAAATTTCTGCAATTTTGCCCCAAAATAAGGAAAATTTCTGACTGTTTGCTCCCGAAAAAAAGAGATTATCTTTCTTTTTGCCCCAAAATAAGGAGAATTTCTGCCTTTTTGCCCGAAAATTATGAGAATTTCTGCAATTTTGCTTCAAAATACGAGGAATTTCTGCTTTTTATCCCGAAAGTAAGAGGAATGTATACCTTTTCCCACAAAAAAAAGGAATTTCTTCATTTTTGCCCTAAAATAAGAGGAATTTCTGCCTTTTTACCTCAAAATAAGTGAAATTTCTGCCTTTATACCCAAAAATAAACGGAATTTCTGTCTTTTTGCCCAAAAATAAAAGGAATTTTTGAATTATGCCCTGAAATAAGTGAAACTTCTGCAATTTTGCCCCAAAATAAAAGAAATTTCTGCCTTTTTGCCACAAAATAAGGGGAATTTCTGCCTTTTTGCCCCCAAATAAGGGGAATTTCAGCCTTTATACCTCAAAATAAGGGGAATTTCTGCATTTTTGCCACAAAATATTAAGAATTTCTGCCTTTTTGCCCCAAAATAAGGAAAATTTCTGCCTTTTTCCCTGAAATAAGTGAAATTTCTGCAATTTTGCCCCAAAATAAGTGAAATTTCTGCTATTTTGCCCAAAATAAGGGAAATTTCTGGAATTTTGCCCCAAAATAAGTGGAATTTCTGAGTTTTGTTCCAAAATAAGGAGAATTTCTGTCTTTTTGCCCCAACATATAGGGAATTTCTGCCTTTTTGCCCCACAATTAGGGGAATTTCTGCAGTTTTGCTCCAAAATACGGGGAATTTCTGCTTTTTTTCCCGAGAATAAGGGAAATGTATACCTTTTGCCACAAAAAAGGGAAATTTCTTCATTTTTGCCTCAAAATAAGAGGAATTTCTAACTTTTTACCACAAAGTAAGTGAAATTTCTGCCTTTTTACCCAAAAATAAACGGAATTTCTGTCTTTTTGCCCCAAAATAAAAGGAATTTTTGAATTATGTCCTGAAATTAGTGAAATTTTTGCAAATTTGCCCTAAAATAAAAGAAATTTCTGCGTTTTTGCCACAAAATAAGGGGAATTTCTGTCTTTTTGCCCCAAAATAAGGGAAATTTCTGCCTTTTTGCCTCCAAATAAAGGGAATTTCAGCCTTTTTAACTCAAAATAAGGGGAATTTCTGCATTTTTGCCCCAAAATAAGGAAAATTTCTGCCTTTTTTCCCTGAAATAAGTGAAATTTCTGCAATTTTGCCCCAAAATAAGTGAAATTCCTGCAATTTTGCCCCAAATTAATGGAAATTTGTGGAATTCTGCCCCAAAATAAGGGGAATTTCTGAGTTTTGCCACAAAATAAGGAGAATTTCTGTCTTTTTGCCCCAACATATAGGGAATTTCTGCCTTTTTGCCCCAGAATTAAAGGAATTTCTGTAATTTTGCTCCAAAATACGGGGAATTTCTGCATTTTGCCCAAAAATAGAGGAAATGCATAAGTTTTTGCCATAAAAGAGGAAAATTTCTTCATTTTTGCTCCAAAATAAGAAGAATTTCGGCTTTTTTGCCTCTAAATAAGTGGAATTTCTGTCTATTTCCCCCAAAACAAAGGGAATTTCTGTCTTTTTTGCCCCAAAATAATGGGAATTTCTGACTTCTTACACTGAAATAAGTGAAATTTCTGCAATTTTGCCCCAAAATAAGGGAAATTTCTGCCTTTTTGCACTGAAATATGTGAAATTTCTGCAATTTTACTCCAAAATAAGGTGAATTTCTGCAATTTTGCCCCAAAATAAAGGAAATTTCTGGAATTTTGCCCCAAAATAAAGGGAATTTCTGATTTTTGCTCCAACATAAAGGGAATTTCTGCCTTTTGCCCCAAAATTAGGGGAATTTCTGCAATTTTGCTCCAAAATACGGGGAATTTCTGCCTTATTGCCTGAAAATATTGGGAATGCATAACTTTTTGCCATAAAAATGGAAATTTTTTCATTTTTGCTTCAAAATAAGGGGAATTTCTGCATTTTTGCCTCTAAATAAGTAAATTTCTGTCTTTTTCCCCGAAAACAAAGGGAATTTCTGTCTTTATTGCCCCAAAATAAGGGGAATTTCTGACTTATTACCCTGAAATAAGTGAAATATCTGCAATTTTGACAGAAAATAAGAGAAATTTCTGCAATTTTGCCCCAATGTAAAAGAAATTTTTGCAATATTGCCCCAATATAAGAGGAATTTCTGACTTATTAACCTGAAATAAGTGAAATTTCTGCAATTTTGCCTTAAAATAAGGGAAATTTCTGCAATTTCCCCAATGTAAAAAAAAAAATTTCTGCAATTTTGCCCCACAATATGGGGAATTTCTGACTGTTTGCTCCTGAAAAAGGAGATTTTCTGTATTTTTGCCCCAAAATAAGCAGAATTTCTGCAATTTTGCTCCAAAATACGGGGAATTTCTGCTTTTTATCCTGAAAGTAAAGGGAATGTATACCTTTTGCAACAAAAAAGGGAAATTTCTTCATTTTTGCCTCAAAAAAAGGAATTTCTGCCTTTTTACCTCAAAATAAGTGAAATTTCTGCCTTTTTACCCCAAAATAAACGGAATTTCTGTCTTTTTGCCCCAAAATAAAAAGAATTTTTAATTATGCCCTGAAATAAGTAAAATTTCTGCAAATTTACCCCAAAATAAAAGAAATTTCTGCATTTTTGCCACAAAATAAGCGAAATTTCTGTCTTTTTGCCCCCAAATAAAAAAAATTTCTGCCTTTTTTCCCTAAAATAAGTGAAATTTCTGCAATTTTGCCCCAAATTACGGGAAATTTCTGCCTTTTTGTCCTGAAATATGTGAAATTTCTGCAATTTAACCCCAAAATAAGGTGAATTTCTGCCTTTTTGCCCCAAAATAAGAAAAATTTTTGTTTTTTTTCTCTGATAAGTGAAATTTCTGCAATTTTGCCCTAAAATAAGGGAAATTTCTGCCATTTTTCCCCATAATAAGGGACATTTCTGGAATTTTGCCCCAAAATAAGAGGATTTTCTCACTTTTTGCCCCAAAATAAAGAAAATTTGAGACTTTTTACCTGAAAATAAGTGAAATTTCTGCAATTTTGCCTCAAATAAGAGAAATTTCTGCAATTTTGCCCCAAAATATGGTAAATTCCTGCAATTTTGCTTCAAAATAAAGGAAATTTCTGGAATTTTGCCCCAAAATAGGGGGAATTTCTGATTTTGCCCCAAAATAAAGAGAATTTCTGCCTTTTGCCCCAAAATTAGGGGAATTTCTGCAATTTTGCTCCAAAATACGGGGAATTAGTGCCTTTTTGCCCGAAAATAATGGGAATGCATACCTTTTTGCCATATAAAGGGAAATTTCTTCATTTTTGCTCCAAAATAAGGAAAATTTCTGCCTTTTTGCCTCTAAATAACTAAAATTTCTGTATTTTTCCCCCAAAACAAAGGGAATTTCTGTCTTTTTTGCCCCAAAATAAGGGGAATTTCTGACTTATTACCCTGAAATAAGTGAAATTTCTGCAATTTTGCCCCAAAATAAGGGAAATTTCTGCAATTTTGCCCCAAAATAAGAAAAATTTCTGACTGTTTGCTCCCGAAAAAAGGAGATTATCTTTCTTTTTGCCCCAAAATAAAGAGAATTTCTGCCTTTTTGCCGCGAAAATTATGAGAATTTCTGCAATTTTGCTTCAAAATACGAGGAATTTCTGCTTTTTATCCCGAAAGTAAGAGGAATGTATACCTTTTCCCACCAAAAAAAAGGAATTTCTTCATTTTTGCCCTAAAATAAGAGAAATTTCTGCCTTTTTTCCTCAAAACAAGTGAAATTTCTGCCTTTATACCCAAAAATAAACGGAATTTCTGTCTTTTTGCCCAAAAATAAAGGAATTTTTGAATTATGCCCTGAAATAAGTGAAACTTCTGCAATTTTCCCCCAAAATAAAAGAAATTTCTGCTTTTGTCACAAAATAAGGGGAATTTCTTCCTTTTTGCCCCCAAATAAGGGGAATTTCAGCATTTATACCTCAAAATAAGAGGAATTTCTGCATTTTTGCCACAAAATATTAAGAATTTCTGCCTTTTTGCCCCAAAATAAGGAAAATTTCTGCCTTTTTCCCTGAAATATGTGAAATTTCTGCAATTTTGCCCCAAAATAAGTGAAATTTCTGCTATTTTGCCCAAAATAAGGGAAATTTCTGGAATTTTGCCCCAAAATAAGTGGAATTTCTGAGTTTTGTTCCAAAATAAGGAGAATTTCTGTCTTTTTGCCCCAACATATAGGGAATTTCTGCCTTTTTGCCCCACAATTAGGGGAATTTCTGCAGTTTTGCTCCAAAATACGGGGAATTTCTGCTTTTTTGCCCGAGAATAAGGGGAATGTATACCTTTTGCCACAAAAAAGGGAAATTTCTTCATTTTTGCCCCAAAATAAGAGGAATTTCTAACTTTTTACAACAAAGTAAGTGAAATTTCTGCCTTTTTACCCAAAAATAAACGGAATTTCTGTCTTTTTGCCCCAAAATAAAAGGAATTTTTGAATTATGTCCTGAAATTAGTGAAATTTTTGCAATTTTGCCCTAAAATAAGAGAAATTTCTGCGTTTTTGCCACAAAATAAGGGGAATTTCTGTCTTTTTGCCCCAAAATAAGAAAAATTTCTGCCTTTTTGCCTCCAAATAAAGGGTATTTCAGCCTTTTTAACTCAAAATAAGGGGAATTTCTGCATTTTTGCCCCAAAATAAGGAAAATTTCTGCCTTTTTTCCCTGAAATAAGTGAAATTTCTGCAATTTTGCCCCAAAATAAGTGAAATTTCTGCAATTTTGCCCCAAAATAAGGGAAATTTCTGGAATTCTGCCCCAAAATAAGGGGATTTTCTGAGTTTTGCCACAAAATAAGGAGAATTTCTGTCTTTTTGCCCCAACTTATAGGGAATTTCTGCCTTTTTGCCCCAGAATTAAAGGTATTTCTGTAATTTTGCTCCAAAATACAGAGAATTTCTGCATCTTGCCCGAAAATAGAGGAAATGCATAAGTTTTTGCCATAAAAGAGGAAAATTTCTTCATTTTTGCTCCAAAATAAGAAGAATTTCGGCTTTTTTGCCTCTAAATAAGTGGAATTTCTGTCTATTTCCCCCAAAACAAAGGGAATTTCTGTCTTTTTTGCCCCAAAATAAGGGGAATTTCTGACTTAATACACTGAAATAAGTGAAATTTCTGCAATTTTGCCCCAAAATAAGGGAAATTTCTGCCTTTCTGCCCTGAAATATGTGAAATTTCTGCAATTTTACCCCAAAATAAGGTGAATTTCTGCAATTTTGCCCCAAAATAAAGGAAATTTCTGGAATTTTGCCCCAAAATAAGGGGAATTTCTGATTTTTGCCCTAACATAAAGGGAATTTCTGCTTTTTGCCCCAAAATTAAGGGAATTTCTGCAATTTTGCTCCAAAATATGGGGAATTTCTGCCTTATTGCCTGAAAATAATGGGAATGCATAACTTTTTGCCATAAAAAGGGAAATTTCTTCATTTTTGCTTCAAAATAAGGGGAATTTCTGCATTTTTGCCTCTAAATAAGTAAATTTCTGTATTTTCCCCCAAAACAAAGGGAATTTCTGTCTTTATTGCCCCAAAATAAGGGGAATTTCTGACTTATTACCCTGAAATAAGTGAAATATCTGCATTTTTGACAGAAAATAAGAGAAATTTCTGCAATTTTGCCCCAATGTAAATGAAATTTTTGCAATTTTGCCCCAATATAAGAGGAATTTCTGACTTATTAACCTGAAATAAGTGAAATTTCTGCAATTTTGCCTTAAAATAAGGGAAATTTCTGCAATTTCCCCAATGTAAAAAAAAATTTCTGCAATTTTGCCCCACAATATGGGGAATTTCTGACTGTTTGCTCCTGAAAAAGGAGATTTTCTGTATTTTTGCCCCAAAATAAGCAGAATTTCTGCAATTTTGCTCCAAAATACGGGGAATTTCTGATTTTTATCCCGAAAGTAAGGGGAATGTATACCTTTTGCAACAAAAAAGAGAAATTTCTTCATTTTTGCCTCAAAAAAAAAGGAATTTCTGCCTTTTTACCTCATAATAAGTGAAATTTCTTCCTTTTTACCCCAAAATAAACAAAATTTCTGTCTTTTTGCCCAAAAATAAAAAGAATTTTTGAATTATGCCCTGAAATAAGTAAAATTTCTGCAAATTTGCCCGAAAATAAAAGAAATTTCTGCATTTTTGCCACAAAATAAGCGAAATTTCTGTCTTTTTGCCCCCAAATAAAAAAAATTTCTGCCTTTTTTCCCTGAAATAAGTGAAATTTCTGCAATTTTGCCCCAAAATAAGGGAAATTTCTGCCTTTTTGTCCTGAAATATGTGAAATTTCTGCAATTTTACCCCAAAATAAGGTGAATTTCTGCCTTTTTGCCCCAAAATAAGAAAAATTTTTGTTTTTTTTCTCTGAAATAAGTGAAATTTCTGCAATTTTGCCCTAAAATAAGGGAAATTTCTGCCATTTTTTTCAATAATAAGGGAAATTTCTGGAATTTTGCCCCAAAATAAGAGGATTTTCTCACTTTTTGCCCCAAAATAAAGAAAATTTCTGACTTTTTACCTGAAAATAAGTGAAATTTCTGCAATTTTGCCTCAAATATGAGAAATTTCTGCAATTTTGCCCCAAAATATGGTAAATTCCTGCAATTTTGCTTTAAAATAAAAAAAAATTTCTGGAATTTTGCCACAAAATAAGGGGAATTTCTGATTTTGCCACAAAATAAAGGGAATTTCTGCCTTTTGCCCCAAAATTAGTGGAATTTCTGCAATTTTGCTCCAAAATACGGGGAATTATTGCCTTTTTGCCCGAAAATAATGGGAATGCATACCTTTTTGCCATATAAAGGGAAATTTCTTCATTTTTGCTCCAAAATAAGGAAAATTTCTGCTTTTTTGCCTCTAAATAAGTAAAATTTCTGTATTTTTTCCCCCAAAACAAAGGGAATTTCTGTCTTTTTGCCCCAAAATAAGGGGAATTTCTGACTTATTACCCTGAAATAAGTGAAATTTCTGCAATTTTGCCCCCAAATAAGGGAAATTTCTGCAATTTTGCCCCAATGTAAACGAAATTTCTGCAATTTTGCCCCAAAATAAGGGAAATTTCTGACTGTTTGCTCCCAAAAGAAGGAGATTTTCTGTCTTTTTGCCCCAAAATAAGGAGAATTTCTGCCTTTTTACCCGAAAATTATGAGAATTTCTGCAATTTTGCTTCAAAATACGGGGAATTTCTGCTTTTTATCCCGAAAGTAAGAGGAATGTATACCTTTTCCCACAAAAAAAAAGGAATTTCTTCATTTTTGCCCTAACATAAGAGGAATTTCTGCCTTTTTACCTCAAAATAAGTGAAATTTCTGCCTTTTTACCCAAAAATAAACGGAATTTCTGTCTTTTTGCCCCAAAATAAAAGGAATTTTTAAATTATGCCCTGAAATAAGTGAAATTTCTGCAATTTTGCCCCATAATAAAAAAAATTTCTGCATTTTGCCACAAAATAAGGGGAATTTCTGCCTTTTTGCCCCCAAATAAGGGGAATTTCAGCCTTTATACCTCAAAATAAGGGGAATTTCTGCATTTTTGCCACAAAATATTAAGAATTTCTGCCTTTTTGCCCCAAAATAAGGAAAATTTCTGCCTTTTTCCCTGAAATAAGTGAAATTTCTGCAATTTTGCCCCAAAATAAGTGAAATTTCTGCTATTTTGCCCAAAATAAGGGAAATTTCTGGAATTTTGCCCCAAAATAAGTGGAATTTCTGAGTTTTGCCCCAAAATAAGGAGAATTTCTGTCTTTTTGCCCCACAATTAGGGGAATTTCTGCAGTTTTGCTCCAAAATACGGGGAATTTCTGCTTTTTTGCCCGAAAATAAGGGGAATGTATACCTTTTGCCACAAAAAAAGGAAATTTCTTCATTTTTGCCCCAAAATAAGAGGAATTTCTCACTTTTTTACCACAAAGTAAGTGAAATTTCTGCCTTTTTATCCAAAAATAAACGGAATTTCTGTCTTTTTGCCCCAAAATAAAAGGAATTTTTGAATTATGTCCTGAAATTAGTGAAATTTTTGCAATTTTGCCCTAAAATAAAAGAAATTTCTGCCTTTTTGCCACAAAATAAGGGGAATTTCTGTCTTTTTGCCCCAAAATAAGGGAAATTTCTGCCTTTTTGCCCCCAATTAAGGGTAATTTCAGCTTTTTTACCTGAAAATAAGGGGAATTTCTGCATTTTTGCCACAAAATATTAGTAATTTTTGCCTTTTTGCCCCAAAATAAGAAAAACTTCTGCCTTTTTTCCCTTAAATAAGTGAAATTTCTGCAATTTTGTCCCAAAATAAGAGAAATTTCTGGAATTTTGCCCCAAAATAAGTGGAATTTCTGAGTTTTGCCCCAAAATAAAGAGAATTTCTGCCTTTTTGCCCCACAATTAGGGGAATTTCTGCAATTTTGCTCCAAAATACAGGGAATTTCTGCTTTTTTGCCCGAAAATAAAGAGAATGTTTACCTTTTGCCACAAAAAAGAGAAATTTCTTCATTTTTGCACCTAAATAAGAGGAATTTCTGCTTTTTTCCCTCAAACTAAGTGAAATTTCTGCCTTTTTATTCAAAAATATACAGAATTTTTGTATTTTTGCCCCAAAATAAATGCAATTTTTGAATTTTGCCCTGAAATAAGTCAAATTTCTCCAAATTTGCCTCAAAATAAGGGATATTTCTGCCTTTTTGCCACAAAATAAGGGGAATTTCTGTGTTTTTGCCCCAAAATAAAAGGAATTTCAGCCTTTTTACCTAATAATAAGGGGAATCTCTCCTTTTTGCCCTAAAATATGGGGAATTTCTGTATTTTTGCCCCAAAATAAAAAAATTTTCTGCAATTTTGTACCAAAATAAAAGTAATTTCTGCCTTTTTGCCCCAAAATAAGAGAAATTTCTGCGTTTTTTCCCTGAAATAATTGAAATTTCTGTAATTTTGCCCCAAAATAAGGGAGATTTCTGCAATTTTGCCCCAAAATAAAGGAAATTTCTGGAATTTTGCCTCAAAATAAGGAAAATTTCTGATTTTTGCCCTGAAATAAGGAGAATTTCTGTCTTTTTGCCCCAAAATAATGTGAATTTCTGCATTTTCCCTCAAAATTAAGGGAATATGTGCAATTTTGCTTCAAAATACGGGGAATTTTTGCCTTAATGCACCAAAAAAAAGGAATTTTAGCATTTTTGCACAAATATAACGGGAATTTCTGAAATTTTGCTCCAAAATACAGGGAATTTTTGCCTTATTGCCCGAAATAAAGTGGAATTTCTGCCTTTTTGCCCTGAAATATTTGAAATTTCTGCAATTTTACCCCAAAATAAGGGGAATTTCTGTTTTTGGCCCCAAAATTAGGAGAATTTCTGCTTTTTGCCCCAAATTAAGGCAAATTTCTGACTTTTTGCCAAGAAATAAGTGAAATTTCTGCAATTTTACCCCAAAATAAGGGGAATTTCTGCCTTTTTGCCAAAATAAGGGGAATTTCAGCATTTTACCTTCAAATAAGGGGAATTTCTGCCTTTTTTGCCACAAAATATGGGGAATTTCTGCCTTATTGCCCCCAAATAAGGAAAATTTCAGCTTTTCTGCTTCAAATAATGAGAATTTCTGCCTTTTTGCCACAAAGTAAAGGGAATTTCTGCCTTTTTGCCCCAAAATAACGGGAATTTAAGGCTTTTTACCCCAAAATAAAGGGAATTTCTGCCTTTTGCCCAAAATATGGGGAATTTCTGACTTTTTGTTCCAAAATAAGGAAAATTTCTTCAATTTTGTACCAAAATACAAGAAATTTCTGCTTTTTGCCCCAAAATAAAAGTAATTTCTGACTTTTTTGCCCTGAAATAAATGAAATTTCGGCAATTTGGCCCGAAAATAAGGGATATTTGTGCCTTTTTGCCCCAAAATATGGGGAATTTCTGCCTTTTAACCCCAAAATATGGAGAATTTCAGCATTTAACCTCAAAATAAGGGGAATTTCAGCCTTTTTGCACCAAAATATGGGGAATTTCTGCCTTTTTGCCACAAAATAAGAAAAATTTCTGCAATTCTGTACTAAAATAAAAGAAATTTCTAAAATTTTGCCCCAAAATAAAGGAAATTTCTGATTTTTGCCCCGAAATAAGGAGAATTTCTGTATTTTTGCCCCCCAAAAAAAGGGAATTTCTGCCTTTTTGCCCTAAAATTAGGGGAGTTTCTGCAATTTTGCTTCAAAATACAGGGAATTTCTGCCTCTTTTCCCGAAAATAAGGGGAACTTCTGCCGATTTGACCCAAATAAAGGGAATTTCTGCATTTTTGCCCCAATATTTAAAGAATTTCTGCAATTTTGCTTTAAAATACGGGGAATTTCTGCCTTTTTGCCCAAAATTAAGTGGATTTTCTGCCTTTTTGCCCCCAAACAAGGGAAATTTCTGCAATTTTATCCCAAAATAAAAGGAATTTCTGCCTTTATGCCTTCAAATAATGGGAATTTCGGCCTTTTTGCCCTGAAATATGTGAAATGTCTGCAATTTTACCCCAAAATAAGGTGAATTTCTACCTTTTTGCCCCAAAATAATGGCAATTTCTGCCTTTTTACCCCAAAATATGAAAAATTTTTGCTTTTTTTCTCTGAAATATGTGAAATTTCTGCAATTTTGCCTTAAAATAAAAGAAATTTCTGCAATTTTTCTCCATAATAAAGGAATTTTTTGCAATTTTGCCCCAAAATAAAGGGAATTTCTTTTTTTTGTCCCAAATAAGGGAAATTTCTGCAATTTTGCCCTAAAATAAGGAAAATTTCTGCCTTTTGCCCCCAAATAAGGAGAATTTCTGCCTTTTTGCCCCAAAACAAAGAAAATTACTGCATGTTTTACGCCAAAATTAGGTGAATTTCTGCAATTTTGCTCCAAAATATGGGGATTTTCTGCCTTTTTCGCAGAAAATAAGGGGAATTTCTGCCATTTTGCCGCGAAATAAGTGAAATTTCTGCAGTTTTACCCCAAAATAAGGGGAAGTTCTGCGTTTTTGCCCCAAAATTAGGGGAATTTCTGCAATTTTGCTCCAAAATAAGGGGAATTTCTGCCTTTTTGCCCGAAAATAAAGGGAATGTATACCTTTTGCTAAAAAAGGGAAATTTCTTCATTTTTACCCCAAAATAAGGGGATTTTCTGACTTTTTGACTCAAAATAAGTGCAATTTCTGACATTTTTCCAAAAATAAATGGAATTTCTGTCTTTTTGCCCAAAATAAGGGAAATTTCCGACTTTTTGCCCTGAAATAAGTTAAATTTCAAAAATTTTTCCCCAAAATAATTGAAATTTTTGCAATTTTGCCCCAAAATAAGGGAAATTTCTGTATTTTTGCCCCAAAATAAGGGAAATTTCTGCATTTTTACCTCAAAAGAAGGGGAATTTCTGCATTTTTGCCACAAAATATAAGGAATTTCTGCCTTTTTGCCCCAAAATAAGAAAAATTTCTGCCTTTTTTCCCTGAAATAAGTGAAATTTCTGCAATTTTGGCCCAAAAAAATTGAAATTTCTGCAATTTTGTCCCAAAATAAGAGAAATTTCTGGAATTTTGCCCCAAAATAAGTGGAATTTCTGAGTTTTGCCCCAAAATAAGGAGAATTTCTGTCTTTTTGCCCCAACATATAGGAAATTTCTGCCTTTTTGCCCCACAATTAGGGGAATTTCTGCAATTTTGCTCCAAAATAAGGGGAATTTTTCCCTTTTTGCCCGAAAATAAAGGGAATGTATACCTTTTGCTAAAAAAAAGGAAATTTCTTCATTTTTACCCCAAAATAAGGGGATTTTCTGACTTTTTGACTCAAAATAAGTGCAATTTCTGACATTTTTCCAAAAATAAATGGAATTTCTGTCTTTTTGCCCAAAATAAGGGGAATTTCCGACTTTTTGCCCTGAAATAAGTTAAATTTCAAAAATTTTTCCCCAAAATAATTGAAATTTTTGCAATTTTGCCCCAAAATAAGGGGAATTTCTGTATTTTTGTCCCAAAATAAGGGAAATTTCTGCCTTTTTACCTCAAAAGAAGGGGAATTTCTGCATTTTTGCCACAAAATATAAGGAATTTCTGCCTTTTTGCCCCAAAATAAGAAAAATTTCTGCCTTTTTTCCCTGAAATAAGTGAAATTTCTGCAATTTTGGCCCAAAAAAAATTGAAATTTCTGCAATTTTGTCCCAAAATAAGAGAAATTTATGGAATTTTGCCCCAAAATAAGTGGAATTTCTGAGTTTTGCCCCAAAATAAGGAGAATTTCTGTCTTTTTGCCCCAACATATAGGAAATTTCTGCCTTTTTGCCCCACAATTAGGGGAATTTCTGCAATTTTGCTCCAAAATACTGGGAATTTCTGCTTTTTTGCCCGAAAATAAGGGGAATGTTTACCTTTTGCCACAAAAAAGGGAAATTTCTTCATTTTTCCCCAAAATAAGAGGAATTTCTGCCTTTTTACGTCAAAATAAGTGAAAATTCTGCCTTTTTACTCAAAAATATATGGAATTTCTGTATTTTTGCCCCAAAATAAAAAGAATTTTTGAATTTTGCCCTGAAATAAATAAAATTTCTCCAATTTTGCCTCAAAATAATGGAAATTTCTGCTTTTTTGCCACAAAATAAGGGGATTTTCTGTCTTTTTGCCCCAAAATAAGGAAAATTTTTGACTTTTGCCACAAAATATGGGGAATTTCTGCCATATTGCTCCCAAATAAAAAAAATGTTTGCTTTTCTGCCCCAATTAACGGAAATTTCTGCCTTTTTTGCCACAAAGTAAAGGGAATTTCTGCCTTTTTGCCCCAAAATAACGGGAATTTAAGGCTTTTTACCCCAAAATAAAGGGAATTTCGGCCTTTTGCCCAAAATATGTGGAATTTCTGACTTTTTGTTCCAAAATAAGGAAAATTTCTTCAATTTTGTACCAAAATAAAAGAAATTTCTGCTTTTTACCCAAAAATAAAAGTAATTTCTGACTTTTTGCCCTGAAATAAATGAAATTTCTGCAATTTGGCCCGAAAATAAGGGAAATTTGTGCCTTTTTGCCCCAAAATGAGGGGAATTTCTGCCTTTTTGCCCCAAAATATGGGGAATATAAGCATTTTACCTCAAAAAAGGGGAATTTCAGCCTTTTTGCACCAAAATATGGAAAATTTCTGCCTTTTTGCCACAAAATAAGAAAAATTTCTGCAATTCTGTACCAAAATAAAAGAAATTTCTAAAATTTTGCCCCAAAATAAAGGAAATTTCTGATTTTTGCCCCGAAATAACGAGAATTTCTGTATTTTTGCCCCAAAATAAAGGGAAATTCTGCCTTTTGCCCCAAAATTAGGGGAATTTCTGCAATTTTGCTTCGAAATACAGGGAATTTCTGCCTCTTTTCCCGAAAATAAGGGAAACTTCTGCCGATTTGTCCCAAATAAAGCTAATTTCTCTATTTTTGCCCCAATATTAGAGGAATTTCTGCAATTTTGCTCTAAAATACGGGGAATTTCTGCCTTTTTGCCCGAAATTAAAGGGATTTTCTGCCTTTTTGCCCCCAAACAAGGGAAATTTCTGCAATTTCATCCCAAAATAAGGGGAATTTCTGCCTTTTTGCCCCTAAATAAGGGGAATTTCTGCCTTTTTGCCCTGAAATATGTGAAATGTCTGCAATTTTACCCCAAAATAAGGTGAATTTCTACCTTTTTGCCCCAAAATAATGGGAATTTCTGCATTTTGCCCTAAAATAAGAAAAATTTTTGCTTTTTTTTTCTGAAATAAGTGAAATTTCTGCAATTTTGCCTTAAAATAAAAGAAATTTCTGCAATTTTTCCCCATAATAAAGGAATTTTCTACAATTTTGCCCCAAAATAAAGGGAATTTCTGTTTTTTGTCCCCAAATAAGGGAAATTTCTGAAATTTTGCACTAAAATAAGGGGAATTTCTGCTTTTTGCCCCAAAATAAGGGGAATTTCTGCCTTTTTGCCCCAAAATAAAGAAAATTACAGCATGTTTTACCTTAAAATTAGGTGAATTTCTGCAATTTTGCTCCAAATTATGGGGATTTTCTGCTTTTTTCGCCGAAAATAAAAGGATTTTCTACCATTTTGCCGCGAAATAAGTGAAATTTCTGCAGTTTTACCCCAAAATAAGGGGAAGTTCTGCGTTTTTGCCCCAAAATTAGGGGAATTTCTGCAATTTTGCTCCAAAATACGGGGAATTTCTGCCTTTTTGCCCGAAAATAAAGAGAATGTATACCTTTTTGCTATAAAAAAGGGAAATTTCTTCATTTTTACCCCAAAATAAGGGGATTTTCCGCCTTTTTGACTCAAAATAAGTGCAATTTCTGACTTTTTTCCAAAAATAAATGGAATTTCTGGCTTTTTGCCCCAAAATAAAGGGGAATTTTCGACTTTTTGCCCTGAAATAAGTTAAATTTCAAAAATTTTTCCCCAAAATAATTGAAATTTCTGCAATTTTGCCCCAAAATAAGGGAAATTTCTGTATTTTTGCCCCAAAATAAGGGAAATTTCTGCCTTTTTACCTCAAAAGAAGGGGAATTTCTGCATTTTTGCCACAAAATATAAGGAATTTCTGCCGTTTTGCCCCAAAATAAGAAAAAGTTCTGCCTTTTTTCCCTGAAATAAGTGAAATTTCTGCAATTTTGGCCCAAAAAAATTGAAATTTCTGCAATTTTGTCCCAAAATAAAAGAAATTTCTGGAATTTTGCCCCAAAATAAGTGGAATGTTTACCTTTTGCCACAAAAAAGGGAAATTTCTTCATTTTTGCCCCAAAATAATAGGAATTTCTGAATTTTTACGTCAAAATATGTGAAATTTCTGCCTTTTTACTCAAAAATATACGGAATTTCTGTATTTTTGCCCCAAAATAAAAGGAATTTTTGAATTTTGCCCTGAAATAAATGAAATTTCTCCAATTTTGCCTCAAAATAAGGGAAATTTCTGCTTTTTTGCCATAAAATAAGG
The DNA here is from genome assembly GCF_963924665.1 of Micromys minutus. NCBI lineage: Eukaryota > Metazoa > Chordata > Mammalia > Rodentia > Muridae > Micromys > Micromys minutus. The sequence continues at coordinate 859,162 of NW_027667927.1, read as the reverse complement.
GGAATTTCTGTCTTTTTGCCCCAAAATAAAAGGAATTTCAGCCTTTTTACCTAATAATAAGGGGAATCTCTCTTTTTTGCCCTAAAATATGGGGAATTTCTGTATTTTTGCCCCAAAATAAAAAATTTTTCTGCAATTTTGTACCAAAATAAAAGTAATTTCTGCAATTTTGCCCCAAAATAAAAGAAATTTCTGCGTTTTTTCCCTGAAATAAGTGAAATTTCTGTAATTTTGCCCCAAAATTAGGGAGATTTCTGCAATTTTGCCCCAAAATAAAGGAAATTTCTGAAATTTTGCCCCAAAATAAGGGGTATTTTTGACTTTTCGCCCTGAAATAAGGAGAATTTCTGTCTTTTTGCCCCAAAATAATGTGAATTTCTGCATTTTCCCTCAAAATTAGGGGAATATGTGCAATTTGGCTTTAAAATACGGGGAATTTTTGCCTTATTGCACCAAAATAAAAGGAATTTCTGTATTTTTGCACCAATATAAAGGAAATTTCTTAAATTTTGCTCCAAAATACGGGGAATTTTTGCCTTATTGCCCGAAATAAAGTGGAATTTCTGCCTTTTTGCCCTGAAATATTTGAAATTTCCGCAATTTTACCCCAAAATAAGGGGAATTTCTGTTTTTGGCCCCAAAATTAGGAGAATTTCTGCTTTTTGCACCAAATTAAGGCAAATTTCTGACTTTTTGCCCTGAAATAAGTGAAATTTCTGCAATTTTGCCCCAAAATAAGGGGAATTTCTGCCTTTTTGCCAAAATAAGAGGAATTTCAGCATTTTACCTTCAAATAAGGGGAATTTCTGCCTTTTTGCCACAAAATATGGGGAATTTCTGCCTTATTGCCCCCAAATAAGGAAAATTTTTGCTTTTCTGCCCCAATTAATGGGAATTTCTGCCTTTTTGCCACAAAGTAAAGGGAATTTCTGCCTTTTTGCACCAAAATAACGGGAATTTCAGCCTTTTTATCCCAAAATAAGGGGAATTTCAGACTTTTGCCCAAAATATGGAGAATTTCTGACTTTTTGTTCCAAAATAAGGAAAATTTCTTCAATTTTGTACCAAAATACAAGAAATTTCTGCTTTTTGCCCCAAAATAAAAGTAATTTCTGACTTTTTGCCCTGAAATAAATGAAATTTCTGCAATTTTGCCCAAAAATAAGAAAAATTTGTGCCTTTTTGCCCCAAAATGAGGGGAATTTCTGCCTTTTAATCCCAAAATATGGGGAATTTCAGCATTTTACCTCAAAATAAGGGGAATTTCTGCCTTTTTGCACCAAAATATTGGGAATTTCAGCCTTTTTGCCACAAAATAGGAAAAATTTCTGCAATTCTGTATCAAAATATAAGAAATTTATAAAATTTTGCCCCAAAATAAGGGAAATTTCAGATTTTTGCCCCGAAATAAGGAGAATTTCTGTATTTTTGCCCCCCAAAAAAGGATTTTCTTAGTTTTTGCCCCAAAATTAGGGGAGTTTCTGCAACTTTGCTACAAAATACAGGAAATTTCTGCCTCTTTTCCCGAAAATAAGGGGAACTTCTGCCGATGTGCCCCAAATACAGGGAATTTCTGCATTTTTGCTGCAATATTTAGATAATTTCTGCAATTTTGCTTTAAAATACAGGGAATTTCTGCCTTATTGCCCAAAATTAAGGGGATTTTCTGCCTTTTTGCCCCCAAACAAAGGAAATTTCTGCAATTTTATCCCAAAATAAAAGGAATTTCTGCCTTTATGCCCTCAAATAACGGGAATTTCTGCCTTTTTGCCCTGAAATATGTGAAATGTCTGCAATTTTACCCCAAAATAAGGTGAATTTCTACCTTTTTGCCCAAAAATAATGGGAATTTCTGCCTTTTTGCCCCAAAATATGAAAAATTTTTGCTTTTTTTCTCTGAAATATGTAAAATTTCTGCAATTTTGCCTTAAAATAAAAGAAATTTCTGCAATTTTTCCCCATAATAAAGGAATTTTTTGCAATTTTGCCCCAAAATAAAGGAAATTTCTGTTTTTGGTCCCCAAATAAGGGAAATTTCTGCAATTTTGCCCTAAAATAAGGGGAATTTCTGCCTTTTGCCCTAAAATAAGGAGAATTTCTGCCTTTTTGCCCCAAAACAAAGAAAATTACTGCATGTTTTACGCCAAAATAAGGTGAATTTCTGCAATTTTGCTCCAAAATACGGGGATATTCTGCCTTTTTCGCAGAAAATAAGGGGAATTTCTGCCATTTTTTCCGCGAAATAAGTGAAATTTCTGCAGTTTTACCCCAAAATAAGGGGAATTTCTGCCTTTTTGCCCAAAAATTAGGGGAATTTCTGCAATTTTTCTACAAAATACGGAGAATTCCTGCCTTTTTGCCCGTAAATAAAGAAAATGTATACCTTTTTGCCATAAAAATGGAAATTTCTTCATTTTTATCCCAAAATAAGGGGATTTTCCGCCTTTTTGACACAAAATAAGTGTAATTTCTGACTTTTTTCAAAAAATAAATGGAATTTTTGTCTTTTTGCCCCCCAAATAAGGGGAATTTCTGACTTTTTGCCCTGAAATAATTTAAATTTCAAAAATTTTTCTCCAAAATAATTGAAATTTCTGCAATTTTGCCCCAAAATAAGGAGAATTTCTGCATTTTTGCCCCAAAATAAGGGAAATTTCTGCTTTTTGCCTCCAAATAAGGGGAATTTGAGCCTTTTTACCTCAAAATAAGGGGAATTTTTGCATTTTTGCCACAAAATATTAGGAATTTCTGCATTTTTGCTCCAAAATAAGGAAAATTTCAGCCTTTCTTTCCTGAAATAAGTAAAATTTCTGCAATTTTGCCCCAAAATAAGTGAAATTTCTGCAATTTTGCCCCAAAATAAGAGAAATTTCTTGAATTTTGCCCCCAAATAAGTGGAATTTCTGAGTTTTGCCCTAAAATAAGGAGAATTTCTGTCTTATTGCCCCCACATATAGGAAATTTCTTCCTTTTTGCCCCACAATTAAAGAAATTTCTGCAATTTTGCTCCAAAATACGGGGAATTTCTGCTTTTTTTCCCGAAAATAAGGGAAATGTATACCTTTTGCCACAAAAAAGGGAAATTTCTTTATTTTTGCCCCAAAATAAGAGGAATTTCTTCCTTTTTACCTCAAAGTAAGTGAAATTTCTTCCTTTTTACCCCAAAAAAAGCGGAATTTCTGTCTTTTTGCCCCAAAAGAAAAGGAATTTTTGAATTATGCCCTGAAATTTGTGAAATTTCTGCAATTTTGCCCTAAAAAAAAGAAATTTCTTCATTTTTGCCACAAAAAAGGGGAATTTCTGTCTTTTTGCCCCAAATTAAGGGAAATTTCTGCCTTTTTGCCCCCAAATAAAGGGAATTTCAGCCTTTTTACCTCAAAATAAATGGAATTTCTGCATTTTTGCCACAAAATATTAGGAATTTCTGGCTTTTTGCTACAAAATAAGGAAAATTTCTGCCTTTTTTTCCCTGAAATAAGTGAAATTTCTGCAATTTTGCCCCAAAATAAGTGAAATTTCTGCAATTTTGCCCCAAAATAAGGAAAATTTCTGGAATTTTGCCCCAAAATAAGTGGAATTTCTGAGTTTTGCCGCAAAATAAGGAGAATTTCTGTCTTTTTGCCCCAACAAATAGAGAATTTCTGCCTTTTTGCCCCACAACTAGGGGAATTTCTGCAATTTTGCTCCAAAATACGAAGAATTTCTGCATTTTTTCCTAAAAATAAGGGTAATGTATACCTTTTGCCACAAAAAAGGGAAATTTCTTCATTTTTGCCCCAAAATAAGAGGAATTTCTGCCTTTTTACCTCAAAATAAGTGAATTTTCTGCCTTTTTACCCGAAAATAAACTGAATTTCTGTATTTTTTCTCCAAAATAAAAGAAATTTTTGAATTATGCCCTGAAATTAGTGAAATTTCTGCAATTTTGCCCTAAAATAAAAAAAATTTCTGCCTTTGTGCCACAAAATAAGGGGAATTTCTGTATTTTTGCCCCAAAATAAGAGGAATTTCTGTCTTTTTACGTCAAAATAAGTGAAATTTCTGCCTTTTTACTCAAAAATATACGGAATTTCTGTATTTTTGCCCCAAAATAAAAGGAATTTTTGAATTTTGCCCTGAAATTAATAAAATTTCTCCAATTTTGCCTCAAAATAAGGGAAATTTCTGCTTTTTTGCCACAAAATAAGGGGAATTTCTGTCTTTTTGCCCCAAAATAAAAGTAATTTCAGCCCTTTTACCTAATAATAAGGGGAATCTCTCCTTTTTGCCCTAAAATATGGGGAATTTCTGTATTTTTGCCCCAAAATAAAAAAATTTTCTGCAATTTTGTACCAAAATAAAAGTAATTTCTGCCATTTTGCCCCAAAATAAGAGAAATTTCTGCGTTTTTTCCCTGAAATAAGTGAAATTGCTGTAATTTTGACCCCAAATTAGGGAGATTCCTGCAATTTTGCCCCAAAATAAAGGAAATTTCTGGAATTTTGCCCCCAAAATAAAGAGAATTTCTGTCTTTTTGCCCCAAAATAATGTGAATTTCTGCATTTTCCCTCAAAATTAGGGGAATATGTGCAATTTTGCTTCAAAATACGGGGAATTTTTGCCTTATTGCACCAAAATAAAGGGAATTTCTGCATTTTTGCACAAATATAAGGGGAATTTCTGAAATTTTGCTCCCAAATACGGGGAATTTTTGCCTTATTGCCAGAAATAAAGTGGAATTTCTGCCTTTTTGCCCTGAAATATTTGAAATTTCCTTAATTTTACCCCAAAATAAGGGAAATTTCTGTTTTTGGCCCCAAAATTAGGAGAATTTCTGCTTTTTGCCCCAAATTAAAGCAAATTTCTGACTTTTTGCCCTGAAATAAGTGAAATTTCTGCAATTTTGCCCCAAAATAAGGGGAATTTCTGCCTTTTTGCCAAAATAAGGGGAATTTCATCATTTTACCTTCAAATTAGGGGAATTTCTGCCTTTTTGCCACAAAATATGGGAAATTTCTGCCTTGTGGCCCCCAAATAAAGAAAATTTTTGCTTTTCTGCCCCAATTAATGGGAATTTCTGCCTTTTTGCCACAAAGTAAAGGAAATTTCTGCCTTTTTGCCCCAAAATAATGGGAATTTCAGCCTTTTTACCCCAAAATAAGGGGAATTTCTGCCTTTTGCCCAAAATATGGGAAATTTCTGAATTTTTGTTCCAAAATAAGGAAATTTTCTTCAATTATGTCCCAAAATAAAAGAAACTTCTGCTTTTTGCCCCCAAATAAAATTAATTTCTGACTTTTTGCCCTGAAATAAATGAAATTTCTGCAATTTTGCCTGAAAATAAGGGAAATTTGTGCCTTTTTGCCCCAAAATGAGGGGAATTTCTGCCTTTTAACCCCAAAATATTTGGAATTTCAGCATTTTACCTCAAAATACGGGGAATTTCAGCCCTTTTGCAACAAATTATGGCAAATTTCTGCCTTTTTGCCACAAAATAAAAAAAATTTCTGCAATTCTGTACCAAAATAAAAGCAATTTCTAAAATTTTGCCCCAAAATAAGGGAAATTTCTCATTTTTGCCCCGAAATAAGAAGAATTTCTGTATTTTTGCCATCAAAAAAAGGGAATATCTGCCTTTTTTCCCCAAAATGAATTTCTGCATTTTACCTCTAAATAAGGGGAATTTCTGCATTTTACCTCAAAATAAGAAGAATTTCTGCCTTTTGCCCCAAAATATGGGGAATTTCTGCCTTTTTGTTCCAAAATAAAGAAAATTTCTTTAATTTTGTACCATAATAAAAGAAATTTCTGCTTTTTGCCCCAAAATAAGGGGAATTTCTGAATTTTTGCCCTGAAATAAATGAAATTTCTGCAATTTTGCCCCAAAATAAGGGAAATTTCTGCCTTGTTGCCATGAAATATGTGAAATTTCTGCAATTTTACTTCAAAATAAGGTGAATTTCTGCCATTTTGCCCCAAAATAAAGGGAATTTCTGCCTTTTGCCCCAAAATTAGAGGAATTTCTGCAATTTTGCTCCAAAATATGGGGAATTTCTGCCTTTTTGCCTGAAAATAAAGGGAATGTTTACCTTTTTGCCATAAAAAAGGGAAATTTCCTCATTTTTGCCCCAAAATATGGGAATTTTCTGCCTTTTTGATTCAAAATAAGTGCAATTTCTGCCTTTTCCCTAAAAATAAACAAAATTTCTGTCTTTTTGCACCAAAATAAGGAGAATTTCTGACTTTTTGCCCGAAAATAAGGGGAATTTCAGCCTTTTTACCTCAAAATAAGGGGAATTTCTTCCTTTTTGCCCCAAAATATGGGGAATTTCTGCCTTTTTGCCCCAAAATAAGAAAAATTCTGCCTTTTTTCTGAAATAAGGAAATTTTTGCAATTTTGCCTCAAAATAAGGGAAATTTCTGCAATTTTGCCCCAATGTAAAGGAAATTTCTGCAATTGTGCCCCAAAATAAGGGAAATTTCTGACTTTATGCTCCCGAAAAAAGGAATTTTCTGTCTTTTTGCCCCAAAATAAGAATTTTTGCATTTTTCCCGAAAATTATGAGAATTTCTGCAATTTTGCTTCAAAATACGGTTAATTTCTTTCTTTTAGCCCCAAAATAAAGGGAATTTCGGCAATTACCCCCAATATTTGGGGAATTTCTGCATTTTACCTCAAAATAAGAAGAATTTCTGCCTTTTGCCCCAAAATATGGAGAATTTCTGCCTTTTTGTTCTGAAATAAGGAAAATTTCTTCAATTTTGTACCATAATAAAAGAAATTTCTGCTTTTTGCCCCAAAATAAGTGAAATTTCTGACTTTTTGCCTTGAAATAAATGAAATTTCTGCAATTTTGTTCAAAATAAGTTAAATTTGTGCCTTTTGCCCCAAAATAAGGGGAATTTCTGCCTTTTGCCCCAAAATATGGGGAATTTCTGCCTGTTTCCCCGAAAATAAGAAGAATGCATAACTTTTTGCCATAAGAAAGGGAAATTTCTTCATTTTTGCTCCAAAATAAGCGAAATTTCTGCTTCTTTGCCTCTAAATAAGTGGAATTTCTGTCTTTTTCCCCCAATACAAAGGGAATTTCTGTCTTTGTTGCCCCAAAATAAGGAAAATTTTTGACTTATTACCTTGAAATAAGTGAAATTTCTGCAATTTTGCCCCAATATAAGGGAAATTTCTAACTTTTGCCCCCAAATAAGGGGAATGTCAGCCTTTTTACCTCAAAATTTAAGGAATTTCTGAATTTTGGCACAAAATATTAGGAATTTCTGCCTTTTTGCCCCAAAATAAGGAAAATTTCTGCCTTTTTTCCCTGAAATAAGTAAAATTTCTCCAATTTTACCCCAAAATAAGTAAAATTTCTGCAATTTTGCCCTAAAATAAGTGAAATTTCTGCAATTTTGCCCCAAAATAAGGGAAATTTCTGGAATTTTGCCCCAAAATAAGGGGAATTTCTGAGTTTTGCCCCAAAATATAGAGAATTTCTGCCTTTTTGCCCCACAATTAGTGAAATTTCTGCAATTTTGCCCTAAAATATGGGAAATTTCTGCAATTTTTCCCCATAATAAGGGAAATTTCTGCCATTTTGCCCCCAAATAATAGGAATTTCTGTTTTTTTGCCCCACAATTAGGGAAATTTATCAATTTTGCCCCAAAATAAGGGGAATTTCTGCTTTTTGCCCCAAAATATGGGGAATTTCTGCCTTTTTGTTCGAAAATAAGAAGAATGCATACATTTTTGCCATAAAAAAGAAAATTTTCTTCATTTTTGTTCCAAAATAAGGGGACCTTTTGCCTTTTTGCCTCTAAATAAGTGGAATTTCTATCTTTTTCCCCCAAAACAAAGGGAATTTCTGTCTTTTTTGCATCAAAATAAGGAGAATTTCTGACTTATTACTCTGAAATAAGTGAAATTTCGGCAATTTTGCCCCAAAATAAGGGAAATTTCTCCAATTTTGCCCCAATGTAAAAGAAATTTCTGCAATTTTGCCCCAAAATAAGGGGAATTTCTGACTGTTTGATCTCGAAAAAAGGAAATTTTCTGTCTTTTTGCCCCAAAATAAGGAGAATTTCTGCTTTTTTGCCCGAAAATTATGAGAATTTCTGCAATTTTGCTTTAAAATATGGTTAATTTCTGCCTTTTAGCCCCAAAATAAAGGGAATTTCTGCATTTTCCCCCAATATTTGGGGAATTTCTGCATTTTACCTCTAAATAAGGGGAATTTCTGCATTTTACCTCAAAATAAGAAGAATTTCTGCCTTTTGCCCCAAAATATGGGGAATTTCTCCCTTTTTGTTCCAAAATAAGGAAAATTTCTTCAATTTTGTACCATACTAAAAGAAATTTCTGCTTTTTGCCCCAAATTAAGGGGAATTTCTGAATTTTTGCCCTGAATCAAATGAAATTTCTGCAATTTTGCCCGAAAATAAGGGAAATTTCTGCCTTGTTGCCATGAAATATGTGAAATTTCTGCAATTTTACCCCAAAATAAGGTGAATTTCTGGCTTTTTGCCCCAAAATAATGGGAATTTCTGCCTTTTTGCCCCAAAATAAGAAAAATTTTTGCTTTATTTCTCTGAAATAAGTGAAATTTCTGCAATTTTGCCCTAAAATAAGGGAAATTTCTGCAATTTTTTCCCATAATAAAGGAAATTTCTGCAATTTTGTCCCAAAATAAGGGAAATTTCTCCCGTTTTGCCCCAAAATAAAGGAAATTTCAGCCTTTTTACCTGAAAATAAGTGAAATTTCTGCAATTTTGCCCCAAATAAGGAAAATTTCTGCAATTTTACCCCAAAATAAGGTAAATTCCTACAATTTTGCCCCAAAATAAGGGAAATTTCTGGAATTTTGCCCCAAAATAAGGGGAATTTCTGAGTTTTGCCCCAAAATATAGAGAATTTCTGCCTTTTTGCCCCACAATTAGTGAAATTTCTGCAATTTTGCCCTAAAATATGGGAAATTTCTGCAATTTTTCCCCATAATAAGGGAAATTTCTGCCATTTTGCCCCCAAATAATAGGAATTTCTGTTTTTTTGCCCCACAATTAGGGAAATTTATCAATTTTGCCCCAAAATAAGGGGAATTTCTGCTTTTTGCCCCAAAATATGGGGAATTTCTGCCTTTTTGTTCGAAAATAAGAAGAATGCATACATTTTTGCCATAAAAAAGAAAATTTTCTTCATTTTTGTTCCAAAATAAGGGGACCTTTTGCCTTTTTGCCTCTAAATAAGTGGAATTTCTATCTTTTTCCCCCAAAACAAAGGGAATTTCTGTCTTTTTTGCATCAAAATAAGGAGAATTTCTGACTTATTACTCTGAAATAAGTGAAATTTCGGCAATTTTGCCCCAAAATAAGGGAAATTTCTCCAATTTTGCCCCAATGTAAAAGAAATTTCTGCAATTTTGCCCCAAAATAAGGGGAATTTCTGACTGTTTGATCTCGAAAAAAGGAAATTTTCTGTCTTTTTGCCCCAAAATAAGGAGAATTTCTGCTTTTTTGCCCGAAAATTATGAGAATTTCTGCAATTTTGCTTTAAAATATGGTTAATTTCTGCCTTTTAGCCCCAAAATAAAGGGAATTTCTGCATTTTCCCCCAATATTTGGGGAATTTCTGCATTTTACCTCTAAATAAGGGGAATTTCTGCATTTTACCTCAAAATAAGAAGAATTTCTGCCTTTTGCCCCAAAATATGGGGAATTTCTCCCTTTTTGTTCCAAAATAAGGAAAATTTCTTCAATTTTGTACCATACTAAAAGAAATTTCTGCTTTTTGCCCCAAATTAAGGGGAATTTCTGAATTTTTGCCCTGAATCAAATGAAATTTCTGCAATTTTGCCCGAAAATAAGGGAAATTTCTGCCTTGTTGCCATGAAATATGTGAAATTTCTGCAATTTTACCCCAAAATAAGGTGAATTTCTGGCTTTTTGCCCCAAAATAATGGGAATTTCTGCCTTTTTGCCCCAAAATAAGAAAAATTTTTGCTTTATTTCTCTGAAATAAGTGAAATTTCTGCAATTTTGCCCTAAAATAAGGGAAATTTCTGCAATTTTTTCCCATAATAAAGGAAATTTCTGCAATTTTGTCCCAAAATAAGGGAAATTTCTCCCGTTTTGCCCCAAAATAAAGGAAATTTCAGCCTTTTTACCTGAAAATAAGTGAAATTTCTGCAATTTTGCCCCAAATAAGGAAAATTTCTGCAATTTTACCCCAAAATAAGGTAAATTCCTACAATTTTGCCCCAAAATAAAGGAAGTTTCTTGAATTTTGCCCCAAAATAAGGGGAATTTCTTATTTTTGCCCCAAAATATAGGGAATTTTTGCCTTTTGCCCCACAATTAGGAGAATTTCTGCAATTTTGCTCCAAAATACGGGGAATTTCTGCCTTTTTGCCCGAAAATAATGGGAATGCATACCTTTTTGCCATAAAAAGGGAAATTTCTTCATTTTTGCTCCAAAATAAGGGGAATTTCTGCCTTTTTGCCTCTAAATAAGTGGAATTTCTGTCTTTTTCCCCCAAAACAAAGGGAATTTCTGTCTTTTTTGCATCAAAATAAGGAGAATTTCTGACTTATTACCCTGAAATAAGTGAAATTTCTGCAATTTTGCCCCAAAATAAGTGAAATTTCTGCAATTTTGCCCTAATGTAAGAGAAATTTCTGCAATTTTGCCCCAAAATAAGCGGAATTTCTGACTGTTTGCTCTCGAAAAAAGGAGATTTTCTGTCTTTTTGCCCCAAAATAAGGAGAATTTCTGCTTTTTTGCCCGAAAATTATGAGAATTTCTGCAATTTTGCTTTAAAATACGGTTAACTTCTGCCTTTTAGCCCCAAAATTAAGGGAATTTCTGCATTTTCCCCCAATATTTGGGGAATTTCTGCATTTTACCTCTAAATAAGGGGAATTTCTGCAATTTATCTCAAAATAAGAAGAATTTCTGCCTTTTGCCCCAAAATATGGGGAATTTCTGCCTTTTTGTTCCAAAATAAGGAAAATTTCTTCAATTTTGTACCATAATAAAAGAAATTTCTGCTTTTTGCCCCAAAATAAGGGGAATTTCTGAATTTTTGCCCTGAAATAAATGAAATTTCTGCAATTTTGCCCCAAAATAAGGGAAATGTTTGCCTTTTTTCCCCAAAATAACGGGAATTTCTGCCGTTTGCCCCAAAATATGGGGAATTTCTGCCTTTTTGCCCGAAAATAAGAAGAATGCATACCTTTTAGCCATAAAAAAGGTAAATTTCTTCATTTTTGCTCCAAAATAAAGGGAATTTCTGCTTTTTTGCCTCTAAATAAGTGGAATTTCTTTCTTTTTCAACCAAAACAAAAGGAAATTCTGTCTTTTTTGCCCCAATATAAGGAAAATTTCTGACTTATTACCCTGAAATAAGTGAAATTTCTGAAATTTTGCCCCAATATAAGGGAAATTTCTGCCTTCTTGCCTCCAAATAAGGGGAATTTCAGAATTTTTACCTCAAAATAATGGGAATTTCTAAATTTTGGCACAAAATATTAGGAATTTCTGAATTTTTGCCCCAAAATAAGGAAAATTTCTGCCTTTTTTCCTTGAAATAAGTGAAATTTCTGCAATTTTGCCCCAAAATAAGTGAAATTTCTGCAATTTTGCCCCAAAATAAAGGAAATTTCTGCAATTTTGCCCCAAAATAAGTGGAATTTCTGCCTTTTGCCCCAAAATTTGGGGAATTTCTGCCTTTTTGCCCGAAAATAAAAAGAATGCATACCTTTTTGCCATAAAAAAGGGAAATTTCTTCATTTTTGCTCCAAAATAAGGGGAACTTTTGCCTTTTTGCCTCTAAATAAGTGGAATTTCTGTTTTTCCCCCAAAACAAAGGGAATTTCTTTATTTTTTGCCTCAAAATAAGGAAAATTTCTGACTTATTACCCCTAAATAAGTGAAATTTCTGCAAATTTCCCCCAATATAAGGCAAATTTTTGCCTTTTGCCCTAAAATTTGGGGAATTTGAGAATTTTACCTCAAAATAAAGGAAATTACTGATTTTTGCACCAAAATATGGAGAATTTCTCCCTTTTTTCCTCATAATAAAGGGAATTTCTGCATTTTTGCACCAATATTATGGGAATTTCTGCAATTTTGCTCCAAAATACGGGTCATTTCTGCCTTTTTGCCTGAAATTAATTGGAATTTCTGGCTTTTTGTCCCGAAATAAGTGAAATTTCTTCAATTTTCACCAAAAATTAGGGATTTCATTTTTTTGCCCCAAAATAAGGGGAATTTCTGCCATTTTGCCCTGAAATATTTGAAATTTCTGCAATTTTGCCCCAAAATAAGGGAAATTTCTGGAATTTTGCCCTAAAATAAGTGGAATTTCTGAGTTTTGCCCCAAAATATGGAGAATTTCTGCCTTTTTGCCCCACAATTAGTGAAATTTCTGCAATTTTGCCCTAAAATAAGGGAAATTTCTGCAATTTTTCCCCATAATAAGAGAAATTTCTGCTATTTTGCCCCCAAATAAGGGGAATTTCAGCATTTTACCTCAAAATAAGGGAAATTTCTGATTTTTGCACCAAAATATGGACAATTTCTGCATTTTTCCTTCAAAATAAAGGGAATTTCTGCATTTTTGCACCAATATTAGGGGAATTTCTGCTATTTTGCTCCAAAATACGGGTCATTTCTTCCTTTTTGCCTGACATTAATTGGAATTTCTGCCTTTTTCTCCTGAAATAAGTGAAATTTCTTCAATTTTAGCCAAAAATTAGGGATTTCATCTTTTTGCCCCAAAATAAGGGGAATTTCTGCCTTTTTGCCCAAAAATAATGGGAATGCATACCTTTTTGCCATAAAAAAGGGAAATTTCTTCATTTTTGCTCCAAAATAACGAAATTTCTTCTTTTTTGCCTCTAAATAAGTGGAATTTCTGTCTTTTTTTCCCAAAACAAAGAGAATTTCTGTCTTTTTGCCCCAAAATAAAGAATATTTCGGCCTTTTTTTTCTGAATTAAGAGAAATTTCTGCAATATTGCCCCAACATAAGGGAAATTTCTGCCTTTTTGCCCCCAAATAAGGGGAATTTCAGCCTTTTTGCCCCCAAATAAGGGGAATTTCAACCTTATTACCTCTAAATAAGGGAAATTTCTGCCTTTTTGCCACAAAATATACGGAATTTCTGCCTTTTTGCCCCAAAATAAAAAAATTACTGCAATTTTGCCCCAAATAAGGGGAATTTCTCCCTTTTTGCCCAAAAATATATAACATATCATCCTTTTTACCTTAAAATAAGTAAAATTTCTGCAATTTTGCCCCAAATAAGGGAAATATCTGAAATTTTGCCCCAAAATAAGGTAAATTTCTGCAATTTTGCCCAAAAATAAAGGAAATTTCTGCTTTTTTGCCCCCAAATACGGAGAATTTCAGCCTTTTTACCTCAAAATAAGGGGAATTTCTGCATTTTTGTCACAAAATATAAGGAATTTTGCCTTTTTGCCCCAAAATAAGGGAAATTTCTGCATTTTTTCCCTGAAATAAGTGAAATTTATGAAATTTTGCCCCAAAATAAGTGGAATTTCTGAATATTGCCCCAAAATAAGGAGAATTTCTGACTTTTTGCCCCAACATATAGGGAATTTCTGCCTTTTTGCCCCACAATTCTGGGAATTTCTGCAATTTTACTCCAAAATACGGGGAATTTCTGCCTTTTTGCCTGAAAATAAGGGGAATGCATAACTTTTTGCCATATAAAAGGGAAATTTTTTCATTTTTGCTCCAAAATAATGAGAATTTCTGCTTTTTTGCCTTTAAATAAGTGGAATTTCTGTCTTTTTCCTTAAAAACAAAAGGAATTTCTGTCTTTTTTGCCCCAAAATAAGTGGAATTTCTGACTTATTACCCTGAAATAAGTAAGATTTCTGCAATTTTGTCCCAAAATAAGGAAAATTTCTGCCTTTTTGCCCCCAAATAAGGGGAATTTCAGCCTTTTTACCTCAAAATAAGGGGAATTTCTGCATTTTTGCCACAAAATTTACGGAATTTCTGCCTTTTTGCCCCATCATAAGGAAAATTTTTGCAATTTTGCCCAAAATAAGGGGAATTTCTCCTTTTTTGCCCCCAAAAAAGGCAATTTCAGCCTGTTTTTCTGAATATAAGTGAAATTACTGCTATTTTGCCCAAAATAAGGTAAATTTCTGCAATTTTGCCCCAAAATAAAAGAAATTCCTGGAATTTTGCCCCAAATAAGGGGAATTTCTGATTTTTACCCCAAAATAAACGGAATTTCTGCCTTTTGCCCCAAAATTATGGGAATTTCTGCAATTTTGCTCCAAAATACGGGGAATTTCTTTCTTTTTGCCTGAAAATAAGGGGAATGCATATATTTTTGCCATAAAAAAAGTGAAATTTCTTCATTTTTGCTCCAAAATAATGGGAATATCTTCCTTTTTGCCTCTAAATAAGTGGAATTTCTGTCTTTTTTTCTCAAAACAAAGAAAACTTCTGTCTTTTTGCCCCAAAATAAAGAAAATATCTGCCTTTTTTCCCTGAAATAAGTGAAATTTCTGCAATTTTGCCCCAACATAAGCAAATTTCTGCATTTTTGCCCCCAAATAAAGAAAATTCCAGCCTTTTTACCTCAAAATATGGGGAATTACTGCATTTTTTCCACAAAATATTAGGAATTTCTGCTTTTTGCCCCAAAATAAGGAAAATTTCTGCCTTTTTTCCCTGAAATAAGTGAAATTTCTGCAATTATGCCCCAAAATAAGTCAAATTTCTGCCTTTTTGCCCCCAAATAAGGGGAATTTCATTCTTTTTGCCCCCAAATAAAGGGAATTTAAAACTTATTACTTCTAAATAAGGGAAATTTCTGCCTTTTTGCCACAAAATATACAGAATTTCTGCTTTTTTGCCCCAAAATAAGGAAAATTACTGCAATTTTGCCACAAATAAAAGGAATTTTTCCATTTTTGCCCCAAAATAAATTAAATATCAAGTTTTTTTACCTTAAAATAAGTGAAATTACTGCAATTTTGCCCCAAATAAGGGAAATTTCTGAAATTTAGCCCCAAAATAAAGGAAATTTCTGGAATTTTGCCTTAAAAAAAGAGGAATTTCTGATTTTTGCCCCAAAATAAAGGGAATTTTTGCCTTTTGCCCCAAAATTAGGGGAATTTCTGCAATTTTGCTCCCAAATACAAGGAATTTCTGCCTTTTTGACCGAAAATAAGGGGAATGCTTACATTTTGCCATAAAAAAGTGAAATTTCTTCATATTTGCTCCAAAATAAGGGGAATTTCTGCCTTTTTGCCTCTAAATAAGTGGAATTTCTGTCTTTTTTCCCCAAAACAAAAGGAATTTCTGTCTTTTTGGCCCCAAAATAAGGAGAATTTCTGAATTATTACCCTGAAATAAGTGAAATTTCTCAATTTTGACCCAAAATAAGAGAAATTTCTGCCTTTTTGCCCCCAAATAAGGGGAATTTCAGCCTTTTTACCTGAAAATAAGGGGAATTTCTGCGGTTTTACAACAAAATATTAGGAATTTCTGCCTTTTTGCCCCAAAATAAAGAAAATTTCTGCATTTTTCCCTGAAATAAATGAAATTTCTGCAATTTTACCTAAAATAAGTGGAATTTCTGAGTTTTGCCCCAAAATAAGGAAAATTTCTGTCTTTTTGCCCCAACATATAGGGAATTTCTGCGTTTTTGCCCGACAAATAGGGGAATTTCTGCAATTTTGTTCCAAAATATGGTGAATTTCGACCTTTTTCCCCGAAAATAAGGGGAATGCATACCTTTTTGCCATATAAAAGGAAAATTTCTTCATTTTTGCCCCAAAATAAGGAGAATTTCTGCCTTTTTGCCTCTAAATAAGTGGAATTTCTGTCTTTTTCCCCCAAAACAAAGGGAATTTCTGTCTTATTTGCCCCAAAATAAGGGGAATTTCTGACATATTACCCTGAAATAAGTAAAATTTCTGCAATTTTGTCCCAAAATAAGGGAAATTTCTGCCTTTTTTTACCCCCAAATATGGGGAATTTCAGCCTTTTTACCTCAAAATAAGGGGAATTTCTGCATTTTTGCCACAAAATTTACAGAATTTCTGCCTTTTTGCCCCATAATAAGCAAAATTTCTACAATTTTGCCCCAATAAGAGGAATTTCTCCTTTTTTGCCCCAAAATAAAGGAAATTTCAGCCTTTTTACCTGAAGATAAGTAAATATACTGCAATTTTGCCCCAAATAAAGGAAATTTCTGCAATTTTGCCCCAAAATAAAGGAAATTTCTGGAATTTTGCCCCAAAATAAGGGGAATTTCTGATTTTTACCCCAAAATAAAGGGAATTTCTGCCTTTTGCCCCAAAATTAGGGGAATTTCTGCAATTTTGCTCCAAAATATGGGGAATTTCTGCCTGTTTGCCCGAAAATAAGGGGAATGCATAACTTTTTGCCATAAAAAAGTGAAATTTCTTCATTTTTGCTCCAAAATAAGGGGAATTTCTGCTTTTTTGCCTCTAAATAAGTGGAATTTCTGTCTTTTTCCCCCAAAACAAAAGGAATTTCTGACTTTTTTGCCCCCAAATAATGGGAATTTCTGACTTATTACTCTGAAATAAGTGAAATTTCTGCAATTTTGCCCCAAAATAAGGTGAATTTCTGCCTTTTTGCCCCCAAATGAGGGGAATTTCAGCGTTTTTACTACAAAATAAGGGGAATTTTTTTATATTTGCCACAAAATATAAGGAATTTCTGCATTTTTGCCCCAAAAAAATGAAAATTTCTGCCTTTTTTCCCTGAAATAAGTGAAATTTCTGCAATTTTGCCCCAAAATAAGTGGAATTTCTGAATTTTGCCCCAAAATAAGGAGAATTTCTGTCTTTTTGCCCAAAAATATAGAGAATTTCTACCTTATTGCCCCACAATTAGGGGAATTTCTGCAATTTTGCTCCAAAATACGAAGAATTTCTGCCTTTTTGCCCAACAATTAGGGAAATTTCTGCAATTTTGCTCCAAAATACAGGGAATTTCTGCCTTTTTGCCTGAAAATAAGGGGAATGCATACCTTTTTGCCATAGAAAAAGAAATTTCTTCATTTTTGCTCCAAAATAAGGGGAATTTCTGCCTTTTTGCCTCTAAATAAGTGGAATTTCTGTCTTTTTTCCCAAAACAAAGAGAATTTCTGTTTTCTTTCCCCAAAATAAGGAAAATTTCTGATTTATTTCCCTGAAATAAGTGAAATTTCTGCAATTTTGCTCCAAAATAAGGGAAATTTTTGCCTTTTTGCCCTTAAATATGTGAAATTTCTGCAATTTTACCCCAAAATAAGGTGAATTTCGGCCTTTTTGCCCCAAAATAATGAGAATTTCTGGTTTTTTGCCCCAAAATAAGAAAAAACATTTGCTTTTTTTCTCTGAAATAAGTGAAATTTCTGCAATTTTGCCCTAAAATAAGGGAAATTTCTGCAATTTTTCCCCTTAATATGGGAAATTTCTTCAATTTTGCCCCAAAATAAGGGGAATTTCTGAATTTTGCCCCAAAATAATGGGAATTTTTGCCTTTTGCCTCAAAATTAGGGGAATTTCTGCAATTTTGCTCCCAAATACGAGGAATTTCTGCCTTTTTGACCGAAAATAAGGGGAATGCTTACATTTTGCCATAAAAAAGTGAAATTTCTTCATTTTTGCTCCAAAATAAGGGGAATTTCTGCCTTTTTGCCTCTAAATAAGTGGAATTTCTTTTTCCCCCAAAACAAAGGGAATGTCTGTCTTTTTTGCCCCAAAATAAGGAGAATTTCTGAATTATTACCCTGAAATAAGTGAAATTTCTGCAATTTTTACCCAAAATAAGGGAAATTTCTGCATTTTTGCCCCCAATTAAGGGGAATTTCAGCCTTTTTACCTGAAAATATCGGGAATTTCTGTGTTTTTGCCACAAAATATTAGGAATTTCTGCCTTTTTGCCCCAAAATAAGGAAAATTTCTGCATTTTTCCCTGAAATAAATGAAATTTCTGCAATTTTACCTAAAATAAGTGGAATTTCTGAGTTTTGCCCCAAAATAAGGAGAATTTCTGTCTTTTTGCCCCAACATATAGGGAATTTCTGCCTTTTTGCCCCACAAATAGGGGAATTTCTGCAATTTTGTTCCAAAATACGGTGAATTTTGGCCTTTTTCCCCGAAAATAAGGGGAATGCATACCATTTTGCCATATAAAAGGGAAATTTCTTTATTTTTGCCCCAAAATAAAGAGAATTTCTGCCTTTTTGCCTCTAAATAAGTGGAATTTCTGTCTTTTTCCCCCAAAACAAAGGAAATTTCTGTCTTTTTTGCCCCAAAATAAGGGGAATTTCTGACATATTACCCTGAAATAAGTAAAATTTCTGCAATTTTGTCCCAAAATAAGGGAAATTTCTGCCTTTTTGCCCCAAATAAGGGGAATTTCAGCCTTTTTACCTCAAAATAAGGAGAATTTCTGCATTTTTGCCACAAAATTTACAGAATTTCTGCCTTTTTGCTCCATAATAAGGAAAATTTCTACAATTTTGCCCCAAAATAAGAGGAATTTCTCCTTTTTTGCCCCAAAATAAAGGAAATTTCAGCCTTTTTACCTGAAGATAAGTAAAATTACTGCAATTTTGCCCCAAATAAGGGAAATTTCTGCACTTTTGCCCCAAAATAAGGTAAATTTCTGCAATATTGCCCCAAAATAAAGGAAATTTCTGGAATTTTGCCCCAAAATAAGGGGAATTTCTGCCTTTTGCCCCAAAATTAGGGAAATTTCTGCAATTTTGCTCCAAAATACGGGGAATTTCTGCCTGTTTGCCCGAACATAAGGGGAATGCATACCTTTTTGCCATAAGAAAGTGAAATTTCTTCATTTTTGGTCCAAAATAAGGGGATTTTCTGCCTTTTTGCCTTAAATGAGTGGAATTTCTGTCTTTTTCCCCCAAAACAAAGGGAATTTCTGACTTTTTTGCCCCTAAATAATGGGAATTTCTGACTTATTACTCTGAAATAAGTGAAATTTCTGCAATTTTGCCCCAAAATAAGGTGAATTTCTGCCTTTTTGCCCACAAATGAGGGGAATTTCAGCCTTTTTACTACAAAATAAGGGGAATTTTGCATTTTTGCCACAAAATATAAGGAATTTCTGCATTTTTGCCACAAAATAAGGAAAATTTCTGCCTTTTTTCCCTGAAATAAGTGAAATTTCTGCAATTTTGCTCCAAAATAAGGGAAATTTTTGCCTTTTTGCCCTTAAATATGTGAAATTTCTGCAATTTTACCCCAAAATAAGGTGAATTTCGGCCTTTTTGCCCCAAAATAATGAGAATTTCTGTTTTTTTGCCCCACCATATAGGGAATTTCTGCCTTTTTGCCCCACAATTAGGGAAATTTCTGCAATTTTGCTCCAAAATACGGAGAATTTCTGCCTTTTTGCCTCTAAATAAGTGGAATTTCTGTCTTTTTCCCCCAAAACAAAGGGAATTTCTGTCTTTTTTGCCACAAAATAAGGGGAATTTCTGACTTATTACCCTGAAGTAAGTGAAATTTCTGCAATTTTGCCCCAAAATAAGAGAAATTTCTGCAATTTTGCCCCAATGTAAAGGAATTTTCTGCAATTTTGCCCCAAAATAAGGGGAATTTCTGACTGTTTGCTCCCGAAAAAAGAAGATTTTCTGTCTTTTTGCCCCAAAATAAGAAGAATTTCTGCCTTTTTGCCCGAAAATTATAAGAATTTCTGCAATTTTGCTTCAAAATACGGGGAATTTCTGCTTTTTATCCCAAAAGTAAGGGGAATGTATACCTTTTGCCACATAAAAGGGAAATTTCTTCATTTTTGCCCCAAAATAAGAGAGATTTCTGCCTTTTTCTCTCAAAATAAGTGAAATTTCTGCCTTTTGACCCAAAAATAAACGGAATTTCTGTCTTTTTGCCTCAAAATAAAAGGAATTTTTGAATTATGCCCTGAAATAAGTGAAATTTCTGCAATTTTACTCCAAAATAAAAGAAATTTCTGCCTTTTTGCCACAAAATAAGGGAAATTTCTGCCTTTTTGCCCCCTAATAAAAGAAATTTCAGCCTTTTTACCTCAAAATAAAGGGAATTCCTGCATTTTTGCCACAAAATATTAAGAATTTCTGAATTTTTGCCCCAAAATAAGGAAAATTTCTGCCTTTTTTCCCTGAAATATGTGAAATTTCTGCAATTTTGCCCCAAAATAAGTGAAATTTCTGCAATTTTGCTCCAAAATAAGAGAAATTTCTGGAATTTTGCCCCAAAATAAGTGGAATTTCTGAGTTTTGCCCCAAAATAAGGAGAATTTCTGTCTTTTTGCCCCACTATATAGGGAATTTCTGCCCTTTTGACCCACAATTAAAGGAATTTCTGCAATTTTGCTCCAAAATACGGGGAATTTCTGCCTTTTTGCCCGAAAATAAGGGGAATGCATAACTTTTTGCCATAAAAAAGGGAAATTTCTTCATTTTTGCTCCAAAATAAGGGGAATTTCTGCCTTTTTGCCTCTAAATAAGTGGAATTTCTGCAATTTTCCCCCAAAATAAAGGGAATTTCTGTTATTTTTCCCCAAAATAAGGGGAATTTCTGACTTATTACCCTGAAATTAGTGAAATTTCTGAAATTTTGCCCCAAAATAAGGGAAATTTCTGCCTTTTTGCCCTGAAATATGTGAAATTTCTGCAATCTTATCCCAAAATAAGGTGAATTTCTGCCTTTTTGCCCCAAAATAATGGGAATTTCTGCCTTTTTGCCTCTAAATAAGTGGAATTTCTGTCTTTTTCCCCTAAAACAAAGGGAATTTCTGTCTTTTTTGCCCCAAAATAAGGGGGATTTCTAACTTATTACCCTGAAATAAGTGAAATTTCTGCAATTTTGCCCCAAAATAAAGGAAATTTCTGCAATTTTGCACCAATGTAAAGGAAATTTCTGCAATTTTGCCCCAAAATAAGGGGAATTTCTGACTGTTTGCTGCCGAAAAAAGGAGATTTTCTGTCTTTTTGCCCCAAAATAAGGAGAATTTCTGTCTTTTTGCCCGAAAATTATGAGAATTTCTGCAATTTTGCTTCAAAATACGGGGAATTTCTGCTTTTTATCCCGAAAGTAAGGGGAAAGTATACCTTTTGCCACAAAAAAGGGAAATATCTTCATTTTTGCCCCAGAATAAGAGGAATTTCTGTCTTTTAACCTAAAAATAAGTGAAATTTCTTCCTTTTTACCCAAAAATAAATGGAATTTCTGTCTTTTTGCCCCAAAATAAAAGGAATTTTTGAGTTATGCCCCGAAAAAAGTGATATTTCTGCAATTTTGCCCCAAAATAAAAGCAATTTCTGCCTTTTTGCCACAAAATTAGGGGAATTTTGTTTCTTTGCCCCAAAATAAAGGAAATTTCTGCCTTTTTGCCCCCAAATAAAAGAAATTTCAGCCTTTTTACCTCAAAATAAAGGGAATTCCTGCATTTATGCCAAAAAATATTAAAAATTTCTGCATTTTTGCCCAAAAATAAGGAAAATTTCTGCTATTTTTCCCTGAAATAAGTGAAATTTCTGCAATTTTGCCGCAAAATAAGTGAAATTTCTTCAATTTTGCTCCAAAATAAGGGAAATTTCTGGAATTTTGCCCCAAAATAAGTGGAATTTCTGAGTTTTGCCCCAAAATAAGTGGAATTTCTGTCTTTTTGCCCCACCATATAGGGAATTTCTGCCCTTTTGCCCCACAATTAAAGGAATTTCTGCAATTTTGCTCCAAAATACGGGGAATTTCTGCCTTTTTACCCGAAAATAAGGGGAATGCATAATTTTTGCCATAGAAAAGGAAATTTCTTCATTTTTGCTCCAAAATAAGGTGAATTTCTGCCTTTTTACCTCTAAATAAGTGGAATTTTTGCAATTTTCCCCCAAAACAAAGGGAATTTCTGTTATTTTTGCCCCAAAATAAGGGGAATTTCTGACTTATTACCCTGAAATAAGTGAAATTTCTGATTTTTTCCCCAAAATAATGGGAATTTCTGACTGTTTGCTCTGAAATATGTGAAATTTCTGCAATTTTACCCCAAAATAAGGTGAATTTCTGCCTTTTTGCCACAAAATAATGGGAATTTCTGCCTTTTTGCCTCTAAATAAGTGGAATTTCTGTCTTTTTAGCCCAAAAAAGAGAATTTCTGTCTTTTTGCCCCAAAATAAAGGGGATTTCTAACTCATAACCCTGAAATAAGTGAAATTTCTGCAATTTGGCCCCAAAATAAAGGAAATTTCTGCAATTTTCCACCAATGTAAAGGAAATTTCTGCAGTTTTGCCCCAAAATAAAAAAAATTTCTGACTGTTTGCTGCCGAAAAAAGGAGATTTTCTGTCTTTTTGCCCCAAAATAAGGAGAATTTCTGCCTTTTTGCCCGAAAATTATGAGAATTTCTGCAATTTTGCTTCAAAATACGGGGAATTTCTGCTTTTTATCCCGAAAATAAGGGGAATGTATACCTTTTGCCACAAAAAAGGGAAATTTCTTCATTTTTGCCCCAGAATAAGAGGAATTTCTGCCTTTTAACATAAAAATAAGTAAAATTTCTTCCTTTTTACCCAAAAATAAATGGAATTTTTTGATTTTTGCCCCAAAATAAAAGGAATTTTTGAGTTATGCCCTGAAATAAGTGATATTTCTGCAATTTTGCCCCAAAATAAAAGAAATTTCTGTCTTTTTGCCACAAAATAAGGGGAATTTCTGTCTTTTTGCCCCAAAATAAGGAAAATTTATGCCTTTTTGCACTCAAATAAGGGGAATTTCAGCCTTTTTACCTCAAAATAAAAGGAATTTCTGCATTTTTGCCACAAAATATTAAGAATTTCTGCATTTTTGCCCCAAAATAAGGAAAATTTCTGCCTTTTTTCTTTGAAATAAGTGAAATTTCTGCAATTTTGCCCCAAAATAAGGGAAATTTCTGCCTTTTTGCCCTGAAATATGTGAAATTGCTGCAATTTTACCCCAAAATAAGGTGAATTTCTGCCTTTTTTCCCTAAAATAATGGGAATTTCTGCCTTTTTGCCCCAAAATAAGAAAAATTTTTGCATTTTTTCTCTGAAATAAGTGAAATTTCTGCAATTTTGCCCCAAAATAAGGGAAATTTCTGCAATTTTGCCCCAAAATAAGGGAAATTTCTGGAATTTTGCCCCAAAATAAGTGGAATTTCTGAGTTTTGCTTCAAAATAAGGAGAATTTCTCTCTTTTTGCCCCAACATATAGGGAATTTCTGCATTTTTGCCCCACAATTAGAGGAATTTCTGCAATTTTTCTCCAAAATACAGGAAATTTCTGTCTTTTTGCCCGAAAATAAGGGGAATGCATAACTTTTTGCCATAAAAAAGGGAAATTTCATCATTTGAGCTCCAAAATAAGAGGAAATTTCTGCCTTTTTGCCTCTAAATAAGTGGAATTTCTGTCTTTTTCCCCCAAAACAAAGGGAATTTCTGTCTTTTTGCCCCAAAATAAGGGGATTTTCTGACTTATTACCCTAAAATAAGTAAAATTTCTGCAATTTTGCCCCCAAATTAGGGAATTCTCTGCCTTTATGCCCTGAAATATGTGAAATTTCTTCAATTTTACCCCAAAAAAAGGTGAATTTCTGCATTTTTGCCCCACAATAATGGGAATTTCTGCCTTTTTCCCCAAAATAAGAAAAATTTTTGCTTTTTTTCTCTGAAATAAGTGAAATTTCTGCAATTTTGCCCTAAAATAAGATAAATATCTGCAATTTTTCCCCATAATAAGGGAAATGTCTGCAATTTTGTCCCAAAATAAAGGGAATTTCATCCTTTTTGCCCCAAAATAAAGGAAATTTCAGCCTTTTTACCTGAAAATAAGTGAAATGTCTGCAATTTTGCCCCAAATAAGGGAAATTTCTACAATTATGCCCCAATATAATGTAAATTCCTGCAATTTTGCCTTCCAAAAAAAGGAAATTTCTAGAATTTTGCCCCAAAATAAGGGGAATTTCTTATTTTTGCCCCAAAATAAAGGGAATTTCTGCCTTTTGCCCCAAAATTAGGGGAATTTCTGCAATTTTGCTCCAAAATACGGAGAATTTCTGCCTTTTTGCCTGAAAATAGTGGGAATGCATACCTTTTTGCCCTTAAAAAAGAAACATTTCTTCATTTTTGCTCCAAAATAAGTGAAATTTCTGAGTTTTGCCCCTAAATAAGAAGAATTTCTGCCTTTTTGCCCCACAATAAGAGGAATTTCTGCAATTTTGCTCCAAAATACAGGAAATTTCTGTCTTTTTGCCTGAAAATAAGGGGAATGCATAACTTGTTGCCATAAAAAAGGGAAATTTCTTCATATTTGCTACAAAATAAGGGGAATTTCTGCATTTTGCCTCTAAATAAGTGGAATTTCTGTATTTTTCCCCCAAAACAAAGGGAAATTCTGTCTTTTTTGCCCCAAAATAAGGGGAATTTCTGAATTATTACCCTGAAATAAGTGTAATTTCTGCAACTTTGCTCCAAAATAAGGGAAATTTCTGGAATTTTGCCCCAAAATAAGTGGAATTTCTGAGTTTTGCCCCAAAATAAGGGAATTTCTGTCTTTTTGCCCCACTATATAGGGAATTTCTGCCCTTTTGCCCCACAATTAAAGGAATTTCTGCAATTTTGCTCCAAAATACAGGGAATTTCTGCCTTTTTGCCCGAAAATAAGGGGAATGCATAACTTTTTGCCATAAAAAAGGGAAATTTCTTCATTTTTGCTCAAAAATAAGGGGAATTTCTGCCTTTTTGCCTCTAAATATGTGAAATTTCTGCAATTTTACCCAAAAATAAGGTGAATTTCTGCCTTTTTGCCCCAAAATAATTGGAATTTCTGCCTTTTTTCCCCAAAATAAGAAACATTTTTGCTTTATTTCTCTGAAATAAGTGAAATTTATGCAATTTTGCCCTAAAATAAGAAAAATTTCTTCAATTTTTTCCCATAATAAAGGAAATTTCTGCAATTTTGCCCCAAAATAAAGGGAATTTTTTTCTTTTTGCCCCAAAATAAAGGAAATTTCAGCCTTTTTACCTGAAAATAAGTGAAATTTTTGCAATTTTGCCCCAAATAAGGGAAATTTCTGCAATTTTGCCCAAAATAAAGTAAATTGCTGCAATTTTGCCCCAAAATAAAGGAAATTTCTTGAATTTTGCCCAAAAATAAGGGGAATTTTTGATATTTGCCCCAAAATAAAGGGAATTTCTGCCTTTTGCCCCAAAATTAGGGGAATTTCTGCAATTTTGCTCCAAAATACGGGGAATTTCTGGCTTTTTGCCCGAAAATAATGGGAATGCATACACTTTTGCCATTAAAAGGGAAATTTCTTCATTTTTGCTACAAAATGAGGGGAATTTCTGTTTTTTTGCATCTAAATAAGTGGAATTTCTGTCTTTTTCCCCCAAAACAAAGAGAATTTCTGTCTTTTTTGCCTCAAAGAGAAGGAATTTCTGACTTATTACCCTGAAATAAGTGAAATTTCTGCAATTTTGCCCCAAAATATAGAAAATTTCTGCAATTTTGCCCCAATGTAAAAGAAATTTTTGCAATTTTGCCCCAAAATAAAGGGAATTTCAGACTGTTTGCTCTCGTAAAAAGGAGATTTTCTGTCTTTTTGCCCCAAAATAAGGAGAATTTCTGCCTTTTTGCCTGAAAATTATGAGAATTTCTGCAATTTTGTTTCAAAATACGAGGAATTTCTGCTTTTTATCCCGAAAGTAAGGGGAATGTATTCCTTTTGCCACAAAAAAGGGAAATTTCTTCATTTTTGCCTCAGAATAAGAGGAATTTCTGCCTTTTTACCTAAAAATAAGTGAAATTTCTTTTTTTTTACCCAAAAATAAATGGAATTTCTGTCTTTTTGCCCCAAATAAAACAATTTTTTGAATTATGCCCTGAAATAAGTGATATTTCTGCAATTTTGCCCCAAAATAATAGAAATTTCTGCCTTTTTGCCACAAAATAAGAGGAATTTATGTCTTTTTGCCCCAAAATAAAGGAAATTTATGCCTTTTTGCCTTCAAATAAGGGAAATTTCAGCCTTGTTACCTCAAAATAAGGGGAATTTCTGCATTTTTGCCACAAAATATTAAGAATTTCTGCATTTTTGCCCCAAAATAAGGAAAATTTATGCCTTTTTTCCCTCTAATAAGTGAAATTTCTGCAATTTTGCCCCAAAATAAGGGAAATTTCTGCAATTTTGCCCAAAAATAAGGGAAATTTCTGCCTTTTTGCCCTGAAATATGTGAAATTTCTACAATTTTACCCCAAAATAAGGTGAATTTCTGCCTTTTGCCCCAAAATAATGGGAATTTCTGCCTTTTTGCCCCAAAATAAGAAAAATTTTTGCTTTTTTGCTCTGAAATAAGTGAAATTTCTCCAATTTTGCCCTAAAATAAGGGAAATTTCTGAAATTTTGCCCCAAAATAAGGGAAATTTTTGGAATTTTGCCCCAAAATAAGTGGAATTTCTGAGTTTTGCCCCAGAATAAGGAGAATTTCTCTCTTTTTGCCCCAACATATAGGGAATTTCTGCCTTTTTGCCCCACAATTAGGGGATTTTCTTCAATTTTGCTCCAAAATACAGGGAATTTCTGTATTTTTGCCCGAAAATAAGGGGAATGCATAACTTTTTGCCATAAAAAAGGGAAATTTCTTAATTTTTGCTCCAAAATAAGGGGAATTTCTGCCTTTTTGCCTCTAAATAAGTGGAATTTCTGCAATTTTCCCCCAAAACAAAGGGAATTTCTGTTATTTTTGCCCCAAAATAAGAGGAATTTCTGACTTATTACCCTGAAATAAGTAAAATTTCTGCCATTTTGCCCAAAAATAAGGGAATGTTCTGCCTTTTGCCCTGAAATATGTGAAATTTCTGCAATTTTACCACAAAATAGGGTGAATTTCTGCCTTTTTGCCCCAAAATAATGGGAATTTCTGCCTTTTTGCCCCAAAATAAGAAACATTTTTTTCTTTATTTCTCTGAAATAAGTGAAATTTCTGCAATTTTGCCCTAAAATAAGGGACATTTCTGCAATTTTTGCCCATAATAAAGGAAATTTCTGCAATTTTGCCTCAAAATAAGGGGAATTTCTCCATTTTTGCCCCAAAATAAAGGAAATTTCAGCCTTTTTACCTGAAAATAAGTGAAATTTCTGCAATTTTGCCCCAAATAAGGGAAATTTCTGCAATTTTGCCGCAAAATAAGGTAAATTTCTGCAATTTTGCCACAAAATAAAGGAAATTTCTTGAAATTTGCCCCAAAATAAGGCGAATTTTTGATTTTTGCCCCAAAATAAAGGGAATTTCTGCCTTTTGCCCCAAAATTAGGGGAATTTCTTCAATTTTGCTCCAAAATACGGGGAATTTCTGGCTTTTTGCCGGAAAATAATGGGAATGCATACCTTTTTGCCTTTAAAAGGGAAATTTCTTCATTTTTGCTACAAAATAAGGGGAATTTCTGCCTTTTTGCCTCTAAATAAGTGGAATTTCTGCAATTTTCCCCCAAAACAAAGGGAATTTCTGTCTTTTTTGCCCCAATTAAGGGGAATTTCTGACTTATTACCCTGAAATAAGTGAAATTTCTGCAATTTTGCCCCAAAATAAAGGAAATTTCTGCAATTTTGCCCCAATGTAAAGGAAATTTCTGCAATTTTGCCCCAAAATAATGGGAATTTCTGACTGTTTGCTCTCGTAAAAAGGAGATTTTCTGTCTTTTTGCCCCAAAATAAAGAGAATTTCAGCCTCTTTGCCCGAAAATTATGAGAATTTCTGCAATTTTGCTTCAAAATACGAGGAATTTCTGCTTTTTATCCCGAAAGTAAGAGGAATGTATACCTTTTCCCACAAAAAAAAAGGAATTTCTTCATTTTTGCCCTAAAATAAGAGGAATTTCTGCCTTTTTACCTAAAAATAAGTGAAATTTCTTCCTTTTTACCCAAAAATAAATGGAATTTATGTCTTTTTGCCACAAAATAAAAGAATTTTTTTAATTATGCCCTGAAATAAGTGATATTTCTGCAATTTTGCCCCAAAATAAAAGAAATTTCTGCCTTTTTGCCACAAAATAAAAGAAATTTCTTTCTTTTTGCCCCAAAATAAGGGAAATTTATGCCTTTTTGCCTTCAAATATGGGGAATTTAAGCCTTTTTACCTCAAAATAAGGGGAATTTCTGCATTTTTGCCACAAAATATTAAGAATTTCTGCATTTTTGCCCCAAAATAAGAAAATTTCTGTTTTTTTCCCTGATATAAGTGAAATTTCTGCAATTTTGCCCCAAAATATAGGAAATTTCTGCAATTTTGCCCAAAAATAAGGGAAATTTCTGCCTTTTTGTCCTGAAATATGTAAAATTTCTGCAATTTTACCCCAAAATAAGGTGAATTTCTGCCTTTTGCCCCAAAATAATGGGAATTTCTGCCTTTTTGCCCCAAAATAAGAAAAATTTTTGCTTTTTTGCTCTGAAATAAGTGAAATTTCTCCAATTTTGCCCTAAAATAAGGGAAATTTCTGAAATTTTGCCCCAAAATAAGGGAAATTTCTGGAATTTTGCCACAAAATAAGTGGAATTTCTGAGTTTTGCCTCAGAATAAGGAGAATTTCTCTCTTTTTGCCCGAACATATAGGGAATTTCTGCCTTTCTGCCCCACAATTAGGGGATTTTCTGCAATTTTTCTCCAAAATACGGGGAATTTCTGTCTTTTTGCCCGAAAATATGGAGAATGCATAACTTTTTGCCATAAAAAAAGAAAATTTCTTCATTTTTGCTCCAAAATAAGGAAAATTTCTGCCTTTTTGCCTCTAACTAAGTGGAATTTCTGTCTTTTTCCCCCAAAACAAAGGGAATTTCTGTCTTTTTTGCCCCAAAATTAGTGAAATTTCTGCAATTTTGCCCCAAAATGAGGGAAATTTCTGTCTTTTTGCCCTGAAATATGTGAAATTTCTGCAATTTTACCCCAAAATAATGTGAATTTCTGCCTTTTTGCCCCAAAATAATGGTAATTTCTGTTCTTTTGTCCCAAAATAAGAAAAATTTTTGCTTTTTTTCTCTGAAATAAGTGAAATTTCTGCAATTTTGCCCCAAAATAAGGGAAAATTCTGCAATTTTGCCCCAATATTAGGGAAATTTCTGGAATTTTGCCCTAAAATGCGTGGAATTTCTGAGTTTTGCCCCAAAATAAGGAGAATTTCTGTCTTTTTGCCCCAACATATAGGGAATTTCTGCCTTTTTGCCCAACAAATACGGGAATTTCTGCAATTTTGCCCCAAAATAAGTGAAATTTCTGCAATTTTGCCCCAAAATAAGGGAAATTTCTGCCTTTTTGCCCTGAAATATGTGAAATTTCTGCAATTTTACCCTAAAATAAGGTGAATTTCTGCATTTTTGCCTCAAAATAATTCGAATTTCTGCCTTTTAGCCCCAAAATAAAAAAAAATTTTTGCTTTTTTTCTCTGTAATAAGTAAAATTTCTGCAATTTTGTCCTAAAATAAGAGAAATTTCTGCCTTTTTGCTCTGAAATATGTGAAATTTTTGCAATTTTTTCCAAAAATAAGGTGAATTTCTGCCTTTTTGCCCCAAAATAATGGGAATTTCTGTTTTTTTGCCTTAAAATAAGAAAAATTTTTGCTTTTTTTCTCTGAAATAAGTGAAATTTCTGCAATGTTGCCCCAAAATAAGGGAAATTTCTGCAATTTTGCCCCAAAATATGGAAAATTTCTGCATTTTGGCCTGAAATAAGTGAAATTTCTGCAATTTTGCCCTAAAATAAAGAAAATTTCTGCAATCTTGCCCCAAAATAAGGGAAATTTCTGGAATTTTGCCCCCAAATACGTGGAATTTCTGAGTTTTGCCCCAAAAGAAGGAGAATTTCTGTCTTTTTGCCCCAACATATAGGGAATTTCTGCCTTTTTGCCCCACAATTAGGGGAATTTCTGCAATTTTGCTCCAAAATGCAAGGAATTTCTGTCTTGTTGCCCGAAAATAAGTGGAATGCATAACTTTTTGCCATAAAAATAAGAAATTTCTTTATTTTTGCTCCAAAATAAGGGGAATTTCAGCATTTTTGCCTCTAAATAAGTGGAATTTCTGTCTTTTTCCCCCAAACAAAGGGAATTTCTTTCTTTTTTAACCCAAAATAAGGGGAATTTCTGACTTATTACCCTAAAATAAGTGAAATATCTGCAATTTTGCCCCAAAATAAGGGAAATTTCTGCCATTTTGCCCTGAAATATGTGAAATTTCTGTAATTTTACCCCAAAATAAGGTGAATTTCTGCCTTTTTCCCCCAAAATAATGGGAATTTCTGCCTTTTTGCCCCAAAATAAAAAAATTTTTGCTTTTTTTCTCTGAAATAAGTGAAATTACTGCAATTTTGCCCTAAAATAAGAGAAATTTCAGCCTTTTTGCCCTGAAATATGTGAAATTTCTGCAATTTTACCCCAAAATAAGGTGAATTTCTGCCTTATTGCCCCAAAATAATGGGAATTTCTGTTTTTTTGCCCCAAAATAAGAAAAATTTTTGCTTTTTTTCCCTGAAATAAGTAAAATTTCTGCAATTTTGACCCAAAATAAGGGGAATTTCTGACTGTTTGCTCCCGAAAAAAGGAGATTTTCTGTATTTTTGCTCCAAAATAAGGAGAATTTCTGCTTTTTTGCCCGAAAATTATAAGAATTTCTGCAATTATGCTTCAAAATACGGGGAATTTCTACTTTTTATCCCGAAAGTTAGGGGAATGTATACCTTTTTCCACAAAAAAGGGAAATTTCTTAATTTTTGCCCCAAAATAAGAGGAATTTCTGCATTTTTACCTCAAAATAAGTGAAATTTCTCCTTTTTTACCCAAAAATAAATGGAATTTCTGTCTTTTTGCAACAAAATAAAAGAAATTTTTGAATTATACCCTGAAATAAGTGATATTTCTGCAATATTGCCCGAAAATAAAGAAATTCCTGCCTTTTTTGCCACAAAATAAAGGGAATTTCTGTTTTTTTGCCCCATAATAAGAGAAATTAATGCCTTTTTGCCCCCAAATAAGGGGAATTTCAGCCTTTTTAACTCAAAATAAAGGGAATTTCAGCCTTTTTACTTCAAAATAAGGGGAATTTCTGCATTTTTGCCATAAAATATTAAGAATTTCTTAATTTTTTCCCCAAAATAAGGAAAATTTCTGCCTTTTTTCCCTGAAATAAGTGAAATTTCTGCAATTTTGCCCTAAAATAAGGGAAATTTCTGCAATTTTGCCCCAAAATAAGGGAAATTTCTGAAATTTTGCCCCAAAATAAGTGGAATTTCTGAGTTTTGCCCCAAAAGAAGGAGAATTTCTGTCTTTTTGCCCCAACATATTGGGAATTTCTGCCTTTTTGCCCAACAATTAGGGGAATTTCCGCAATTTTGCCCCAAAATAAGGGAAATTTCTGCAATTTTGCCCCAATGTAAAAGAAATTTCTGCAATTTTGCCCCAAAATAAGGGCAATTTCAGACTGTTTGCTTCCGAAAAAAGATTTTCTGTATTTTTGTTCCAAAATAAGGAGAATTTCTGCTTTTTTGCCAGAAAATTATGAGAATTTCTGCAATTATGCTTCAAAATACGGGGAATTTCTGCTTTTTATCTCAAAAGTAAGGGGAATGTATACCTTTTTTAAAAAAAGGGAAACTTCTTAATTTTTGCCCCAAAATAAGAGGATTTTCTGCCTTTTTGCACCCAATTAAGCGGAATTTCAGCCTTTTTACCTCAAAATAAGGGGAATTTCAGTATTTTTACCTCAAAATAAAGAAAATTTCTGCATTTTTTTTCTGAAATAAGTGAAATTTCTGCAATTTTGCCCCAAAATAAGTGAAATTTCTGTAATTTTGCCCCAAAATGAGGGAAATTTCTGCCTTTTTGCCCTGAAATATGTGAAATTGCTGCAATTTTACCCTAAAATAAGGTGAATTTCTGCATTTTTGCCCCAAAATAAATGGAATTTCTGCATTTTAGCCCTAAAATAGGAAAAATTTTTGCTTTTTTTCTCTGAAATAAGTGAAATTTCTGCAATTTTGCCCTAAAATAAGGAAAATTTCTGCAATTTTGCCCCAAAATAAGGGAAATTTCTGGAATTTTGCTCCAAAATACGTGGAATTTCTGAGTTTTGCCCCAAAAGAAGGAGAATTTCTGTCTTTTTGCCCCAACATATAGGGAATTTCTGCCTTTTTTCCCCACATTTAGGGGAATTTCTGCAATTTTGCTCCAAAATGCAAGGAATTTCTGTCTTGTTGCCCGAAAATAAGTGGAATGCATAACTTTTTGCCATAAAAAGGGGAAATTTCTTTATTTTTGCTCCAAAATAAGGGGAATTTCAGTCTTTTTGCCTCTAAATAAGTGGAATTTCTGTTTTTTCCCCCAAACAAAGGGAATTTCTGTATTTTAACCCAAAATAAGGGGAATTTCTGACTTATTACCCTAAAATAAGTGAAATATCTGCAATTTTGCCCCAAAATAAGGGAAATTTCTGCCATTTTGCCCTGAAATATGTGAAATTTCTGTAATTTTACCCCAAAAAAAGGTGAATTTCTGCCTTTTTCCCCCAAAATAATGGGAATTTCTGCCTTTTTGCCCCAAAATAAAAAAATTTTTGCTTTTTTTCTCTGAAATAAGTGAAATTACTGCAATTTTGCCCTAAAATAAGAGAAATTTCTGCCTTTTTGCCCTGAAATATGTGAAATTTCTGCAATTTTACCCCAAAATAAGGTGAATTTCTGCCTTATTGCCCCAAAATAATGGGAATTTCTTTTTTTTTTGCCCCAAAATAAGAAAAATTTTTGCTTTTTTTTCTGAAATAAGTAAAATTTCTGCAATTTTGCCCCAAAATAAGGGAAATTTCTGCAATTTTGCCCCAAAATAAGGAAAATTTCTGGAATTTTGCCCCAAAATACGTGGAATTTCTGAGTTTTGCCCCAAAATAAGAAGAATTTATGTCTTTTTGCCTTTACATATAGGGAATTTCTGCCTTTTTGCCCAACAATTAGGAGAATTTCTGCAATTTTGCCCCAAAATAAGGGAAATTTCTGCAAATTTGCCCGAATGTAAAAGATATTTCTGCAATTTTGCCCCAAAATAAGGGGAATTTTTGACTGTTTGCTGCCGAAAAAAGAAGATTTTCTGTATTTTTGCTCTAAAATAAGGAGAATTTCTGCTTTTTTGCCCGAAAATTATAAGAATTTCTGCTATTATGCTTCAAAATACGGGGAAATTCTACTTTTTATCCCAAAAGTAAGGGGAATGTATACCTTTTTCCACAAAAAAGGGAAATTTCTTAATTTTTGCCCCAAAATAAGAGGAATTTCTGCCTTTTTACCTCAAAATAAGTGAAATTTCTCCTTTTTTACCCAAAAATAAATGGAATTTCTGTTTTTTTGCAACAAAATAAAAGGAATTTTTGAATTATACCCTGAAATAAGTGATATTTCTGCAATTTTGCCCCAAAATAAAAGAAATTTCTTCCTTTTTGCCACAAAATAAGGGGAATTTCTGTCTTTTTGCCCCAAAATAAGAGAAATTTCTGCATTTTTGCCCCCAAATAAGAAGAATTTCAGCCTTTTTACCTCAAAATAACGGGAATTTCAGCCTTTTTACCTCAAAATAAGGGGAATTTCTGCATTTTTGCCACAAAATATTAAGAATTTCTTAATTTTTCCCCAAAATAAGGAAAATTTCTGCCTTTTTTTTCTGAAATAAGTGAAATTTCTGCAATTTTGCACCAAAATAAGTGAAATTTCTGCAATTTTGCCCCAAAATGAGGGAAATTTCTGCCTTTTTGCCCGGAAATATATTAAATTGCTCCAATTTTACCCTAAAATAAGGTGAATTTCTGCCTTTTTGCCCCAAAATAAGTGGAATTTCTGCATTTTAGCCCCAAAATAGGAAAAATTTTTGCTTTTTTTCTCTGAAATATGTGAATTTTCTGCAATTTTGCCCTAAAATAAGGAAAATTTCTGCAATTTTGCCCCAAAATAAGGGAAATTTCTGGAATTTTGCCCCAAAATACGTGGAATTTCTGAATTTTCCCCCAAAAGAAGGAGAATTTCTGTTTTTTGCCCCAACATATAGGGAATTTCTGTCTTTTTGCCCCACAATTAGAGGAATTTCTGCAATTTTGCTCCAAAATGCAAGGAATTTCTGTCTTGTTGCCCGAAAATAAGTAGAATGCATAACTTTTTGCCATAAAAAAGGGAAATTTCTTTATTTTTGCTCCAAAATAAGGGGAATTTCAGCATTTTGCCTCTAAATAAGTGGAATTTCTGTCTTTTTCCCCCAAACAAAGGGAATTTCTGTCTTTTTTAACCCAAAATAAGGGGAATTATCTGCAATTTTGCCCCAAAAAAAGGGAAATTTCTGCCATTTTGCCCTGAAATATGTGAAATTTCTGTAATTTTACCCCAAAATAAGGTGAATTTCTGCCTTTTTCCCCCAAAATAATGGGAATTTCTGCCTTTTTGCCCCAAAATAAAAAAATTTTTGCTTTTTTTCTCTGAAATAAGTGAAATTACTGCAATTTTGCCCTAAAATAAGAGAAATTTCTGCCTTTTTGCCCTGAAATATGTGAAATTTCTGCAATTTTACCCCAAAATAAGGTGAATTTCTGCCTTATTTCCCGAAAATAATGGGAATTTCTGTTTTTTTTGCCCCAAAATAAGAAAAATTTTTGATTTTTTTCCCTGAAATATGTAAAATTTCTGCAATTTTGCCCCAAAATAATGGGAATTTCTGTTTTTTAGCCCCAAAATAAGAAAAATTTTTGCTTTTTTTCCCTGAAATAAGTAAAATTTCTGCAATTTTGCCCCAAAATAAGGGGAATTTCTGACTGTTTGCTCCCGAAAAAAGGAGATTTTCTGTATTTTTGCTCCAAAATAAGGAGAATTTCTGCTTTTTTGCCCGAAAATTATAAGAATTTCTGCAATTATGGTTCAAAATACGGGGAATTTCTACTTTTTATCCAGAAAGTAATGGGAATGTATACCTTTTTCCACAAAAAAGGGAAATTTCTTAATTTTTGCCCCAAAATAAGAGGAATTTCTGCCTTTTTACCTCAAAATAAGTGAAATTTCTCCTTTTTTACCCAAAAATAAATGGAATTTCTGTCTTTTTGCAACAAAATAAAAGGAATTTTTGAATTATACCCTGAAATAAGTGATATTTCTGCAATTTTGCCCCAAAATAAAAGAAATTTCTGCCTTTTTGCCCCCAAATAGGAGGAATTTCAGCCTTTTTACCTCAAAATAAGGGGAATTTCAGCCTTTTTACCTCAAAATAAGGGGAATTTCTGCATTTTTGCCACAAAATATTAAGAATTTCTTAATTTTTTCCCCAAAATAAGGAAAATTTCTGCCTTTTTTCCCTGAAATAAGTGAAATTTCTGCAATTTTGCCCTAAAATAAGGGAAATTTCTGCAATTTTGCCCCAAAATAAAGAAAATTTCTGGAATTATGCCCCAAAATACGTGGAATTTCTGAGTTTTGCCTCAAAATAAGGAGAATTTCTGTCTTTTTGCCCCAACATATAGGGAATTTCTGCCTTTTTGCCCAACAATTAGGGGAATTTCTGCAATTTTGCCCCAAAATAAGGGAAATTTCTGCAATTTTGCCCCAATGTAAAAGAAATTTCTGCAATTTTGCCCCAAAATAAGGGGAATTTCTGACTGCTTCCGAAAAAAAAATATTTTCTGTATTTTTGCTCCAAAATAAGGAGAATTTCTGCTTTTTTGCCCGAAAATTATGAGAATTTCTGCAATTATGCTTCAAAATATGGGGAATTTTTGCTTTTTATCCCAAAAGTAAAGGGAATGTATACCTTTTTTAAAAAAAAGGGAAATTTCTTAATTTTTGCCCCAAAATAAGAGGAATTTCTGCATTTTTACCTCAAAATAAGTGAAATTTCTCCTTTTTTACCCAAAAATAAATGGAATTTCTGTCTTTTTGCAACAAAATAAAAGAAATTTTTGAATTATACCCTGAAATAAGTGATATTTCTGCAATTTTGCCCCAAAATAATAAAATTACTGCCTTTTTTGCCACAAAATAAAGGGAATTTCTGTCTTTTTGCCCCAAAATAAAAGAAATTAATGCCTTTTTGCCCCCAAATAAGGGGAATTTCAGCCTTTTTACCTCAAAATAAGAGGAATTTCAGCATTTTTACCTCAAAATAGGGGAATTTCTGCATTTTTGCCACAAAAAATTAAGAATTTCTTAATTTTTTCCCCAAAATAAGGAAAATTTCTGCCTTTTTTCCCTGAAATAAGTGAAATTTCTGCAATTTTGCCCTAAAATAAGGGAAATTTCTGCAATTTTGCCCCAAAATAAGGGAAATTTCTGAAATTTTGCCCCAAAATATGTGGAATTTCTGAGTTTTGCCTCAAAAGAAGGAGAATTTCTGTCTTTTTGCCCCAACATATAGGGAATTTCTGCCTTTTTGCCCAACAATTAGGGGAATTTCTGGAATTTTGCTCCAAAATAAGGGAAATTTCTGCAATTTTGCCCCAATGTAAAAGAAATTTCTGCAATTTTGCCCCAAAATAAGGGGAATTTCTGACTGCTTCCGAAAAAAGAAGATTTTCTGTATTTTTGCTCCAAAATAAGGAGAATTTCTGCTTTTTTGCCCGAAAATTATGAGAATTTCTGCAATTATGCTTCAAAATACGGGGAATTTTTGCTTTTTATCCCTAAAGTAAGGGGAATGTATACCTTTTTTTAAAAAAAGGGAAATTTCTTAATTTTTGCCCCAAAATAAGAGGAATTTCTGCCTTTTTACCTCAAAATAAGTGAAATTTCTCCTTTTTTACCCAAAAATAAATGAAATTTCTGTCTTTTTGCAACAAAATAAAAGGAATTTTTGAATTATACCCTGAAATAAGTGATATTTCTGCAATTTTGCCCCAATATAAAAGAAATTTTTGCCTTTTTGCTACAAAATAAGGGGAAATTCTGTCTTTTTGCCCCAAAATAAGAGAAATTTCTGCCTTTTTGCACCCAATTAAGGGGAATTTCAGCCTTTTTACCTCAAAATAAGGGGAATTTCAGCATTTTTACCTCAAAATAAGGAAAATTTCTGCATTTTTGCCAAAAAATTTTAAGAATTTCTTAATTTTTTGTCCAAAATAAGGAAATTTTCTGCCTTTTTTCCCTGAAATAAGTGAAATTTCTGCAATTTTGCCCCAAAATAAGTGAAATTTCTGCAATTTTGCCTCAAAATGAGGGTAATTTCTGCCTTTTTGCCCTGAAATATGTGAAATTGCTGCAATTTTACCCTAAAATAAGGTGAATTTCTGCATTTTTGCCCCAAAATAAATGGAATTTCTGCATTTTAGCCCTAAAATAGGAAAAATTTTTGCTTTTTTTCTCTGAAATAAGTGAAATTTCTGCAATTTTGCCCTAAAATAAGGAAAATTTCTGCAATTTTGCCCCAAAATAAGGGAAATTTCTGGAATTTTGCTCCAAAATACGTGGAATTTCTGAGTTTTGCCCCAAAAGAAGGAGAATTTCTGTCTTTTTGCCCCAACATATAGGGAATTTCTGCCTTTTTTCCCCACATTTAGGGGAATTTCTGCAATTTTGCTCCAAAATGCAAGGAATTTCTGTCTTGTTGCCCGAAAATAAGTGGAATGCATAACTTTTTGCCATAAAAAGGGGAAATTTCTTTATTTTTGCTCCAAAATAAGGGGAATTTCAGTCTTTTTGCCTCTAAATAAGTGGAATTTCTGTTTTTTCCCCCAAACAAAGGGAATTTCTGTATTTTAACCCAAAATAAGGGGAATTTCTGACTTATTACCCTAAAATAAGTGAAATATCTGCAATTTTGCCCCAAAATAAGGGAAATTTCTGCCATTTTGCCCTGAAATATGTGAAATTTCTGTAATTTTACCCCAAAAAAAGGTGAATTTCTGCCTTTTTCCCCCAAAATAATGGGAATTTCTGCCTTTTTGCCCCAAAATAAAAAAATTTTTGCTTTTTTTCTCTGAAATAAGTGAAATTACTGCAATTTTGCCCTAAAATAAGAGAAATTTCTGCCTTTTTGCCCTGAAATATGTGAAATTTCTGCAATTTTACCCCAAAATAAGGTGAATTTCTGCCTTATTGCCCCAAAATAATGGGAATTTCTTTTTTTTTTGCCCCAAAATAAGAAAAATTTTTGCTTTTTTTTCTGAAATAAGTAAAATTTCTGCAATTTTGCCCCAAAATAAGGGAAATTTCTGCAATTTTGCCCCAAAATAAGGAAAATTTCTGGAATTTTGCCCCAAAATACGTGGAATTTCTGAGTTTTGCCCCAAAATAAGAAGAATTTATGTCTTTTTGCCTTTACATATAGGGAATTTCTGCCTTTTTGCCCAACAATTAGGAGAATTTCTGCAATTTTGCCCCAAAATAAGGGAAATTTCTGCAAATTTGCCCGAATGTAAAAGATATTTCTGCAATTTTGCCCCAAAATAAGGGGAATTTTTGACTGTTTGCTGCCGAAAAAAGAAGATTTTCTGTATTTTTGCTCTAAAATAAGGAGAATTTCTGCTTTTTTGCCCGAAAATTATAAGAATTTCTGCTATTATGCTTCAAAATACGGGGAAATTCTACTTTTTATCCCAAAAGTAAGGGGAATGTATACCTTTTTCCACAAAAAAGGGAAATTTCTTAATTTTTGCCCCAAAATAAGAGGAATTTCTGCCTTTTTACCTCAAAATAAGTGAAATTTCTCCTTTTTTACCCAAAAATAAATGGAATTTCTGTTTTTTTGCAACAAAATAAAAGGAATTTTTGAATTATACCCTGAAATAAGTGATATTTCTGCAATTTTGCCCCAAAATAAAAGAAATTTCTTCCTTTTTGCCACAAAATAAGGGGAATTTCTGTCTTTTTGCCCCAAAATAAGAGAAATTTCTGCATTTTTGCCCCCAAATAAGAAGAATTTCAGCCTTTTTACCTCAAAATAACGGGAATTTCAGCCTTTTTACCTCAAAATAAGGGGAATTTCTGCATTTTTGCCACAAAATATTAAGAATTTCTTAATTTTTCCCCAAAATAAGGAAAATTTCTGCCTTTTTTTTCTGAAATAAGTGAAATTTCTGCAATTTTGCACCAAAATAAGTGAAATTTCTGCAATTTTGCCCCAAAATGAGGGAAATTTCTGCCTTTTTGCCCGGAAATATATTAAATTGCTCCAATTTTACCCTAAAATAAGGTGAATTTCTGCCTTTTTGCCCCAAAATAAGTGGAATTTCTGCATTTTAGCCCCAAAATAGGAAAAATTTTTGCTTTTTTTCTCTGAAATATGTGAATTTTCTGCAATTTTGCCCTAAAATAAGGAAAATTTCTGCAATTTTGCCCCAAAATAAGGGAAATTTCTGGAATTTTGCCCCAAAATACGTGGAATTTCTGAATTTTCCCCCAAAAGAAGGAGAATTTCTGTTTTTTGCCCCAACATATAGGGAATTTCTGTCTTTTTGCCCCACAATTAGAGGAATTTCTGCAATTTTGCTCCAAAATGCAAGGAATTTCTGTCTTGTTGCCCGAAAATAAGTAGAATGCATAACTTTTTGCCATAAAAAAGGGAAATTTCTTTATTTTTGCTCCAAAATAAGGGGAATTTCAGCATTTTGCCTCTAAATAAGTGGAATTTCTGTCTTTTTCCCCCAAACAAAGGGAATTTCTGTCTTTTTTAACCCAAAATAAGGGGAATTATCTGCAATTTTGCCCCAAAAAAAGGGAAATTTCTGCCATTTTGCCCTGAAATATGTGAAATTTCTGTAATTTTACCCCAAAATAAGGTGAATTTCTGCCTTTTTCCCCCAAAATAATGGGAATTTCTGCCTTTTTGCCCCAAAATAAAAAAATTTTTGCTTTTTTTCTCTGAAATAAGTGAAATTACTGCAATTTTGCCCTAAAATAAGAGAAATTTCTGCCTTTTTGCCCTGAAATATGTGAAATTTCTGCAATTTTACCCCAAAATAAGGTGAATTTCTGCCTTATTTCCCGAAAATAATGGGAATTTCTGTTTTTTTTGCCCCAAAATAAGAAAAATTTTTGATTTTTTTCCCTGAAATATGTAAAATTTCTGCAATTTTGCCCCAAAATAATGGGAATTTCTGTTTTTTAGCCCCAAAATAAGAAAAATTTTTGCTTTTTTTCCCTGAAATAAGTAAAATTTCTGCAATTTTGCCCCAAAATAAGGGGAATTTCTGACTGTTTGCTCCCGAAAAAAGGAGATTTTCTGTATTTTTGCTCCAAAATAAGGAGAATTTCTGCTTTTTTGCCCGAAAATTATAAGAATTTCTGCAATTATGGTTCAAAATACGGGGAATTTCTACTTTTTATCCAGAAAGTAATGGGAATGTATACCTTTTTCCACAAAAAAGGGAAATTTCTTAATTTTTGCCCCAAAATAAGAGGAATTTCTGCCTTTTTACCTCAAAATAAGTGAAATTTCTCCTTTTTTACCCAAAAATAAATGGAATTTCTGTCTTTTTGCAACAAAATAAAAGGAATTTTTGAATTATACCCTGAAATAAGTGATATTTCTGCAATTTTGCCCCAAAATAAAAGAAATTTCTGCCTTTTTGCCCCCAAATAGGAGGAATTTCAGCCTTTTTACCTCAAAATAAGGGGAATTTCAGCCTTTTTACCTCAAAATAAGGGGAATTTCTGCATTTTTGCCACAAAATATTAAGAATTTCTTAATTTTTTCCCCAAAATAAGGAAAATTTCTGCCTTTTTTCCCTGAAATAAGTGAAATTTCTGCAATTTTGCCCTAAAATAAGGGAAATTTCTGCAATTTTGCCCCAAAATAAAGAAAATTTCTGGAATTATGCCCCAAAATACGTGGAATTTCTGAGTTTTGCCTCAAAATAAGGAGAATTTCTGTCTTTTTGCCCCAACATATAGGGAATTTCTGCCTTTTTGCCCAACAATTAGGGGAATTTCTGCAATTTTGCCCCAAAATAAGGGAAATTTCTGCAATTTTGCCCCAATGTAAAAGAAATTTCTGCAATTTTGCCCCAAAATAAGGGGAATTTCTGACTGCTTCCGAAAAAAAAATATTTTCTGTATTTTTGCTCCAAAATAAGGAGAATTTCTGCTTTTTTGCCCGAAAATTATGAGAATTTCTGCAATTATGCTTCAAAATATGGGGAATTTTTGCTTTTTATCCCAAAAGTAAAGGGAATGTATACCTTTTTTAAAAAAAAGGGAAATTTCTTAATTTTTGCCCCAAAATAAGAGGAATTTCTGCATTTTTACCTCAAAATAAGTGAAATTTCTCCTTTTTTACCCAAAAATAAATGGAATTTCTGTCTTTTTGCAACAAAATAAAAGAAATTTTTGAATTATACCCTGAAATAAGTGATATTTCTGCAATTTTGCCCCAAAATAATAAAATTACTGCCTTTTTTGCCACAAAATAAAGGGAATTTCTGTCTTTTTGCCCCAAAATAAAAGAAATTAATGCCTTTTTGCCCCCAAATAAGGGGAATTTCAGCCTTTTTACCTCAAAATAAGAGGAATTTCAGCATTTTTACCTCAAAATAGGGGAATTTCTGCATTTTTGCCACAAAAAATTAAGAATTTCTTAATTTTTTCCCCAAAATAAGGAAAATTTCTGCCTTTTTTCCCTGAAATAAGTGAAATTTCTGCAATTTTGCCCTAAAATAAGGGAAATTTCTGCAATTTTGCCCCAAAATAAGGGAAATTTCTGAAATTTTGCCCCAAAATATGTGGAATTTCTGAGTTTTGCCTCAAAAGAAGGAGAATTTCTGTCTTTTTGCCCCAACATATAGGGAATTTCTGCCTTTTTGCCCAACAATTAGGGGAATTTCTGGAATTTTGCTCCAAAATAAGGGAAATTTCTGCAATTTTGCCCCAATGTAAAAGAAATTTCTGCAATTTTGCCCCAAAATAAGGGGAATTTCTGACTGCTTCCGAAAAAAGAAGATTTTCTGTATTTTTGCTCCAAAATAAGGAGAATTTCTGCTTTTTTGCCCGAAAATTATGAGAATTTCTGCAATTATGCTTCAAAATACGGGGAATTTTTGCTTTTTATCCCTAAAGTAAGGGGAATGTATACCTTTTTTTAAAAAAAGGGAAATTTCTTAATTTTTGCCCCAAAATAAGAGGAATTTCTGCCTTTTTACCTCAAAATAAGTGAAATTTCTCCTTTTTTACCCAAAAATAAATGAAATTTCTGTCTTTTTGCAACAAAATAAAAGGAATTTTTGAATTATACCCTGAAATAAGTGATATTTCTGCAATTTTGCCCCAATATAAAAGAAATTTTTGCCTTTTTGCTACAAAATAAGGGGAAATTCTGTCTTTTTGCCCCAAAATAAGAGAAATTTCTGCCTTTTTGCACCCAATTAAGGGGAATTTCAGCCTTTTTACCTCAAAATAAGGGGAATTTCAGCATTTTTACCTCAAAATAAGGAAAATTTCTGCATTTTTGCCAAAAAATTTTAAGAATTTCTTAATTTTTTGTCCAAAATAAGGAAATTTTCTGCCTTTTTTCCCTGAAATAAGTGAAATTTCTGCAATTTTGCCCCAAAATAAGTGAAATTTCTGCAATTTTGCCTCAAAATGAGGGTAATTTCTGCCTTTTTGCCCTGAAATATGTGAAATTGCTGCAATTTTACCCTAAAATAAGGTGAATTTCTGCCTTTTGCCCCAAAACAAGTAGAATTTCTGCATTTCAGCCCCAAAATAGGAAAAATTTTTGCTTTTTTTCTCTGAAATAAGTGAAATTTCTGCAATTTTGCCCTAAAATAAGGAAAATTTCTGCAATTTTGCCCCAAAATAAGGGAAATTTCTGGAATTTTGCCCCAAAATACGTGGAATTTTTTAATTTTGCCCCAAAATAATGAGAATTTCTGTCTTTTTGCCCCAACATATAGGGAATTTCTGCCTTTTTTCCCCACATTTAGGGGAATTTCTGCAATTTTGCTCCAAAATGCAAGGAATTTCTGTCTTGTTGCCCGAAAATAAGTGGAATGCATAACTTTTTGCCATAAAAAAGGGAAATTTCTTTATTTTTGCTCCAAAATAAGGGGAACTTCAGTCTTTTAGCCTCTAAATAAGTGGAATTTCTGTCTTTTTCCCCCAAACAAAGGAAATTTCTGTCTTTTTAAACCCAAAATAAGGGGAATTTCTGACTTGTTACTCTAAAATAAGTGAAATATCTGCAATTTTGCCCCAAAATAAGGGAAATTTCTGCCATTTTGCCCTGAAATATGTGAAATTTCTGTAATTTTACCCCAAAATAAGGTGAATTTCTGCCTTTTTCCCCCAAAATAATGGGAATTTCTGCCTTTTTGCCCCAAAATAAAAAAATTTTTGCTTTTTTTCTCTGAAATAAGTGAAATTACAGCAATTTTGCCCTAAAATAAGAGAAATTTCTGCCTTTTTGCCCTGAAATATGTGAAATTTCTGCAATTTTACCACAAAATAAGGTGAATTTCTGCCTTATTGCCCCAAAATAATGGGAATTTCTGTTTTTTTTGCCCCAAAATAAGAAAAATTTTTGCTTTTTTTCCCTGAAATAAGTAAAATTTCTGCAATTTTGCCCCAAAATAAGGGGAATTTCTGACTGTTTGCTCCTGAAAAAAGGAGATTTTCTGTATTTTTGCTCCAAAATAAGGAGAATTTCTGCTTTTTTGCCCGAAAATTATAAGAATTTCTGCAATTATGCTTCAAAATACGGGGAATTTCTACTTTTTATTCCGAAAGTTAGGGGAATGTATACCTTTTTCCACAAAAAAGTGAAATTTCTTAATTTTTGCCCCAAAATAAGAGGAATTTCTGCATTTTTACCTCAAAATAAGTGAAATTTCTCCTTTTTTACCCAAAATTAAATGGAATTTCTGTCTTTTTGCAACAAATAAAAGAAATTTTTGAATTATACCCTGAAATAAGTGATATTTCTGCAATTTTGCCCCAAAATAAAAGAAATTTCTGCCTTTTTGCCACAAAATAAGGGGAATTTCTGTCTTTTTGCCCCAAAATAAGAGAAATTTCTGCCTTTTTGCCCCCAAATAAGGGGAATTTCAGCCTTTTTACCTCAAAATAAGGGGAATTTCAGCCTTTTTACCTCAAAATAAGGGGAATTTCTGCATTTTGCAACAAAATATTAAGAATTTCTTAATTTTTTCCCCAAAATAAGGAAAATTTCTGCCTTTTTTCCCTGAAATAAGTGAAATTTCTGCAATTTTTTTCTAAAATAAGGGAAATTTCTGCAATTTTGCCCCAAAATAAGGGAAATTTCTGGAATTTTGCCCCAAAATACATGGAATTTCTGAGTTTTGCCCCAAAAGAAGGAGAATTTCTGTCTTTTTGCCCCAACATATAGGGAATTTCTGTCTTTTTGCCCAACAATTAGGGGAATTTCTGCAATTTTTCCCCAAAATAAGGGAAATTTCTGCAATTTTGCCCCAATGTAAAAGAAATTTCTGCAATTTTGCCCCAAAATAATGGGAATTTCTGACTATTTGCTTCCGAAAAAAGAAGATTTTCTGTATTTTTGCTCCAAAATAAGGAGAATTTC
This sequence comes from Micromys minutus, assembly GCF_963924665.1. Taxonomy (NCBI): domain Eukaryota; kingdom Metazoa; phylum Chordata; class Mammalia; order Rodentia; family Muridae; genus Micromys; species Micromys minutus. The sequence continues at coordinate 814,639 of NW_027667927.1, read as the reverse complement.
TGCTTTTTTGCCCGAAAATTGTGAGAATTTCTGCAATTATGCTTCAAAATACAGGGAATTTTTGCTTTTTATCCCAAAAGTAAGGGGAATGTATACCTTTTTTTAAAAAAAGGGAAATTTCTTAATTTTTGCCCCAAAATAAGAGGAATTTCTGCCTTTTTACCTCAAAATAAGTGAAATTTCTCCTTTTTTACCCAAAAATAAATGGAATTTCTGTCTTTTTGCAACAAAATAAAAGGAATTTTTGAATTATACCCTGAAATAAGTGATATTTCTGCAATTTTGCCTCAAAATAAAAGAAATTTTTGCCTTTTTGCTACAAAATAAGGGGAATTTCTGTCTTTTTGCCCCAAAATAAGAGAAATTTCTGCCTTTTTGCACCCAATTAAGGGGAATTTCAGCCTTTTTACCTCAAAATAAGGGGAATTTCAGCATTTTGACCTCAAAATAAGGAAAATTTCTGCATTTTTGCCACAAAATATTAAGAATTTTTTAATTTTTTCCCCAAAATAAGGAAAATTTCTGCCTTTTTTTTCTGAAATAAGTGAAATTTCTGCAATTTTGCACCAAAATAAGTGAAATTTCTGCAATTTTGCCCCAAAATGAGGGAAATTTCTGCCTTTTTGCCCTGAAATATATTAAATTGCTGCAATTTTACCCTGAAATAAGGTGAATTTCTGCCTTTTTGCCCCAAAATAAGTGGAATTTCTGCATTTTAGCCCCAAAATAGGAAAAATTGTTGCTTTTTTTCTCTGAAATAAGTGAAATTTCTGCAATTTTTCCCTAAAATAAGGAAAATTTCTGCAATTTTGCCCCAAAATAAGGGAAATTACTGGAATTTTGCCCCAAAATACGTGGAATTTCTGAGTTTTACCCCAAAAGAAGGAGAATTTCTGTCTTTTTCCCCAACATATAGGGAATTTCTGTCTTTTTGTGCCACAATTAGGGGAATTTCTGCAATTTTGCTCCAAAATGCAAGGAATTTCTGTCTTGTTGCCTGAAAATAAGTAGAATGCATAACTTTTGCCATAAAAAAGGGAAATTTCTTTATTTTTGCTCCAAAATAAGGGGAATTTCAGCATTTTGCCTCTAAATAAGTGGAATTTCTGTCTTTTTCCCCCAAACAAAGGGAATTTCTGTCTTTTTTAACCCAAAATAAGGGGAATTTCTGACTTATTACCCTAAAATAAGTGAAATATCTGCAATTTTGCCCCAAAATAAGGGAAATTTCTGCCATTTTGCCCTGAAATATGTGAAATTTCTGTAATTTTACCCCAAAAGAAGGTGAATTTCTGCTTTTTTCCCCCAAAATAATGGGAATTTCTGCCTTTTTGCCCCAAAATAAAAAAAAATTTTGCTTTTTTTCTCTGAAATAAGTGAAATTACTGCAATTTTGCACTAAATTAAGAGAAATTTCTGCCTTTTTGCCCTGAAATATGTGAAATTTCTGCAATTTTACCCCTAAATAACGTGAATTTCTGCCTTATTGCCCCAAAATAATGGAAATTTCTGTTTTTTTGCCCCAAAATAAGAAAAATTTTTGATTTTTTTCCCTGAAATAAGTAAAATTTCTGCAATTTTGCCCCAAAATAAAGGAAATTTCTGCAATTTTGCCCCAAAATAAGGAAAATTTCTGGAACTTTGCCCCAAAATACGTGGAATTTCTGAGTTTTGCCCCAAAATAAGGAGAATTTCTGTCTTTTTGCCCCAACATATAGGGAATTCCTGCCTTTTTGCCCAACAATTAGGAAAATTTCTGCAATTTTGCCCCAAAATAATGGAAATTTCTGCAAATTTGCCCGAATGTAAAAGAAATTTCTGCAATTTTGCCCAAAAATAAGGGGAATTTCTGACTGTTTGCTCCCGAAAAAAGGAGATTTTCTGTATTTTTGCTCCAAAATAAGGAGAATTTCTGAATGTTTGCCCGAAAATTATAAGAATTTCTGCAATTATGCTTCAAAATACGGGGAATTTCTACTTTTTATCCCGAAAGTAATGGGAATGTATACCTTTTTCCACAAAAAAAGGGAAATTTCTTAATTTTTGCACCAAAATAAGAGGAATTTCTGCCTTTTTACCTCAAAATAAGTGAAATTTCTCTTTTTTTACCCAAAAATAAATGGAATTTCTGTCTTTTTCCAACAAAATAAAAGGAATTTTTGAATTATACCCTGAAATAAGTGATATTTCTGCAATTTTGCCCCAAAATAAAAGAAATTTCTGCCTTTTTGCCCCCAAATAAGAGGAATTTCAGCCTTTTTACCTCAAAATAAGGGGAATTTCAGCCTTTTTACCTCAAAATAAGGGTAATTTCTGCATTTTTGCCACAAAATATTAAGAATTTCTTAATTTTTTCCCCAAAATAAGGAAAATTTCTGCCTTTTTTCCCTGAAATAAGTGAAATTTCTGCAATTTTGCCCTAAAATAAGGGAAATTTCTGCAATTTTGCCCCAAAATAAGGGAAATTTCTGAAATTTTGCCCCAAAATATGTGGAATTTCTGAGTTTTGCCTCAAAAGAAGGAGAATTTCTGTCTTTTTGCCCCAACATATAGGGAATTTCTGCCTTTTTGCCCAACAATTAGGGGAATTTCTGGAATTTTGCTCCAAAATAAGGGAAATTTCTGCAATTTTGCCCCAATGTAAAAGAAATTTCTGCAATTTTGCCCCAAAATAATGGGAATTTCTGACTGCTTCCGAAAAAAGAAGATTTTCTGTATTTTTGCTCCAAAATAAGGAGAATTTCTGCTTTTTTGCCCGAAAATTATGAGAATTTCTGCAATTATGCTTCAAAATACGGGGAATTTTTGCTTTTTATCCCTAAAGTAAGGGGAATGTATACCTTTTTTTAAAAAAAGGGAAATTTCTTAATTTTTGCCCCAAAATAAGAGGAATTTCTGCCTTTTTACCTCAAAATAAGTGAAATTTCTCCTTTTTTACCCAAAAATAAATGAAATTTCTGTCTTTTTGCAACAAAATAAAAGGAATTTTTGAATTATACCCTGAAATAAGTGATATTTCTGCAATTTTGCCCCAATATAAAAGAAATTTTTGCCTTTTTGCTACAAAATAAGGGGAAATTCTGTCTTTTTGCCCCAAAATAAGAGAAATTTCTGCCTTTTTGCACCCAATTAAGGGGAATTTCAGCCTTTTTACCTCAAAATAAGGGGAATTTCAGCATTTTTACCTCAAAATAAGGGTAATTTCTGCATTTTTGCCAAAAAATTTTAAGAATTTCTTAATTTTTTGTCCAAAATAAGGAAATTTTCTGCCTTTTTTCCCTGAAATAAGTGAAATTTCTGCAATTTTGCCCCAAAATAAGTGAAATTTCTGCAATTTTGCCTCAAAATGAGGGTAATTTCTGCCTTTTTGCCCTGAAATATGTGAAATTGCTGCAATTTTACCCTAAAATAAGGTGAATTTCTGCCTTTTGCCCCAAAACAAGTAGAATTTCTGCATTTCAGCCCCAAAATAGGAAAAATTTTTGCTTTTTTTCTCTGAAATAAGTGAAATTTCTGCAATTTTGCCCTAAAATAAGGAAAATTTCTGCAATTTTGCCCCAAAATAAGGGAAATTTCTGGAATTTTGCCCCAAAATACGTGGAATTTTTTAATTTTGCCCCAAAATAATGAGAATTTCTGTCTTTTTGCCCCAACATATAGGGAATTTCTGCCTTTTTTCCCCACATTTAGGGGAATTTCTGCAATTTTGCTCCAAAATGCAAGGAATTTCTGTCTTGTTGCCCGAAAATAAGTGGAATGCATAACTTTTTGCCATAAAAAAGGGAAATTTCTTTATTTTTGCTCCAAAATAAGGGGAACTTCAGTCTTTTAGCCTCTAAATAAGTGGAATTTCTGTCTTTTTCCCCCAAACAAAGGAAATTTCTGTCTTTTTAAACCCAAAATAAGGGGAATTTCTGACTTGTTACTCTAAAATAAGTGAAATATCTGCAATTTTGCCCCAAAATAAGGGAAATTTCTGCCATTTTGCCCTGAAATATGTGAAATTTCTGTAATTTTACCCCAAAATAAGGTGAATTTCTGCCTTTTTCCCCCAAAATAATGGGAATTTCTGCCTTTTTGCCCCAAAATAAAAAAATTTTTGCTTTTTTTCTCTGAAATAAGTGAAATTACAGCAATTTTGCCCTAAAATAAGAGAAATTTCTGCCTTTTTGCCCTGAAATATGTGAAATTTCTGCAATTTTACCACAAAATAAGGTGAATTTCTGCCTTATTGCCCGAAAATAATGGGAATTTCTGTTTTTTTTGCCCCAAAATAAGAAAAATTTTTGCTTTTTTTCCCTGAAATAAGTAAAATTTCTGCAATTTTGCCCCAAAATAAGGGGAATTTCTGACTGTTTGCTCCTGAAAAAAGGAGATTTTCTGTATTTTTGCTCCAAAATAAGGAGAATTTCTGCTTTTTTGCCCGAAAATTATAAGAATTTCTGCAATTATGCTTCAAAATACGGGGAATTTCTACTTTTTATTCCGAAAGTTAGGGGAATGTATACCTTTTTCCACAAAAAAAGTGAAATTTCTTAATTTTTGCCCCAAAATAAGAGGAATTTCTGCATTTTTACCTCAAAATAAGTGAAATTTCTCCTTTTTTACCCAAAATTAAATGGAATTTCTGTCTTTTTGCAACAAATAAAAGAAATTTTTGAATTATACCCTGAAATAAGTGATATTTCTGCAATTTTGCCCCAAAATAAAAGAAATTTCTGCCTTTTTGCCACAAAATAAGGGGAATTTCTGTCTTTTTGCCCCAAAATAAGAGAAATTTCTGCCTTTTTGCCCCCAAATAAGGGGAATTTCAGCCTTTTTACCTCAAAATAAGGGGAATTTCAGCCTTTTTAGCTCAAAATAAGGGGAATTTCTGCATTTTGCAACAAAATATTAAGAATTTCTTAATTTTTTCCCCAAAATAAGGAAAATTTCTGCCTTTTTTCCCTGAAATAAGTGAAATTTCTGCAATTTTTTTCTAAAATAAGGGAAATTTCTGCAATTTTGCCCCAAAATAAGGGAAATTTCTGGAATTTTGCCCCAAAATACATGGAATTTCTGAGTTTTGCCCCAAAAGAAGGAGAATTTCTGTCTTTTTGCCCCAACATATAGGGAATTTCTGTCTTTTTGCCCAACAATTAGGGGAATTTCTGCAATTTTTCCCCAAAATAAGGGAAATTTCTGCAATTTTGCCCCAATGTAAAAGAAATTTCTGCAATTTTGCCCCAAAATAATGGGAATTTCTGACTATTTGCTTCCGAAAAAAGAAGATTTTCTGTATTTTTGCTCCAAAATAAGGAGAATTTCTGCTTTTTTGCCCGAAAATTGTGAGAATTTCTGCAATTATGCTTCAAAATACAGGGAATTTTTGCTTTTTATCCCAAAAGTAAGGGGAATGTATACCTTTTTTTAAAAAAAGGGAAATTTCTTAATTTTTGCCCCAAAATAAGAGGAATTTCTGCCTTTTTACCTCAAAATAAGTGAAATTTCTCCTTTTTTACCCAAAAATAAATGGAATTTCTGTCTTTTTGCAACAAAATAAAAGGAATTTTTGAATTATACCCTGAAATAAGTGATATTTCTGCAATTTTGCCTCAAAATAAAAGAAATTTTTGCCTTTTTGCTACAAAATAAGGGGAATTTCTGTCTTTTTGCCCCAAAATAAGAGAAATTTCTGCCTTTTTGCACCCAATTAAGGGGAATTTCAGCCTTTTTACCTCAAAATAAGGGGAATTTCAGCATTTTGACCTCAAAATAAGGAAAATTTCTGCATTTTTGCCACAAAATATTAAGAATTTTTTAATTTTTTCCCCAAAATAAGGAAAATTTCTGCCTTTTTTTTCTGAAATAAGTGAAATTTCTGCAATTTTGCACCAAAATAAGTGAAATTTCTGCAATTTTGCCCCAAAATGAGGGAAATTTCTGCCTTTTTGCCCTGAAATATATTAAATTGCTGCAATTTTACCCTGAAATAAGGTGAATTTCTGCCTTTTTGCCCCAAAATAAGTGGAATTTCTGCATTTTAGCCCCAAAATAGGAAAAATTGTTGCTTTTTTTCTCTGAAATAAGTGAAATTTCTGCAATTTTTCCCTAAAATAAGGAAAATTTCTGCAATTTTGCCCCAAAATAAGGGAAATTTCTGGAATTTTGCCCCAAAATACGTGGAATTTCTGAGTTTTACCCCAAAAGAAGGAGAATTTCTGTCTTTTTCCCCAACATATAGGGAATTTCTGTCTTTTTGTGCCACAATTAGGGGAATTTCTGCAATTTTGCTCCAAAATGCAAGGAATTTCTGTCTTGTTGCCTGAAAATAAGTAGAATGCATAACTTTTGCCATAAAAAAGGGAAATTTCTTTATTTTTGCTCCAAAATAAGGGGAATTTCAGCATTTTGCCTCTAAATAAGTGGAATTTCTGTCTTTTTCCCCCAAACAAAGGGAATTTCTGTCTTTTTTAACCCAAAATAAGGGGAATTTCTGACTTATTACCCTAAAATAAGTGAAATATCTGCAATTTTGCCCCAAAATAAGGGAAATTTCTGCCATTTTGCCCTGAAATATGTGAAATTTCTGTAATTTTACCCCAAAAGAAGGTGAATTTCTGCTTTTTTCCCCCAAAATAATGGGAATTTCTGCCTTTTTGCCCCAAAATAAAAAAAAATTTTGCTTTTTTTCTCTGAAATAAGTGAAATTACTGCAATTTTGCACTAAATTAAGAGAAATTTCTGCCTTTTTGCCCTGAAATATGTGAAATTTCTGCAATTTTACCCCTAAATAACGTGAATTTCTGCCTTATTGCCCCAAAATAATGGAAATTTCTGTTTTTTTGCCCCAAAATAAGAAAATTTTTTGATTTTTTTCCCTGAAATAAGTAAAATTTCTGCAATTTTGCCCCAAAATAAAGGAAATTTCTGCAATTTTGCCCCAAAATAAGGAAAATTCTTGGAACTTTGCCCCAAAATACGTGGAATTTCTGAGTTTTGCCCCAAAATAAGGAGAATTTCTGTCTTTTTGCCCCAACATATAGGGAATTCCTGCCTTTTTGCCCAACAATTAGGAAAATTTCTGCAATTTTGCCCCAAAATAATGGAAATTTCTGCAAATTTGCCCGAATGTAAAAGAAATTTCTGCAATTTTGCCCAAAAATAAGGGGAATTTCTGACTGTTTGCTCCCGAAAAAAGGAGATTTTCTGTATTTTTGCTCCAAAATAAGGAGAATTTCTGAATGTTTGCCCGAAAATTATAAGAATTTCTGCAATTATGCTTCAAAATACGGGGAATTTCTACTTTTTATCCCGAAAGTAATGGGAATGTATACCTTTTTCCACAAAAAAAGGGAAATTTCTTAATTTTTGCACCAAAATAAGAGGAATTTCTGCCTTTTTACCTCAAAATAAGTGAAATTTCTCTTTTTTTACCCAAAAATAAATGGAATTTCTGTCTTTTTCCAACAAAATAAAAGGAATTTTTGAATTATACCCTGAAATAAGTGATATTTCTGCAATTTTGCCCCAAAATAAAAGAAATTTCTGCCTTTTTGCCCCCAAATAAGAGGAATTTCAGCCTTTTTACCTCAAAATAAGGGGAATTTCAGCCTTTTTACCTCAAAATAAGGGTAATTTCTGCATTTTTGCCACAAAATATTAAGAATTTCTTAATTTTTTCCCCAAAATAAGGAAAATTTCTGCCTTTTTTCCCTTAAATAAGTGAAATTTCTGCAATTTTGCCCTAAAATAAGAGAAATTTCTGCAATTTTGCCCCAAAATAAGGGAAATTTCTGGAATTTTGCCCCAAAATACGTGGAATTTCTGAGTTTTGCCTCAAAATAAGGAGAATTTCTGTCTTTTTGCCCCAACATATAGGGAATTTCTGCCTTTTTGCCCAACAATTAGGGGAATTTCTGCAATTTTGCCCCAAAATAAGGGAAATTTCTGCAATTTTGCCCCAATGTAAAAGAAATTTCTGCAATTTTGTCCCAAAATAAGGGGAATTTCTGACTGCTTCCGAAAAAAGGAGATTTTCTCTATTTTTGCTCCAAAATATGGAGATTTCTGCTTTTTTGTCCGAAAATTATGAGAATTTCTGCAATTATGCTTCAAAATATGGGGAATTTTTGCTTTTTATCCCAAAAGTAAGGGGAATGTATACCTTTTTTTAAAAAAAGGGAAATTTCTTAATTTTTGCCCCAAAATAAGAGGAATTTCTGCCTTTTTACCTCAAAATAAGTGAAATTTCTCCTTTTTTACCCAAAAATAAATGGAATTTCTGTCTTTTTGCAACAAAATAAAAGGAATTTTTGAATTATACCCTGAAATAAGTGATATTTCTGCATTTTTGCACCCAATTAAGGGGAATTTCAGCATTTTTACGTCTAAATAAGGGGAATTTCAGCCTTTTTACCTCAAAATAAGGGTAATTTCTGCATTTTTGCCACAAAATATTAAGAATTTCTTAATTTTTTCTCCAAAATAAGGAAATTTTCTGCCTTTTTTCCCTGAAATAAGTGAAATTTCTGCAATTTTGCCCCAAAATAAGTGAAATTTTTGCAATTTTGCCCCAAAATGAGAGAAATTTCTGCCTTTTTGCCCTGAAATATGTGAAATTGCTGCAATTTTACCCTAAAATAAGGTGAATTTCTGCCTTTTTGCCCCAAAATAAGTAAAATATCTGCATTTTAGCCCCAAAATAGGAAAAATTTTTGCTTTTTTTTCTGAAATAAGTGAAATTTCTGCAATTTTGTCCCAAAATAAGGGGAATTTCTGACTGCTTCCGAAAAAAGGAGATTTTCTCTATTTTTGCTCCAAAATATGGAGATTTCTGCTTTTTTGTCCAAAAATTATGAGAATTTCTGCAATTATGCTTCAAAATATGGGGAATTTTTGCTTTTTATCCCAAAAGTAAGGGGAATATATACCTTTTTTTAAAAAAAGGGAAATTTCTTAATTTTTGCCCCAAAATAAGAGGAATTTCTGCCTTTTTACCTCAAAATAAGTGAAATTTCTCCTTTTTTACCCAAAAATAAATGGAATTTCTGCCTTTTTGCAACAAAATAAAAGGAATTTTTAAATTATACCCTGAAATAAGTGATATTTCTGCAATTTTGCCCCAAAATAAAAGAAATTTTTGCCTTTTTGCTACAAAATAAGGGGAATTTCTGTCTTTTTGCCCCAAATTAAGAGAAATTTCTGCATTTTTGCACCCAATTAAGGGGAATTTCAGCATTTTTACGTCTAAATAAGGGGAATTTCAGCCTTTTTACCTCAAAATAAGGGTAATTTCTGCATTTTTGCCACAAAATATTAAGAATTTCTTAATTTTTTCCCCAAAATAAGGAAAATTTCTGCCTTTTTTCCCTGAAATAAGTGAAATTTCTGCAATTTTGCCCTAAAATAAGGGAAATTTCTGCAATTTTGCCCCAAAATAAGGGAAATTTCTGAAATTTTGCCCCAAAATAAGTGGAATTTCTGAGTTTTGCCCCAAAAGAAGGAGAATTTCTGTCTTTTTGCCCCAACATATTGGGAATTTCTGCCTTTTTGCCCAACAATTAGGGGAATTTCCGCAATTTTGCCCCAAAATAAGGGAAATTTCTGCAATTTTGCCCCAATGTAAAAGAAATTTCTGCAATTTTGCCCCAAAATAAGGGCAATTTCAGACTGTTTGCTTCCGAAAAAATATTTTCTGTATTTTTGCTCCAAAATAAGGAGAATTTCTGCTTTTTTGCCAGAAAATTATGAGAATTTCTGCAATTATGCTTCAAAATACGGGGAATTTCTGCTTTTTATCTCAAAAGTAAGGGGAATGTATACCTTTTTTAAAAAAAGGGAAACTTCTTAATTTTTGCCCCAAAATAAGAGGATTTTCTGCCTTTTTGCACCCAATTAAGCGGAATTTCAGCCTTTTTACCTCAAAATAAGGGGAATTTCAGTATTTTTACCTCAAAATAAGGAAAATTTCTGCATTTTTTTCTGAAATAAGTGAAATTTCTGCAATTTTGCCCCAAAATAAGTGAAATTTCTGTAATTTTGCCCCAAAATGAGGGAAATTTCTGCCTTTTTGCCCTGAAATATGTGAAATTGCTGCAATTTTACCCTAAAATAAGGTGAATTTCTGCATTTTTGCCCCAAAATAAATGGAATTTCTGCATTTTAGCCCTAAAATAGGAAAAATTTTTGCTTTTTTTCTCTGAAATAAGTGAAATTTCTGCAATTTTGCCCTAAAATAAGGAAAATTTCTGCAATTTTGCCCCAAAATAAGGGAAATTTCTGGAATTTTGCCCCAAAATACGTGGAATTTCTGAGTTTTGCCCCAAAAGAAGGAGAATTTCTGTCTTTTTGCCCCAACATATAGGGAATTTCTGCCTTTTTTCCCCACATTTAGGGGAATTTCTGCAATTTTGCTCCAAAATGCAAGGAATTTGTGTCTTGTTGCCTGAAAATAAGTGGAATGCATAACTTTTTGCCATAAAAAGGGGAAATTTCTTTATTTTTGCTCCAAAATAAGGGGAATTTCAGTCTTTTTGCCTCTAAATAAGTGGAATTTCTGTTTTTTCCCCCAAACAAAGGGAATTTCTGTCTTTTTATCCCAAAATAAGGGGAATTTCTGACTTATTACCCTAAAATAAGTGAAATATCTGCAATTTTGCCCCAAAATAAGGGAAATTTCTGCCATTTTGCCCTGAAATATGTGAAATTTCTGTAATTTTACCCCAAAATAAGGTGAATTTCTGCCTTTTTCCCCCAAAATAATGGGAATTTCTGCCTTTTGCCCCAAAATAAAAAAATTTTTGCTTTTTTTCTCTGAAATAAGTGAAATTACTGCAATTTTGCCCTAAATTAAGAGAAATTTCTGCCTTTTTGCCCTGAAATATGTGAAATTTCTGCAATTTTACCCCAAAATAAGGTGAATTTCTGCCTTATTGCCCCAAAATAATGGGAATTTCTGTATTTTTTTGCCCCAAAATAAGAAAAATTTTTGCTTTTTTTTCTGAAATAAGTAAAATTTCTGCAATTTTGCCCCAAAATAAGGGAAATTTCTGCAATTTTGCCCCAAAATAAGGAAAATTTCTGGAATTTTGCCCCAAAATACGTGGAATTTCTGAGTTTTGCCCCAAAATAAGAAGAATTTATGTCTTTTTGCCTTTACATATAGGGAATTTCTGCCTTTTTGCCCAACAATTAGGAGAATTTCTGCAATTTTGCCCCAAAATAAGGGAAATTTCTGCAAATTTGCCCGAATGTAAAAGATATTTTTGCAATTTTGCCCCAAAATAAGGGGAATTTTTGACTGTTTGCTGCCGAAAAAAGAAGATTTTCTGTATTTTTGCTCTAAAATAAGGAGAATTTCTGCTTTTTTGCCCGAAAATTATAAGAATTTCTGCTATTATGCTTCAAAATATGGGGAAATTCTACTTTTTATCCCAAAAGTAAGGGGAATGTATACCTTTTTCCACAAAAAAGGGAAATTTCTTAATTTTTGCCCCAAAATAAGAGGAATTTCTGCCTTTTTACCTCAAAATAAGTGAAATTTCTCCTTTTTTACCCAAAAATAAATGGAATTTCTGTTTTTTTGCAACAAAATAAAAGGAATTTTTGAATTATACCCTGAAATAAGTGATATTTCTGCAATTTTGCCCCAAAATAAAAGAAATTTCTTCCTTTTTGCCACAAAATAAGGGGAAATTCTGTCTTTTTGCCCCAAAATAAGAGAAATTTCTACCTTTTTGCCCCCAAATAAGAAGAATTTCAGCCTTTTTACCTCAAAATAACGGGAATTTCAGGCTTTTTACCTCAAAATAAGGGGAATTTCTGCATTTTTGCCACAAAATATTAAGAATTTCTTAATTTTTCCCCAAAATAAGGAAAATTTCTGCCTTTTTTTTCTGAAATAAGTGAAATTTCTGCAATTTTGCACCAAAATAAGTGAAATTTCTGCAATTTTGCCCCAAAATGAGGGAAATTTCTGCCTTTTTGCCCGGAAATATATTAAATTGCTCCAATTTTACCCTAAAATAAGGTGAATTTCTGCCTTTTTGCCCCAAAATAAGTGGAATTTCTGCATTTTAGCCCCAAAATAGGAAAAATTTTTGCTTTTTTTCTCTGAAACATGTGAATTTTCTGCAATTTTGCCCTAAAATAAGGAAAATTTCTGCAATTTTGCCCCAAAATAAGGGAAATTTCTGGAATTTTGCCCCAAAATACGTGGAATTTCTGAATTTTCCCCAAAAGGAAGGAGAATTTCTGTTTTTTGCCCCAACATATAGGGAATTTCTGTCTTTTTGCCCCACAATTAGAGGAATTTCTGCAATTTTGCTCCAAAATGCAAGGAATTTCTGTCTTGTTGCCCGAAAATAAGTAGAATGCATAACTTTTTGCCATAAAAAAGGGAAATTTCTTTATTTTTGCTCCAAAATAAGGGGAATTTCAGCATTTTGCCTCTAAATAAGTGGAATTTCTGTCTTTTTCCCCCAAACAAAGGGAATTTCTGTCTTTTTTAACCCAAAATAAGGGGAATTATCTGCAATTTTGCCCCAAAATAAGGGAAATTTCTGCCATTTTGCCCTGAAATATGTGAAATTTCTGTAATTTTACCCCAAAATAAGGTGAATTTCTGCCTTTTTCCCCCAAAATAATGGGAATTTCTGCCTTTTTGCACCAAAATAAAAAAATTTTTGCTTTTTTTCTCTGAAATAAGTGAAATTACTGCAATTTTGCCCTAAAATAAGAGAAATTTCTGCTTTTGCCCTGAAATATGTGAAATTTCTGCAATTTTACCCCAAAATAAGGTGAATTTCTGCCTTATTGCCCGAAAATAATGGGAATTTCTGTTTTTTTTGCCCTAAATAAGAAAAATTTTTGATTTTTTTCCCTGAAATATGTAAAATTTCTGCAATTTTGCCCCAAAATAAGGGGAATTTCTGACTGTTTGCTCCTGAAAAAAGGAGATTTTCTGTATTTTTGCTCCAAAATAAGGAGAATTTCTGCTTTTTTGCCCGAAAATTATAAGAATTTCTGCAATTATGCTTCAAAATACGGGGAATTTCTACTTTTTATTCCGAAAGTTAGGGGAATGTATACCTTTTTCCACAAAAAAGTGAAATTTCTTAATTTTTGCCCCAAAATAAGAGGAATTTCTGCATTTTTAGCTCAAAATAAGTGAAATTTCTCCTTTTTTACCCAACATTAAATGGAATTTCTGTCTTTTTGCAACAAATAAAAGAAATTTTTGAATTATACCCTGAAATAAGTGATATTTCTGCAATTTTTCCCCAAAATAAAAGAAATTTCTGCCTTTTTGCCACAAAATAAGGGGAATTTCTGTCTTTTTGCCCCAAAATAAGAGAAATTTCTGCCTTTTTGCCCCCAAATAAGGGGAATTTCAGCCTTTTTACCTCAAAATAAGGGGAATTTCAGCCTTTTTACCTCAAAATAAGGGGAATTTCTGCATTTTTGCAACAAAATATTAAGAATTTCTTAATTTTTTCCCCAAAATAAGGAAAATTTCTGCCTTTTTTCCCTGAAATAAGTGAAATTTCTGCAATTTTTTTCTAAAATAAGGGAAATTTCTGCAATTTTGCCCCAAAATAAGGGAAATTTCTGGAATTTTGCCCCAAAATACATGGAATTTCTGAGTTTTGCCCCAAAAGAAGGAGAATTTCTGTCTTTTTGCCCCAACATATAGGGAATTTCTGCCTTTTTGCCCAACAATTAGGGGAATTTCTGCAATTTTTCCCCAAAATAAGGGAAATTTCTGCAATTTTGCCCCAATGTAAAAGAAATTTCTGCAATTTTGCCCCAAAATAATGGGAATTTCTGACTATTTGCTTCCGAAAAAAGAAGATTTTCTGTATTTTTGCTCCAAAATAAGGAGAATTTCTGCTTTTTTGCCCGAAAATTGTGAGAATTTCTGCAATTATGCTTCAAAATACAGGGAATTTTTGCTTTTTATCCCAAAAGTAAGGGGAATGTATACCTTTTTTTAAAAAAAGGGAAATTTCTTAATTTTTGCCCCAAAATAAGAGGAATTTCTGCCTTTTTACCTCAAAATAAGTGAAATTTCTCCTTTTTTACCCAAAAATAAATGGAATTTCTGTCTTTTTGCAACAAAATAAAAGGAATTTTTGAATTATACCCTGAAATAAGTGATATTTCTGCAATTTTGCCTCAAAATAAAAGAAATTTTTGCCTTTTTGCTACAAAATAAGGGGAAATTCTTTTTGCCCCAAAATAAGAGAAATTTCTGCCTTTTTGCACCCAATTAAGGGGAATTTCAGCCTTTTTACCTCAAAATAACGGGAATTTCAGCATTTTGACCTCAAAATAAGGAAAATTTCTGCATTTTTGCCACAAAATATTAAGAATTTTTTAATTTTTTCCCCAAAATAAGGAAAATTTCTGCCTTTTTTTTCTGAAATAAGTGAAATTTCTGCAATTTTGCACCAAAATAAGTGAAATTTCTGCAATTTTGCCCCAAAATGAGGGAAATTTCTGCCTTTTTGCCCTGAAATATATTAAATTGCTGCAATTTTACCCTGAAATAAGGTGAATTTCTGCCTTTTTGCCCCAAAATAAGTGGAATATCTGCATTTTAGCCCCAAAATAGGAAAAATTGTTGCTTTTTTTCTCTGAAATAAGTGAAATTTCTGCAATTTTTCCCTAAAATAAGGAAAATTTCTGCAATTTTGCCCCAAAATAAGGGAAATTTCTGGAATTTTGCCCCAAAATACGTGGAATTTCTGAGTTTTGCCCCAAAAGAAGGAGAATTTCTGTCTTTTTCCCCAACATATAGGGAATTTCTGTCTTTTTGTGCCACAATTAGGGGAATTTCTGCAATTTTGCTCCAAAATGCAAGGAATTTCTGTCTTGTTGCCTGAAAATAAGTAGAATGCATAACTTTTGCCATAAAAAAGGGAAATTTCTTTATTTTTGCTCCAAAATAAGGGGAATTTCAGCATTTTGCCTCTAAATAAGTGGAATTTCTGTCTTTTTCCCCAAAACAAAGGGAATTTCTGTCTTTTTTAACCCAAAATAAGGGGAATTATCTGCAATTTTGCCCCAAAATAAGGGAAATTTCTGCCATTTTGCCCTGAAATATGTGAAATTTCTGTAATTTTACCCCAAAATAAGGTGAATTTCTGCCTTTTTCCCCCAAAATAATGGGAATTTCTGCCTTTTTGCCCCAAAATAAAAAAAATTTTGCTTTTTTTCTCTGAAATAAGTGAAATTACTGCAATTTTGCCCTAAAATAAGAGAAATTTCTGCCTTTTTGCCCTGAAATATGTGAAATTTCTGCAATTTTACCCCAAAATAAGGTGAATTTCTGCCTTATTGCCCGAAAATAATGGGAATTTCTGTTTTTTTTGCCCCAAAATAAGAAAAATTTTTGATTTTTTCCCTGAAATATGTAAAATTTCTGCAATTTTGCCCCAAAATAAGGGAAATTTCTGCAATTTTGTCCCAAAATAAGGAAAATTTCTGGAACTTTGCCCCAAAATATGTGGAATTTCTGAGTTTTGCCCCAAAATAAGGAGAATTTCTGTCTTTTTGCCCAACAATTAGGAAAATTTCTGCAATTTTGCCCCAAAATAAAGGAAATTTCTGCAAATTTGCCCGAATGTAAAAGAAATTTCTGCAATTTTGCCCCAAAATAAGGGGAATTAGTGACTGTTTGCTCCCGAAAAAAGGAGATTTTCTGTATTTTTGCTCCAAAATAAGGAGAATTTCTGCTTTTTTGCCCGAAAATTATAAGAATTTCTGCAATTATGCTTCAAAATACGGGGAATTTCTACTTTTTATCCCGAAAGTTAGGGGAATGTATACCTTTTTCCACAAAAAAGGGAAATTTCTTAATTTTTGCCCCAAAATAAGAGGAATTTCTGCATTTTTACCTCAAAATAAGTGAAATTTCTCTTTTATTACCCAAAAATAAATGGAATTTCTGTCTTTTTCCAACAAAATAAAAGGAATTTTTGAATTATACCCTGAAATAAGTGATATTTCTGCAATTTTGCCCCAAAATAAAAGAAATTTCTGCCTTTTTGCCACAAAATAAGGGGAAATTCTGTCTTTTTGCCCCAAAATAAGAGAAATTTCTGCCTTTTTGCCCCCAAATAAGGGGAATTTCAGCCTTTTTACCTCAAAATAACGGGAATTTCAGCCTTTTTACCTCAAAATAAGGGGAATTTCTGCATTTTTGCAACAAAATATTAAGAATTTCTTAATTTTTTCCCCAAAATAAGGAAAATTTCTGCCTTTTTTCCCTGAAATAAGTGAAATTTCTGCATTTTTTTTCTAAAATAAGGTAAATTTCTGAAATTTTGCCCCAAAATAAGGAAAATTTCTGGAATTTTGCCCCAAAATACATGGAATTTCTGAGTTTTGCCCCAAAAGAAGGAGAATTTCTGTCTTTTTGCCCCAACATATAGGGAATTTCTGCCTTTTTGCCCAACAATTAGGGGAATTTCTGCAATTTTTTTCCAAAATAAGGGAAATTTCTGCAATTTTGCCCCAATGTAAAAGAAATTTCTGCAATTTTGCCCCAAAATAATGGGAATTTCTGACTATTTGCTTCCGAAAAAAGAAGATTTTCTGTATTTTTGCTCCAACATAAGGAGAATTTCTGCTTTTTTGCCCGAAAATTGTGAGAATTTCTGCAATTATGCTTCAAAATATGGGGAATTTCTACTTTTTATCCCGAAAGTAAGGGGAATGTATACCTTTTTTAAAAAAAAGGGAAATTTCTTAATTTTTGCCCCGAAATAAGAGGAATTTCTGCCTTTTTACCTCAAAATAAGTGAAATTTCTCCTTTTTTACCCAAAAATAAATGGAATTTCTGTCTTTTTGCAACAAAATAAAAGGAATTTTTGAATTATACCCTGAAATAAGTGATATTTCTGCAATTTTGCCTCAAAATAAAAGAAATTTTTGCCTTTTTGCTACAAAATAAGGGGAATTTCTGTCTTTTTGCCCCAAAATAAGAGAAATTTCTGCCTTTTTGCACCCAATTAAGGGGAATTTCAGCCTTTTTACCTCAAAATAAGGGGAATTTGAGCATTTTGACCTCAAAATAAGGAAAATTTCTGCATTTTTGCCACAAAATATTAAGAATTTTTTAATTTTTTCCCCAAAATAAGGAAAATTTCTGCCTTTTTTTTCTGAAATAAGTGAAATTTCTGCAATTTTGCACCAAAATAAGTGAAATTTCTGCAATTTTGCCCCAAAATGAGGGAAATTTCTGCCTTTTTGCCCTGAAATATATTAAATTGCTGCAATTTTACCCTGAAATAAGGTGAATTTCTGCCTTTTTGCCCCAAAATAAGTGGAATATCTGCATTTTAGCCCCAAAATAGGAAAAATTGTTGCTTTTTTTCTCTGAAATAAGTGAAATTTCTGCAATTTTTCCCTAAAATAAGGAAAATTTCTGCAATTTTGCCCCAAAATAAGGGAAATTTCTGGAATTTTGCCCCAAAATACGTGGAATTTCTGAGTTTTGCCCCAAAAGAAGGAGAATTTCTGTCTTTTTCCCCAACATATAGGGAATTTCTGTCTTTTTGTGCCACAATTAGGGGAATTTCTGCAATTTTGCTCCAAAATGCAAGGAATTTCTGTCTTGTTGCCTGAAAATAAGTAGAATGCATAACTTTTGCCATAAAAAAGGGAAATTTCTTTATTTTTGCTCCAAAATAAGGGGAATTTCAGCATTTTGCCTCTAAATAAGTGGAATTTCTGTCTTTTTCCCCAAAACAAAGGGAATTTCTGTCTTTTTTAACCCAAAATAAGGGGAATTATCTGCAATTTTGCCCCAAAATAAGGGAAATTTCTGCCATTTTGCCCTGAAATATGTGAAATTTCTGTAATTTTACCCCAAAATAAGGTGAATTTCTGCCTTTTTCCCCCAAAATAATGGGAATTTCTGCCTTTTTGCCCCAAAATAAAAAAAATTTTGCTTTTTTTCTCTGAAATAAGTGAAATTACTGCAATTTTGCCCTAAAATAAGAGAAATTTCTGCCTTTTTGCCCTGAAATATGTGAAATTTCTGCAATTTTACCCCAAAATAAGGTGAATTTCTGCCTTATTGCCCGAAAATAATGGGAATTTCTGTTTTTTTTGCCCCAAAATAAGAAAAATTTTTGATTTTTTCCCTGAAATATGTAAAATTTCTGCAATTTTGCCCCAAAATAAGGGAAATTTCTGCAATTTTGTCCCAAAATAAGGAAAATTTCTGGAACTTTGCCCCAAAATATGTGGAATTTCTGAGTTTTGCCCCAAAATAAGGAGAATTTCTGTCTTTTTGCCCAACAATTAGGAAAATTTCTGCAATTTTGCCCCAAAATAAAGGAAATTTCTGCAAATTTGCCCGAATGTAAAAGAAATTTCTGCAATTTTGCCCCAAAATAAGGGGAATTAGTGACTGTTTGCTCCCGAAAAAAGGAGATTTTCTGTATTTTTGCTCCAAAATAAGGAGAATTTCTGCTTTTTTGCCCGAAAATTATAAGAATTTCTGCAATTATGCTTCAAAATACGGGGAATTTCTACTTTTTATCCCGAAAGTTAGGGGAATGTATACCTTTTTCCACAAAAAAGGGAAATTTCTTAATTTTTGCCCCAAAATAAGAGGAATTTCTGCATTTTTACCTCAAAATAAGTGAAATTTCTCTTTTATTACCCAAAAATAAATGGAATTTCTGTCTTTTTCCAACAAAATAAAAGGAATTTTTGAATTATACCCTGAAATAAGTGATATTTCTGCAATTTTGCCCCAAAATAAAAGAAATTTCTGCCTTTTTGCCACAAAATAAGGGGAAATTCTGTCTTTTTGCCCCAAAATAAGAGAAATTTCTGCCTTTTTGCACCCAAATAAGGGGAATTTCAGCCTTTTTACCTCAAAATAACGGGAATTTCAGCCTTTTTACCTCAAAATAAGGGGAATTTCTGCATTTTTGCAACAAAATATTAAGAATTTCTTAATTTTTTCCCCAAAATAAGGAAAATTTCTGCCTTTTTTCCCTGAAATAAGTGAAATTTCTGCATTTTTTTTCTAAAATAAGGTAAATTTCTGCAATTTTGCCCCAAAATAAGGAAAATTTCTGGAATTTTGCCCCAAAATACATGGAATTTCTGAGTTTTGCCCCAAAAGAAGGAGAATTTCTGTCTTTTTGCCCCAACATATAGGGAATTTCTGCCTTTTTGCCCAACAATTAGGGGAATTTCTGCAATTTTTCCCCAAAATAAGGGAAATTTCTGCAATTTTGCCCCAATGTAAAAGAAATTTCTGCAATTTTGCCCCAAAATAATGGGAATTTCTGACTATTTGCTTCCGAAAAAAGAAGATTTTCTGTATTTTTGCTCCAACATAAGGAGAATTTCTGCTTTTTTGCCCGAAAATTGTGAGAATTTCTGCAATTATGCTTCAAAATATGGGGAATTTCTACTTTTTATCCCGAAAGTAAGGGGAATGTATACCTTTTTTAAAAAAAAGGGAAATTTCTTAATTTTTGCCCCGAAATAAGAGGAATTTCTGCCTTTTTACCTCAAAATAAGTGAAATTTCTCCTTTTTTACCCAAAAATAAATGGAATTTCTGTCTTTTTGCAACAAAATAAAAGGAATTTTTGAATTATACCCTGAAATAAGTGATATTTCTGCAATTTTGCCTCAAAATAAAAGAAATTTTTGCCTTTTTGCTACAAAATAAGGGGAATTTCTGTCTTTTTGCCCCAAAATAAGAGAAATTTCTGCCTTTTTGCACCCAATTAAGGGGAATTTCAGCCTTTTTACCTCAAAATAAGGGGAATTTCAGCATTTTGACCTCAAAATAAGGAAAATTTCTGCATTTTTGCCACAAAATATTAAGAATTTTTTAATTTTTTCCCCAAAATAAGGAAAATTTCTGCCTTTTTTTTCTGAAATAAGTGAAATTTCTGCAATTTTGCACCAAAATAAGTGAAATTTCCGCAATTTTGCCCCAAAATGAGGGAAATTTCTGCCTTTTTGCCCTGAAATATATTAAATTGCTGCAATTTTACCCTGAAATAAGGTGAATTTCTGCCTTTTTGCCCCAAAATAAGTGGAATTTCTGCATTTTAGCCCCAAAATAGGAAAAATTGTTGCTTTTTTTCTCTGAAATAAGTGAAATTTCTGCAATTTTTCCCTAAAATAAGGAAAATTTCTGCAATTTTGCCCCAAAATAAGGGAAATTTCTGGAATTTTGCCCCAAAATACGTGGAATTTCTGAGTTTTGCCCCAAAAGAAGGAGAATTTCTGTCTTTTTCCCTAACATATAGGGAATTTCTGTCTTTTTGTGCCACAATTAGGGGAATTTCTGCAATTTTGCTCCAAAATGCAAGGAATTTCTGTCTTGTTGCCTGAAAATAAGTAGAATGCATAACTTTTGCCATAAAAAAGGGAAATTTCTTTATTTTTGCTCCAAAATAAGGAGAATTTCAGCATTTTGCCTCTAAATAAGTGGAATTTCTGTCTTTTTCCCCCAAACAAAGGGAATTTCTGTCTTTTTTAACCCAAAATAAGGGGAATTTCTGACTTATTACCCTAAAATAAGTGAAATATCTGCAATTTTGCCCCAAAATAAGGGAAATTTCTGCCATTTTGCCCTGAAATATGTGAAATTTCTGTAATTTTACCCCAAAAGAAGGTGAATTTCTGCTTTTTTCCCCCAAAATAATGGGAATTTCTGCCTTTTTGCCCCAAAATAAAAAAAAATTTTGCTTTTTTTCTCTGAAATAAGTGAAATTACTGCAATTTTGCACTAAATTAAGAGAAATTTCTGCCTTTTTGCCCTGAAATATGTGAAATTTCTGCAATTTTACCCCAAAATAACATGAATTTCTGCCTTATTGCCCCAAAATAATGGAAATTTCTGTTTTTTTGCCCCAAAATAAGAAAAATTTTTGATTTTTTTCCCTGAAATAAGTAAAATTTCTGCAATTTTGCCCCAAAATAAAGGAAATTTCTGCAATTTTGCCCCAAAATAAGGAAAATTTCTGGAACTTTGCCCCAAAATACGTGGAATTTCTGAGTTTTGCCCCAAAATAAGGAGAATTTCTGTCTTTTTGCCCCAACATATAGGGAATTCCTGCCTTTTTGCCCAACAATTAGGAAAATTTCTGCAATTTTGCCCCAAAATAATGGAAATTTCTGCAAATTTGCCCGAATGTAAAAGAAATTTCTGCAATTTTGCCCAAAAATATGGGGAATTTCTGACTGTTTGCTCCCGAAAAAAGGAGATTTTCTGTATTTTTGCTCCAAAATAAGGAGAATTTCTGAATGTTTGCCCGAAAATTATAAGAATTTCTGCAATTATGCTTCAAAATACGGGGAATTTCTACTTTTTATCCCGAAAGTAATGGGAATGTATACCTTTTTCCACAAAAAAAGGGAAATTTCTTAATTTTTGCACCAAAATAAGAGGAATTTCTGCCTTTTTACCTCAAAATAAGTGAAATTTCTCTTTTTTTACCCAAAAATAAATGGAATTTCTGTCTTTTTCCAACAAAATAAAAGGAATTTTTGAATTATACCCTGAAATAAGTGATATTTCTGCAATTTTGCCCCAAAATAAAAGAAATTTCTGCCTTTTTGCCCCCAAATAAGAGGAATTTCAGCCTTTTTACCTCAAAATAAGGGGAATTTCAGCCTTTTTACCTCAAAATAAGGGTAATTTCTGCATTTTTGCCACAAAATATTAAGAATTTCTTAATTTTTTCCCCAAAATAAGGAAAATTTCTGCC
Source organism: Micromys minutus (assembly GCF_963924665.1). Classification (NCBI taxonomy): domain Eukaryota; kingdom Metazoa; phylum Chordata; class Mammalia; order Rodentia; family Muridae; genus Micromys; species Micromys minutus. The sequence goes on along the minus strand of NW_027667927.1, from coordinate 792,899 downwards.
TTTTTTCCCTTAAATAAGTGAAATTTCTGCAATTTTGCCCTAAAATAAGAGAAATTTCTGCAATTTTGCCCCAAAATAAGGGAAATTTCTGGAATTTTGCCCCAAAATACTTGGAATTTCTGAGTTTTGCCTCAAAATAAGGAGAATTTCTGTCTTTTTGCCCCAACATATAGGGAATTTCTGCCTTTTTGCCCAACAATTAGGGGAATTTCTGCAATTTTGCCCCAAAATAAGGGAAATTTCTGCAATTTTGCCCCAATGTAAAAGAAATTTCTGCAATTTTGTCCCAAAATAAGGGGAATTTCTGACTGCTTCCGAAAAAAGGAGATTTTCTCTATTTTTGCACCAAAATATGGAGATTTCTGCTTTTTTGTCCGAAAATTATGAGAATTTCTGCAATTATGCTTCAAAATATGGGGAATTTTTGCTTTTTATCCCAAAAGTAAGGGGAATGTATACCTTTTTTTAAAAAAAGGGAAATTTCTTAATTTTTGCCCCAAAATAAGAGGAATTTCTGCCTTTTTACCTCAAAATAAGTGAAATTTCTCCTTTTTTACCCAAAAATAAATGGAATTTCTGTCTTTTTGCAACAAAATAAAAGGAATTTTTGAATTATGCCCTGAAATAAGTGATATTTCTGCAATTTTGCCCCAAAATAAAAGAAATTTTTGCCTTTTTGCTACAAAATAAGGGGAATTTCTGTCTTTTTGCCCCAAATTAAGAGAAATTTCTGCATTTTTGCACCCAATTAAGGGGAATTTCAGCATTTTTACGTCTAAATAAGGGGAATTTCAGCCTTTTTACCTCAAAATAAGGGTAATTTCTGCATTTTTGCCACAAAATATTAAGAATTTCTTAATTTTTTCTCCAAAATAAGGAAATTTTCTGCCTTTTTTCCCTGAAATAAGTGAAATTTCTGCAATTTTGCCCCAAAATAAGTGAAATTTTTGCAATTTTGCCCCAAAATGAGAGAAATTTCTGCCTTTTTGCCCTGAAATATGTGAAATTGCTGCAATTTTACCCTAAAATAAGGTGAATTTCTGCCTTTTTGCCCCAAAATAAGTAAAATATCTGCATTTTAGCCCCAAAATAGGAAAAATTTTTGCTTTTTTTTCTGAAATAAGTGAAATTTCTGCAATTTTGCCCTAAAATAAGGAAAATTTCTGCAATTTTGCCCCAAAATAAGGGAAATTTCTGGAATTTTGCCCCAAAATACGTAAATTTCTGAGTTTTGCCCCAAAATAAGGAGAATTTCTGTCTTTTTGCCCCAACATATAGGGAATTTCTGCCTTTTTGCCCAACAATTAGGAGAATTTCTGCAATTTTGCCACAAAATGAGGGAAATTTCTGCAAATTTGCCCTAAAATTAGGAAAATTTCTGCAATTTTGCCCCAAAATAAGGGAAATTTCTGGAATTTTGCCCCAAAATACGTGGAATTTCTGAATTTTGCCCCAACATAATGAGAATTTCTGTCTTTTTGCCCCAACATATAGGGAATTTCTGCCTTTTTGCCCCACATTTAGGGGAATTTCTGCAATTTTGCTCCAAAATGCAAGGAATTTCTGTCTTATTGCCCGAAAATAAGTGGAATGCATAACTTTTTGCCATAAAAAAGGGAAATTTCTTTATTTTTGCTCCAAAATAAGGGGAATTTCAGTCTTTTTGCCTCTAAATAAGTGGAATTTCTGTCTTTTTCCCCCAAACAAAGGGAATTTCTGTCTTTTTTAACCCAAAATAAGGGGAATTTCTGACTTATTAGCCTAAAATAAGTGAAATATCTGCAATTTTGCCCCAAAATAAGGGAAATTTCTGCCATTTTGCCCTGAAATATGTGAAATTTCTGTAATTTTACCCCAAAATAAGGTGAATTTCTGCCTTTTTCCCCCAAAATAATGGGAATTTCTGCCTTTTTGCCCCAAAATAAAAAAAAATTTTGCTTTTTTTCTCTGAAATAAGTGAAATTACTGCAATTTTGCACTAAATTAAGAGAAATTTCTGCCTTTTTGCCCTGAAATATGTGAAATTTCTGCAATTTTACCCCAAAATAACATGAATTTCTGCCTTATTGCCCCAAAATAATGGAAATTTCTGTTTTTTTGCCCCAAAATAAGAAAAATTTTTGATTTTTTTCCCTGAAATAAGTAAAATTTCTGCAATTTTGCCCCAAAATAAGGGAAATTTCTGCAATTTTGCCCCAAAATAAGGAAAATTTCTGGAACTTTGCCCCAAAATACGTGGAATTTCTGAGTTTTGCCCCAAAATAAGGAGAATTTCTGTCTTTTTGCCCCAACATATAGGGAATTCCTGCCTTTTTGCCCAACAATTAGGAAAATTTCTGCAATTTTGCCCCAAAATAATGGAAATTTCTGCAAATTTGCCCGAATGTAAAAGAAATTTCTGCAATTTTGCCCAAAAATATGGGGAATTTCTGACTGTTTGCTCCCGAAAAAAGGAGATTTTCTGTATTTTTGCTCCAAAATAAGGAGAATTTCTGAATGTTTGCCCGAAAATTATAAGAATTTCTGCAATTATGCTTCAAAATACGGGGAATTTCTACTTTTTATCCCGAAAGTAATGGGAATGTATACCTTTTTCCACAAAAAAAGGGAAATTTCTTAATTTTTGCACCAAAATAAGAGGAATTTCTGCCTTTTTACCTCAAAATAAGTGAAATTTCTCTTTTTTTACCCAAAAATAAATGGAATTTCTGTCTTTTTCCAACAAAATAAAAGGAATTTTTGAATTATACCCTGAAATAAGTGATATTTCTGCAATTTTGCCCCAAAATAAAAGAAATTTCTGCCTTTTTGCCCCCAAATAAGAGGAATTTCAGCCTTTTTACCTCAAAATAAGGGGAATTTCAGCCTTTTTACCTCAAAATAAGGGTAATTTCTGCATTTTTGCCACAAAATATTAAGAATTTCTTAATTTTTTCCCCAAAATAAGGAAAATTTCTGCCTTTTTTCCCTTAAATAAGTGAAATTTCTGCAATTTTGCCCTAAAATAAGAGAAATTTCTGCAATTTTGCCCCAAAATAAGGGAAATTTCTGGAATTTTGCCCCAAAATACTTGGAATTTCTGAGTTTTGCCTCAAAATAAGGAGAATTTCTGTCTTTTTGCCCCAACATATAGGGAATTTCTGCCTTTTTGCCCAACAATTAGGGGAATTTCTGCAATTTTGCCCCAAAATAAGGGAAATTTCTGCAATTTTGCCCCAATGTAAAAGAAATTTCTGCAATTTTGTCCCAAAATAAGGGGAATTTCTGACTGCTTCCGAAAAAAGGAGATTTTCTCTATTTTTGCACCAAAATATGGAGATTTCTGCTTTTTTGTCCGAAAATTATGAGAATTTCTGCAATTATGCTTCAAAATATGGGGAATTTTTGCTTTTTATCCCAAAAGTAAGGGGAATGTATACCTTTTTTTAAAAAAAGGGAAATTTCTTAATTTTTGCCCCAAAATAAGAGGAATTTCTGCCTTTTTACCTCAAAATAAGTGAAATTTCTCCTTTTTTACCCAAAAATAAATGGAATTTCTGTCTTTTTGCAACAAAATAAAAGGAATTTTTGAATTATGCCCTGAAATAAGTGATATTTCTGCAATTTTGCCCCAAAATAAAAGAAATTTTTGCCTTTTTGCTACAAAATAAGGGGAATTTCTGTCTTTTTGCCCCAAATTAAGAGAAATTTCTGCATTTTTGCACCCAATTAAGGGGAATTTCAGCATTTTTACGTCTAAATAAGGGGAATTTCAGCCTTTTTACCTCAAAATAAGGGTAATTTCTGCATTTTTGCCACAAAATATTAAGAATTTCTTAATTTTTTCTCCAAAATAAGGAAATTTTCTGCCTTTTTTCCCTGAAATAAGTGAAATTTCTGCAATTTTGCCCCAAAATAAGTGAAATTTTTGCAATTTTGCCCCAAAATGAGAGAAATTTCTGCCTTTTTGCCCTGAAATATGTGAAATTGCTGCAATTTTACCCTAAAATAAGGTGAATTTCTGCCTTTTTGCCCCAAAATAAGTAAAATATCTGCATTTTAGCCCCAAAATAGGAAAAATTTTTGCTTTTTTTTCTGAAATAAGTGAAATTTCTGCAATTTTGCCCTAAAATAAGGAAAATTTCTGCAATTTTGCCCCAAAATAAGGGAAATTTCTGGAATTTTGCCCCAAAATACGTAAATTTCTGAGTTTTGCCCCAAAATAAGGAGAATTTCTGTCTTTTTGCCCCAACATATAGGGAATTTCTGCCTTTTTGCCCAACAATTAGGAGAATTTCTGCAATTTTGCCACAAAATGAGGGAAATTTCTGCAAATTTGCCCTAAAATTAGGAAAATTTCTGCAATTTTGCCCCAAAATAAGGGAAATTTCTGGAATTTTGCCCCAAAATACGTGGAATTTCTGAATTTTGCCCCAACATAATGAGAATTTCTGTCTTTTTGCCCCAACATATAGGGAATTTCTGCCTTTTTGCCCCACATTTAGGGGAATTTCTGCAATTTTGCTCCAAAATGCAAGGAATTTCTGTCTTATTGCCCGAAAATAAGTGGAATGCATAACTTTTTGCCATAAAAAAGGGAAATTTCTTTATTTTTGCTCCAAAATAAGGGGAATTTCAGTCTTTTTGCCTCTAAATAAGTGGAATTTCTGTCTTTTTCCCCCAAACAAAGGGAATTTCTGTCTTTTTTAACCCAAAATAAGGAGAATTTCTGACTTATTAGCCTAAAATAAGTGAAATATCTGCAATTTTGCCCCAAAATAAGGGAAATTTCTGCCATTTTGCCCTGAAATATGTGAAATTTCTGTAATTTTACCCCAAAATAAGGTGAATTTCTGCCTTTTTCCCCCAAAATAATGGGAATTTCTGCCTTTTTGCCCCAAAATAAAAAAATTTTTGCTTTTTTTCTCTGAAATAAATGAAATTACTGCAATTTTGCCCTAAAATAAGAGAAATTTCTGCCTTTTTGCCCTGAAATATGTGAAATTTCTGCAATTTTACCACAAAATAAGGTGAATTTCTGCCTTATTGCCCCAAAATAATGGGAATTTCTGGTTTTTTTGCCCCAAAATAAGAAAAATTTTTGATTTTTTTCCCTGAAATAAGTAAAATTTCTGCAATTTTGCCCCAAAATAAGGGGAATTTCTGACTGTTTGCTCCCGAAAAAAGAAGATTTTCTGTATTTTTGCTCCAAAATAAGGAGAATTTCTGCTTTTTTGCCCGAAAATTATAAGAATTTCTGCAATTATGCTTCAAAATACGGGGAATTTCTACTTTTTATCCCGAAAGTTAGGGGAATGTATACCTTTTTCCACAAAAACGGAAATTTCTTAATTTTTGCCCCAAAATAAGAGGAATTTCTGCATTTTTACCTCAAAATAAGTGAAATTTCTCCTTTTTTACCCAAAATTAAATGAAATTTCTGTCTTTTTGCAACAAAATAAAAGAAATTTTTGAATTATACCCTGAAATAAGTGATATTTCTGCAATTTTGCCCCAAAATAAAAGAAATTTCTGCCTTTTTGCCACAAAATAAGGGGAAATTCTGTCTTTTTGCCCAAAAATAAGAGAAATTTCTGCCCTTTTGCCCCCAAATAAGGGGAATTTCAGCCTTTTTACCTCAAAATAAGGGGAATTTCAGCCTTTTTACCTCAAAATAAGGGGAATTTCTGCATTTTTCCCACAAAATATTAAGAATTTCTTAATTTTTTCCCCAAAATAAGGAAAATTTCTGCCTTTTTTTCCGTGAAATAAGTGAAATTTCTGCAATTTTTTTCTAAAATAAGGGAAATTTCTGCAATTTTGCTCCAAAATAAGGGAAATTTCTGGAATTTTGCCCCAAAATACATGGAATATCTGAGTTTTGCCCCAAAAGAAGGAGAATTTCTGTCTTTTTGCCCCAACATATAGGGAATTTCTGCCTTTTTGCCCAACAATTAGGGGAATTTCTGCAATTTTGCCCCAAAATAAGGGAAATTTCTGCAATTTTGCCCCAATGTAAAAGAAATTTCTGCAATTTTGCCCCAAAATAATGGGAATTTCTGACTATTTGCTTCCGAAAAAAAGAAGATTATCTGTATTTTTGCTCCAAAATAAGGAGAATTTCTGCTTTTTTGCCCGAAAATTGTGAGAATTTCTGCAATTATGCTTCAAAATACAGGGAATTTTTGCTTTTTATCCTAAAAGTAAGGGGAATATATACCTTTTTTTAAAAAAAGGGAAATTTCTTAATTTTTGCCCCAAAATAAGAGGAATTTCTGCCTTTTTACCTCAAAATAAGTGAAATTTCTCCTTTTTTACCCAAAAATAAATGGAATTTCTGTCTTTTTGCAACAAAATAAAAGGAAATTTTAAATTATACCCTGAAATAAGTGATATTTCTACAATTTTGCCCCAAAATAAAAGAAATTTTTGCCTTTTTGCTACAAAATAAGGGGAATTTCAGTCTTTTTGCCCCAAAATAAGAGAAATTTCTGCATTTTTGCACCCAATTAAGGGGAATTTCAGCCTTTTTACCTCAAAATATGGGGAATTTCAGCATTTTTACCTCAAATAAGGAAAATTTCTGCATTTTTGCCACAAAATATTAAGAATTTTTTAATTTTTTCCCCAAAATAAGGAAAATTTCTGCCTTTTTTTCTGAAATAAGTTAAATTTCTGCAATTTTGCACCAAAATAAGTGAAATTTCTGCAATTTTGCACCAAAATGAGGGAAATTTCTGCCTTTTTGCCCTGAAATATATTAAATTGCTGCAATTTTACCCTGAAATATGGTGAATTTCTGCCTTTTTGCCACAAAATCAGTGGAATTTCTGCATTTTAGCCCCAAAATAGGAAAAATTGTTGCTTTTTTTCTCTGAAATAAGTGAAATTTCTGCAATTTTGCCCTAAAATAAGGAAAATTTCTGCAATTTTGCCCCAAAATAAGGGAAATTTCTGGAATTTTGCCACAAAATACGTGGAATTTCTGAGTTTTGCCCCAAAAGAAGGAGAATTTCTGTCTTTTTCCCCAACATATAGGGAATTTCTGTCTTTTTGTGCCACAATTAGGGGAATTTCTGCAATTTTGCTCCAAAATGCAAGGAATTTCTGTCTTGTTGCCTGAAAATAAGTAGAATGCATAACTTTTGCCATAAAAAAGGGAAATTTCTTTATTTTTGCTCCAAAATAAGGGGAATTTCAGCATTTTGCCTCTAAATAAGTGGAATTTCTGTCTTTTTCCCCAAAACAAAGGGAATTTCTGTCTTTTTTAACCCAAAATAAGGGGAATTATCTGCAATTTTGCCCCAAAATAAGGGAAATTTCTGCCATTTTGCCCTGAAATATGTGAAATTTCTGTAATTTTACCCCAAAATAAGGTGAATTTCTGCCTTTTTCCCCCAAAATAATGGGAATTTCTGCCTTTTTGCCCCAAAATAAAAAAAATTTTGCTTTTTTTCTCTGAAATAAGTGAAATTACTGCAATTTTGCCCTAAAATAAGAGAAATTTCTGCCTTTTTGCCCTGAAATATGTGAAATTTCTGCAATTTTACCCCAAAATAAGGTGAATTTCTGCCTTATTGCCCGAAAATAATGGGAATTTCTGTTTTTTTTGCCCCAAAATAAGAAAAATTTTTGATTTTTTCCCTGAAATATGTAAAATTTCTGCAATTTTGCCCCAAAATAAGGGAAATTTCTGCAATTTTGTCCCAAAATAAGGAAAATTTCTGGAACTTTGCCCCAAAATATGTGGAATTTCTGAGTTTTGCCCCAAAATAAGGAGAATTTCTGTCTTTTTGCCCAACAATTAGGAAAATTTCTGCAATTTTGCCCCAAAATAAAGGAAATTTCTGCAAATTTGCCCGAATGTAAAAGAAATTTCTGCAATTTTGCCCCAAAATAAGGGGAATTAGTGACTGTTTGCTCCCGAAAAAAGGAGATTTTCTGTATTTTTGCTCCAAAATAAGGAGAATTTCTGCTTTTTTGCCCGAAAATTATAAGAATTTCTGCAATTATGCTTCAAAATACGGGGAATTTCTACTTTTTATCCCGAAAGTTAGGGGAATGTATACCTTTTTCCACAAAAAAGGGAAATTTCTTAATTTTTGCCCCAAAATAAGAGGAATTTCTGCATTTTTACCTCAAAATAAGTGAAATTTCTCTTTTATTACCCAAAAATAAATGGAATTTCTGTCTTTTTCCAACAAAATAAAAGGAATTTTTGAATTATACCCTGAAATAAGTGATATTTCTGCAATTTTGCCCCAAAATAAAAGAAATTTCTGCCTTTTTGCCACAAAATAAGGGGAAATTCTGTCTTTTTGCCCCAAAATAAGAGAAATTTCTGCCTTTTTGCACCCAAATAAGGGGAATTTCAGCCTTTTTACCTCAAAATAACGGGAATTTCAGCCTTTTTACCTCAAAATAAGGGGAATTTCTGCATTTTTGCAACAAAATATTAAGAATTTCTTAATTTTTTCCCCAAAATAAGGAAAATTTCTGCCTTTTTTCCCTGAAATAAGTGAAATTTCTGCATTTTTTTTCTAAAATAAGGTAAATTTCTGCAATTTTGCCCCAAAATAAGGAAAATTTCTGGAATTTTGCCCCAAAATACATGGAATTTCTGAGTTTTGCCCCAAAAGAAGGAGAATTTCTGTCTTTTTGCCCCAACATATAGGGAATTTCTGCCTTTTTGCCCAACAATTAGGGGAATTTCTGCAATTTTTTTCCAAAATAAGGGAAATTTCTGCAATTTTGCCCCAATGTAAAAGAAATTTCTGCAATTTTGCCCCAAAATAATGGGAATTTCTGACTATTTGCTTCCGAAAAAAGAAGATTTTTTGTATTTTTGCTCCAACATAAGGAGAATTTCTGCTTTTTTGCCCGAAAATTGTGAGAATTTCTGCAATTATGCTTCAAAATATGGGGAATTTCTACTTTTTATCCCGAAAGTAAGGGGAATGTATACCTTTTTTTAAAAAAAGGGAAATTTCTTAATTTTTGCCCCGAAATAAGAGGAATTTCTGCCTTTTTACCTCAAAATAAGTGAAATTTCTCCTTTTTTACCCAAAAATAAATGGAATTTCTGTCTTTTTGCAACAAAATAAAAGGAATTTTTGAATTATACCCTGAAATAAGTGATATTTCTGCAATTTTGCCTCAAAATAAAAGAAATTTTTGCCTTTTTGCTACAAAATAAGGGGAATTTCTGTCTTTTTGCCCCAAAATAAGAGAAATTTCTGCCTTTTTGCACCCAATTAAGGGGAATTTCAGCCTTTTTACCTCAAAATAAGGGGAATTTCAGCATTTTGACCTCAAAATAAGGAAAATTTCTGCATTTTTGCCACAAAATATTAAGAATTTTTTAATTTTTTCCCCAAAATAAGGAAAATTTCTGCCTTTTTTTTCTGAAATAAGTGAAATTTCTGCAATTTTGCACCAAAATAAGTGAAATTTCCGCAATTTTGCCCCAAAATGAGGGAAATTTCTGCCTTTTTGCCCTGAAATATATTAAATTGCTGCAATTTTACCCTGAAATAAGGTGAATTTCTGCCTTTTTGCCCCAAAATAAGTGGAATTTCTGCATTTTAGCCCCAAAATAGGAAAAATTGTTGCTTTTTTTCTCTGAAATAAGTGAAATTTCTGCAATTTTTCCCTAAAATAAGGAAAATTTCTGCAATTTTGCCCCAAAATAAGGGAAATTTCTGGAATTTTGCCCCAAAATACGTGGAATTTCTGAGTTTTGCCCCAAAAGAAGGAGAATTTCTGTCTTTTTCCCTAACATATAGGGAATTTCTGTCTTTTTGTGCCACAATTAGGGGAATTTCTGCAATTTTGCTCCAAAATGCAAGGAATTTCTGTCTTGTTGCCTGAAAATAAGTAGAATGCATAACTTTTGCCATAAAAAAGGTAAATTTCTTTATTTTTGCTCCAAAATAAGGGGAATTTCAGCATTTTGCCTCTAAATAAGTGGAATTTCTGTCTTTTTCCCCCAAACAAAGGGAATTTCTGTCTTTTTTAACCCAAAATAAGGGGAATTTCTGACTTATTACCCTAAAATAAGTGAAATATCTGCAATTTTGCCCCAAAATAAGGGAAATTTCTGCCATTTTGCCCTGAAATATGTGAAATTTCTGTAATTTTACCCCAAAAGAAGGTGAATTTCTGCTTTTTTCCCCCAAAATAATGGGAATTTCTGCCTTTTTGCCCCAAAATAAAAAAAAATTTTGCTTTTTTTCTCTGAAATAAGTGAAATTACTGCAATTTTGCACTAAATTAAGAGAAATTTCTGCCTTTTTGCCCTTAAATATGTGAAATTTCTGCAATTTTACCCCAAAATAACATGAATTTCTGCCTTATTGCCCCAAAATAATGGAAATTTCTGTTTTTTTGCCCCAAAATAAGAAAAATTTTTGATTTTTTTCCCTGAAATAAGTAAAATTTCTGCAATTTTGCCCCAAAATAAAGGAAATTTCTGCAATTTTGCCCCAAAATAAGGAAAATTTCTGGAACTTTGCCCCAAAATACGTGGAATTTCTGAGTTTTGCCCCAAAATAAGGAGAATTTCTGTCTTTTTGCCCCAACATATAGGGAATTCCTGCCTTTTTGCCCAACAATTAGGAAAATTTCTGCAATTTTGCCCCAAAATAATGGAAATTTCTGCAAATTTGCCCGAATGTAAAAGAAATTTCTGCAATTTTGCCCAAAAATATGGGGAATTTCTGACTGTTTGCTCCCGAAAAAAGGAGATTTTCTGTATTTTTGCTCCAAAATAAGGAGAATTTCTGAATGTTTGCCCGAAAATTATAAGAATTTCTGCAATTATGCTTCAAAATACGGGGAATTTCTACTTTTTATCCCGAAAGTAATGGGAATGTATACCTTTTTCCACAAAAAAAGGGAAATTTCTTAATTTTTGCACCAAAATAAGAGGAATTTCTGCCTTTTTACCTCAAAATAAGTGAAATTTCTCTTTTTTTACCCAAAAATAAATGGAATTTCTGTCTTTTTCCAACAAAATAAAAGGAATTTTTGAATTATACCCTGAAATAAGTGATATTTCTGCAATTTTGCCCCAAAATAAAAGAAATTTCTGCCTTTTTGCCCCCAAATAAGAGGAATTTCAGCCTTTTTACCTCAAAATAAGGGGAATTTCAGCCTTTTTACCTCAAAATAAGGGTAATTTCTGCATTTTTGCCACAAAATATTAAGAATTTCTTAATTTTTTCCCCAAAATAAGGAAAATTTCTGCCTTTTTTCCCTTAAATAAGTGAAATTTCTGCAATTTTGCCCTAAAATAAGAGAAATTTCTGCAATTTTGCCCCAAAATAAGGGAAATTTCTGGAATTTTGCCCCAAAATACTTGGAATTTCTGAGTTTTGCCTCAAAATAAGGAGAATTTCTGTCTTTTTGCCCCAACATATAGGGAATTTCTGCCTTTTTGCCCAACAATTAGGGGAATTTCTGCAATTTTGCCCCAAAATAAGGGAAATTTCTGCAATTTTGCCCCAATGTAAAAGAAATTTCTGCAATTTTGTCCCAAAATAAGGGGAATTTCTGACTGCTTCCGAAAAAAGGAGATTTTCTCTATTTTTGCTCCAAAATATGGAGATTTCTGCTTTTTTGTCCGAAAATTATGAGAATTTCTGCAATTATGCTTCAAAATATGGGGAATTTTTGCTTTTTATCCCAAAAGTAAGGGGAATGTATACCTTTTTTTAAAAAAAGGGAAATTTCTTAATTTTTGCCCCAAAATAAGAGGAATTTCTGCCTTTTTACCTCAAAATAAGTGAAATTTCTCCTTTTTTACCCAAAAATAAATGGAATTTCTGTCTTTTTGCAACAAAATAAAAGGAATTTTTGAATTATGCCCTGAAATAAGTGATATTTCTGCAATTTTGCCCCAAAATAAAAGAAATTTTTGCCTTTTTGCTACAAAATAAGGGGAATTTCTGTCTTTTTGCCCCAAATTAAGAGAAATTTCTGCATTTTTGCACCCAATTAAGGGGAATTTCAGCATTTTTACGTCTAAATAAGGGGAATTTCAGCCTTTTTACCTCAAAATAAGGGTAATTTCTGCATTTTTGCCACAAAATATTAAGAATTTCTTAATTTTTTCTCCAAAATAAGGAAATTTTCTGCCTTTTTTCCCTGAAATAAGTGAAATTTCTGCAATTTTGCCCCAAAATAAGTGAAATTTTTGCAATTTTGCCCCAAAATGAGAGAAATTTCTGCCTTTTTGCCCTGAAATATGTGAAATTGCTGCAATTTTACCCTAAAATAAGGTGAATTTCTGCCTTTTTGCCCCAAAATAAGTAAAATATCTGCATTTTAGCCCCAAAATAGGAAAAATTTTTGCTTTTTTTTCTGAAATAAGTGAAATTTCTGCAATTTTGCCCTAAAATAAGGAAAATTTCTGCAATTTTGCCCCAAAATAAGGGAAATTTCTGGAATTTTGCCCCAAAATACGTAAATTTCTGAGTTTTGCCCCAAAATAAGGAGAATTTCTGTCTTTTTGCCCCAACATATAGGGAATTTCTGCCTTTTTGCCCAACAATTAGGAGAATTTCTGCAATTTTGCCACAAAATGAGGGAAATTTCTGCAAATTTGCCCTAAAATTAGGAAAATTTCTGCAATTTTGCCCCAAAATAAGGGAAATTTCTGGAATTTTGCCCCAAAATACGTGGAATTTCTGAATTTTGCCCCAACATAATGAGAATTTCTGTCTTTTTGCCCCAACATATAGGGAATTTCTGCCTTTTTGCCCCACATTTAGGGGAATTTCTGCAATTTTGCTCCAAAATGCAAGGAATTTCTGTCTTATTGCCCGAAAATAAGTGGAATGCATAACTTTTTGCCATAAAAAAGGGAAATTTCTTTATTTTTGCTCCAAAATAAGGGGAATTTCAGTCTTTTTGCCTCTAAATAAGTGGAATTTCTGTCTTTTTCCCCCAAACAAAGGGAATTTCTGTCTTTTTTAACCCAAAATAAGGGGAATTTCTGACTTATTAGCCTAAAATAAGTGAAATATCTGCAATTTTGCCCCAAAATAAGGGAAATTTCTGCCATTTTGCCCTGAAATATGTGAAATTTCTGTAATTTTACCCCAAAATAAGGTGAATTTCTGCCTTTTTCCCCCAAAATAATGGGAATTTCTGCCTTTTTGCCCCAAAATAAAAAAATTTTTGCTTTTTTTCTCTGAAATAAATGAAATTACTGCAATTTTGCCCTAAAATAAGAGAAATTTCTGCCTTTTTGCCCTGAAATATGTGAAATTTCTGCAATTTTACCACAAAATAAGGTGAATTTCTGCCTTATTGCCCCAAAATAATGGGAATTTCTGGTTTTTTTGCCCCAAAATAAGAAAAATTTTTGATTTTTTTCCCTGAAATAAGTAAAATTTCTGCAATTTTGCCCCAAAATAAGGGGAATTTCTGACTGTTTGCTCCCGAAAAAAGAAGATTTTCTGTATTTTTGCTCCAAAATAAGGAGAATTTCTGCTTTTTTGCCCGAAAATTATAAGAATTTCTGCAATTATGCTTCAAAATACGGGGAATTTCTACTTTTTATCCCGAAAGTTAGGGGAATGTATACCTTTTTCCACAAAAACGGAAATTTCTTAATTTTTGCCCCAAAATAAGAGGAATTTCTGCATTTTTACCTCAAAATAAGTGAAATTTCTCCTTTTTTACCCAAAATTAAATGAAATTTCTGTCTTTTTGCAACAAAATAAAAGAAATTTTTGAATTATACCCTGAAATAAGTGATATTTCTGCAATTTTGCCCCAAAATAAAAGAAATTTCTGCCTTTTTGCCACAAAATAAGGGGAATTTCTGTCTTTTTGCCCAAAAATAAGAGAAATTTCTGCCCTTTTGCCCCCAAATAAGGGGAATTTCAGCCTTTTTACCTCAAAATAAGGGGAATTTCAGCCTTTTTACCTCAAAATAAGGGGAATTTCTGCATTTTTCCCACAAAATATTAAGAATTTCTTAATTTTTTCCCCAAAATAAGGAAAATTTCTGCCTTTTTTTCCGTGAAATAAGTGAAATTTCTGCAATTTTTTTCTAAAATAAGGGAAATTTCTGCAATTTTGCTCCAAAATAAGGGAAATTTCTGGAATTTTGCCCCAAAATACATGGAATATCTGAGTTTTGCCCCAAAAGAAGGAGAATTTCTGTCTTTTTGCCCCAACATATAGGGAATTTCTGCCTTTTTGCCCAACAATTAGGGGAATTTCTGCAATTTTGCCCCAAAATAAGGGAAATTTCTGCAATTTTGCCCCAATGTAAAAGAAATTTCTGCAATTTTGCCCCAAAATAATGGGAATTTCTGACTATTTGCTTCCGAAAAAAAGAAGATTATCTGTATTTTTGCTCCAAAATAAGGAGAATTTCTGCTTTTTTGCCCGAAAATTGTGAGAATTTCTGCAATTATGCTTCAAAATACAGGGAATTTTTGCTTTTTATCCTAAAAGTAAGGGGAATATATACCTTTTTTTAAAAAAAGGGAAATTTCTTAATTTTTGCCCCAAAATAAGAGGAATTTCTGCCTTTTTACCTCAAAATAAGTGAAATTTCTCCTTTTTACCCAAAAATAAATGGAATTTCTGTCTTTTTGCAACAAAATAAAAGGAATTTTTGAATTATACCCTGAAATAAGTGATATTTCTGCAATTTTGCCCCAAAATAAAAGAAATTTTTGCCTTTTTGCTACAAAATAAGGGGAATTTCTGTCTTTTTGCCCCAAATTAAGAGAAATTTCTGCATTTTTGCACCCAATTAAGGGGAATTTCAGCATTTTTACGTCTAAATAAGGGGAATTTCAGCCTTTTTACCTCAAAATAAGGGTAATTTCTGCATTTTTGCCACAAAATATTAAGAATTTCTTAATTTTTTCTCCAAAATAAGGAAATTTTCTGCCTTTTTTCCCTGAAATAAGTGAAATTTCTGCAATTTTGCCCCAAAATAAGTGAAATTTTTGCAATTTTGCCCCAAAATGAGAGAAATTTCTGCCTTTTTGCCCTGAAATATGTGAAATTGCTGCAATTTTACCCTAAAATAAGGTGAATTTCTGCCTTTTTGCCCCAAAATAAGTAAAATATCTGCATTTTAGCCCCAAAATAGGAAAAATTTTTGCTTTTTTTTCTGAAATAAGTGAAATTTCTGCAATTTTGCCCTAAAATAAGGAAAATTTCTGCAATTTTGCCCCAAAATAAGGGAAATTTCTGGAATTTTGCCCCAAAATACGTAAATTTCTGAGTTTTGCCCCAAAATAAGGAGAATTTCTGTCTTTTTGCCCCAACATATAGGGAATTTCTGCCTTTTTGCCCAACAATTAGGAGAATTTCTGCAATTTTGCCACAAAATGAGGGAAATTTCTGCAAATTTGCCCTAAAATTAGGAAAATTTCTGCAATTTTGCCCCAAAATAAGGGAAATTTCTGGAATTTTGCCCCAAAATACGTGGAATTTCTGAATTTTGCCCCAACATAATGAGAATTTCTGTCTTTTTGCCCCAACATATAGGGAATTTCTGCCTTTTTGCCCCACATTTAGGGGAATTTCTGCAATTTTGCTCCAAAATGCAAGGAATTTCTGTCTTATTGCCCGAAAATAAGTGGAATGCATAACTTTTTGCCATAAAAAAGGGAAATTTCTTTATTTTTGCTCCAAAATAAGGGGAATTTCAGTCTTTTTGCCTCTAAATAAGTGGAATTTCTGTCTTTTTCCCCCAAACAAAGGGAATTTCTGTCTTTTTTAACCCAAAATAAGGGGAATTTCTGACTTATTAGCCTAAAATAAGTGAAATATCTGCAATTTTGCCCCAAAATAAGGGAAATTTCTGCCATTTTGCCCTGAAATATGTGAAATTTCTGTAATTTTACCCCAAAATAAGGTGAATTTCTGCCTTTTTCCCCCAAAATAATGGGAATTTCTGCCTTTTTGCCCCAAAATAAAAAAATTTTTGCTTTTTTTCTCTGAAATAAATGAAATTACTGCAATTTTGCCCTAAAATAAGAGAAATTTCTGCCTTTTTGCCCTGAAATATGTGAAATTTCTGCAATTTTACCACAAAATAAGGTGAATTTCTGCCTTATTGCCCCAAAATAATGGGAATTTCTGGTTTTTTTGCCCCAAAATAAGAAAAATTTTTGATTTTTTTCCCTGAAATAAGTAAAATTTCTGCAATTTTGCCCCAAAATAAGGGGAATTTCTGACTGTTTGCTCCCGAAAAAAGAAGATTTTCTGTATTTTTGCTCCAAAATAAGGAGAATTTCTGCTTTTTTGCCCGAAAATTATAAGAATTTCTGCAATTATGCTTCAAAATACGGGGAATTTCTACTTTTTATCCCGAAAGTTAGGGGAATGTATACCTTTTTCCACAAAAACGGAAATTTCTTAATTTTTGCCCCAAAATAAGAGGAATTTCTGCATTTTTACCTCAAAATAAGTGAAATTTCTCCTTTTTTACCCAAAATTAAATGAAATTTCTGTCTTTTTGCAACAAAATAAAAGAAATTTTTGAATTATACCCTGAAATAAGTGATATTTCTGCAATTTTGCCCCAAAATAAAAGAAATTTCTGCCTTTTTGCCACAAAATAAGGGGAATTTCTGTCTTTTTGCCCAAAAATAAGAGAAATTTCTGCCCTTTTGCCCCCAAATAAGGGGAATTTCAGCCTTTTTACCTCAAAATAAGGGGAATTTCAGCCTTTTTACCTCAAAATAAGGGGAATTTCTGCATTTTTCCCACAAAATATTAAGAATTTCTTAATTTTTTCCCCAAAATAAGGAAAATTTCTGCCTTTTTTTCCGTGAAATAAGTGAAATTTCTGCAATTTTTTTCTAAAATAAGGGAAATTTCTGCAATTTTGCTCCAAAATAAGGGAAATTTCTGGAATTTTGCCCCAAAATACATGGAATATCTGAGTTTTGCCCCAAAAGAAGGAGAATTTCTGTCTTTTTGCCCCAACATATAGGGAATTTCTGCCTTTTTGCCCAACAATTAGGGGAATTTCTGCAATTTTGCCCCAAAATAAGGGAAATTTCTGCAATTTTGCCCCAATGTAAAAGAAATTTCTGCAATTTTGCCCCAAAATAATGGGAATTTCTGACTATTTGCTTCCGAAAAAAAGAAGATTATCTGTATTTTTGCTCCAAAATAAGGAGAATTTCTGCTTTTTTGCCCGAAAATTGTGAGAATTTCTGCAATTATGCTTCAAAATACAGGGAATTTTTGCTTTTTATCCTAAAAGTAAGGGGAATATATACCTTTTTTTAAAAAAAGGGAAATTTCTTAATTTTTGCCCCAAAATAAGAGGAATTTCTGCCTTTTTACCTCAAAATAAGTGAAATTTCTCCTTTTTTACCCAAAAATAAATGGAATTTCTGTCTTTTTGCAACAAAATAAAAGGAATTTTTAAATTATACCCTGAAATAAGTGATATTTCTACAATTTTGCCCCAAAATAAAAGAAATTTTTGCCTTTTTGCTACAAAATAAGGGGAATTTCAGTCTTTTTGCCCCAAAATAAGAGAAATTTCTGCATTTTTGCACCCAATTAAGGGGAATTTCAGCCTTTTTACCTCAAAATATGGGGAATTTCAGCATTTTTACCTCAAATAAGGAAAATTTCTGCATTTTTGCCACAAAATATTAAGAATTTCTTAATTTTTTCCCCAAAATAAGGAAAATTTCTGCCTTTTTTTTCTGAAATAAGTTAAATTTCTGCAATTTTGCACCAAAATAAGTGAAATTTCTGCAATTTTGCACCAAAATGAGGGAAATTTCTGCCTTTTTGCCCTGAAATATATTAAATTGCTGCAATTTTACCCTGAAATATGGTGAATTTCTGCCTTTTTGCCACAAAATCAGTGGAATTTCTGCATTTTAGCCCCAAAATAGGAAAAATTGTTGCTTTTATTCTCTGAAATAAGTGAAATTTCTGCAATTTTGCCCTAAAATAAGGAAAATTTCTGC
Source organism: Micromys minutus (assembly GCF_963924665.1). NCBI lineage: Eukaryota > Metazoa > Chordata > Mammalia > Rodentia > Muridae > Micromys > Micromys minutus. Next base: position 774,945 of record NW_027667927.1, on the reverse strand, counting down.
AATTTTGCCCCAAAATAAGGGAAATTTCTGGAATTTTGCCACAAAATACGTGGAATTTCTGAGTTTTGCCCCAAAAGAAGGAGAATTTCTGTCTTTTTCCCCAACATATAGGGTATTTCTGTTTTTTTGTGCCACAATTAGGGGAATTTCTGCAATTTTGCTCCAAAATGCAAGGAATTTCTGTCTTGTTGCCTGAAAATAAGTAGAATGCATAACTTTTTGCCATAAAAAAGGGAAATTTCTTTATTTTTGCTCCAAAATAAGAGGAATTTCAGCATTTTGCCTCTAAATAAGTGGAATTTCTGTCTTTTTCCCCCAAACAAAGGGAATTTCTGTCTTTTTTAACCCGAAATAAGGGGAATTTCTGACTTATTACCCTAAAATAAGTGAAATATCTGCAATTTTGCCCCAAAATAAGGGAAATTTCTGCCATTTTGCCCTGAAATATGTGAAATTTCTGTAATTTTACCCCAAAAGAAGGTGAATTTCTGCTTTTTCCCCCCAAAATAATGGGAATTTCTGCCTTTTTGCCCCAAAATAAAAAAATTTTTGCTTTTTTTCTCTGAAATAAGTGAAATTACTGCAATTTTGCCCTAAAATAAGAGAAATTTCTGCCTTTTTGCCCTGAAATATGTGAAATTTCTGCAATTTTACCCCAAAATAAGGTGAATTTCTGCCTTATTGCCCCAAAATAATGGAAATTTCTGTTTTTTTGCCCCAAAATAAGAAAAATTTTTGATTTTTTTTCCCTGAAATAAGTAAAATTTCTGCAATTTTGCCCCAAAATAAAGGAAATTTCTGCAATTTTGCCCCAAAATAAGGAAAATTTCTGGAACTTTGCCCCAAAATACGTGGAATTTCTGAGTTTTGCCCCAAAATAAGGAGAATTTCTGTCTTTTTGCCCCAACATATAGGGAATTCCTGCCTTTTTGCCCAACAATTAGGAAAATTTCTGCAATTTTGCGCCAAAATAAGGGAAATTTCTGCAAATTTGCCCGAATGTAAAAGAAATTTCTGCAATTTTGCCCCAAAATAAGGGGAATTTCTGACTGTTTGCTCCCGAAAAAAGGAGATTTTCTGTATTTTTGCTCCAAAATAAGGAGAATTTCTGAATGTTTGCCCGAAAATTATAAGAATTTCTGCAATTATGCTTCAAAATACGGGGAATTTCTACTTTTTATCCCGAAAGTAATGGGAATGTATACCTTTTTCCACAAAAAAAGGGAAATTTCTTAATTTTTGCACCAAAATAAGAGGAATTTCTGCCTTTTTACCTCAAAATAAGTGAAATTTCTCTTTTTTTACCCAAAAATAAATGGAATTTCTGTCTTTTTCCAACAAAATAAAAGGAATTTTTGAATTATACCCTGAAATAAGTGATATTTCTGCAATTTTGCCCCAAAATAAAAGAAATTTCTGCCTTTTTGCCCCCAAATAAGAGGAATTTCAGCCTTTTTACCTCAAAATAAGGGGAATTTCAGCCTTTTTACCTCAAAATAAGGGTAATTTCTGCATTTTTGCCACAAAATATTAAGAATTTCTTAATTTTTTCCCCAAAATAAGGAAAATTTCTGCCTTTTTTCCCTTAAATAAGTGAAATTTCTGCAATTTTGCCCTAAAATAAGAGAAATTTCTGCAATTTTGCCCCAAAATAAGGGAAATTTCTGGAATTTTGCCCCAAAATACGTGGAATTTCTGAGTTTTGCCTCAAAATAAGGAGAATTTCTGTCTTTTTGCCCCAACATATAGGGAATTTCTGCCTTTTTGCCCAACAATTAGGGGAATTTCTGCAATTTTGCCCCAAAATAAGGGAAATTTCTGCAATTTTGCCCCAATGTAAAAGAAATTTCTGCAATTTTGTCCTAAAATAAGGGGAATTTCTGACTGTATCCGAAAAAAGAAGATTTTCTCTATTTTTGCTCCAAAATATGGAGAATTTCTGCTTTTTTGTCCCAAAATTATGAGAATTTCTGCAATTATGCTTCAAAATATGGGGAATTTTTGCTTTTTATCCCAAAAGTAAGGGGAATGTATACCTTTTTTTAAAAAAAGGGAAATTTCTTAATTTTTGCCCCAAAATAAGAGGAATTTCTGCCTTTTTACCTCAAAATAAGTGAAATTTCTCCTTTTTACCCAAAAATAAATGGAATTTCTGTCTTTTTGCAACAAAATAAAAGGAATTTTTGAATTATACCCTGAAATAAGTGATATTTCTGCAATTTTGCCCCAAAATAAAAGAAATTTTTGCCTTTTTGCTACAAAATAAGGGGAATTTCTGTCTTTTTGCCCCAAATTAAGAGAAATTTCTGCATTTTTGCACCCAATTAAGGGGAATTTCAGCATTTTTACGTCTAAATAAGGGGAATTTCAGCCTTTTTACCTCAAAATAAGGGTAATTTCTGCATTTTTGCCACAAAATATTAAGAATTTCTTAATTTTTTCTCCAAAATAAGGAAATTTTCTGCCTTTTTTCCCTGAAATAAGTGAAATTTCTGCAATTTTGCCCCAAAAAAAGTGAAATTTTTGCAATTTTGCCCCAAAATGAGAGAAATTTCTGCCTTTTTGCCCTGAAATATGTGAAATTGCTGCAATTTTACCCTAAAATAAGGTGAATTTCTGCCTTTTTGCCCCAAAATAAGTAAAATATCTGCATTTTAGACCCAAAATAGGAAAAATTTTTGCTTTTTTTTTCTGAAATAAGTGAAATTTCTGCAATTTTGCCCCAAAATAAGGGAAATTTCTGGAATTTTGCCCCAAAATACGTAAATTTCTTAGTTTTGCCCCAAAATAAGGAGAATTTCTGTCTTTTTGCCCCAACATATAGGGAATTTCTGCCTTTTTGCCCAACAATTAGGAGAATTTCTGCAATTTTGCCACAAAATGAGGGAAATTTCTGCAAATTTGCCCTAAAATAAGGAAAATTTCTGCAATTTTGCCCCAAAATAAGGGAAATTTCTGGAATTTTGCCCCAAAATACGTGGAATTTCTGAATTTTGCCCCAACATAATGAGAATTTCTGTCTTTTTGCCCCAACATATAGGGAATTTCTGCCTTTTTGCCCCACATTTAGGGGAATTTCTGCAATTTTGCTCCAAAATGCAAGGAATTTCTGTCTTGTTGCCCGAAAATAAGTGGAATGCATAACTTTTTGCCATAAAAAAGGGAAATTTCTTTATTTTTGCTCCAAAATAAGGGGAATTTCAGTCTTTTTGCGTCTAAATAAGTGGAATTTCTGTCTTTTTCCCCCAAACAAAGGGAATTTCTGTCTTTTTTAACCCAAAATAAGGGGAATTTCTGACTTATTAGCCTAAAATAAGTGAAATATCTGCAATTTTGCCCCAAAATAAGGGAAATTTCTGCCATTTTGCCCTGAAATATGTGAAATTTCTGTAATTTTACCCCAAAATAGGTGAATTTCTGCCTTTTTCCCCCAAAATAATGGGAATTTCTGCCTTTTTGCCCCAAAATAAAAAAAATTTTGCTTTTTTTCTCTGAAATAAATGAAATTACTCCAATTTTGCCCTAAAATAAGAGAAATTTCTGCCTTTTTGCCCTGAAATATGTGAAATTTCTGCAATTTTACCACAAAATAAGGTGAATTTCTGCCTTATTGCCCCAAAATAATGGGAATTTCTGTTTTTTTTGCCCCAAAATAAGAAAAATTTTTGCTTTTTTTCCCTGAAATAAGTAAAATTTCTGCAATTTTGCCCAAAAATAAGGGGAATTTCTGACTGTTTGCTCCCGAAAAAAGGAGATTTACTGTATTTTTGCTCCAAAATAAGGAGAATTTCTGCTTTTTTGCCCGAAAATTATAAGAATTTCTGCAATTATGCTTCAAAATACGGGGAATTTCTACTTTTTATCCCGAAAGTTAGGGGAATGTATACCTTTTTCCACAAAAACGGAAATTTCTTAATTTTTGCCCCAAAATAAGAGGAATTTCTGCATTTTTACCTCAAAATAAGTGAAATTTCTCCTTTTTTACCCAAAATTAAATGGAATTTCTGTCTTTTTGCAACAAAATAAAAGAAATTTTTGAATTATACCCTGAAATAAGTGATATTTCTGCAATTTTGCCCCAAAATAAAAGAAATTTCTGCCTTTTTGCCACAAAATAAGGGGAATTTCTGTCTTTTTGCCCCAAAATAAGAAAAATTTCTGCCTTTTTGCCCCCAAATAAGGGGAATTTCAGCCTTTTTACCTCAAAATAAGGGGAATTTCAGCCTTTTTACCTCAAAATAAGGGGAATTTCTGCATTTTTCCCACAAAATATTAAGAATTTCTTAATTTTTTCCCCAAAATAAGGAAAATTTCTGCCTTTTTTTCCGTGAAATAAGTGAAATTTCTGCAATTTTTTTCTAAAATAAGGGAAATTTCTGCAATTTTGCCCCAAAATAAGGGAAATTTCTGGAATTTTGCCCCAAAATACATGGAATATCTGAGTTTTGCCCCAAAAGAAGGAGAATTTCTGTCTTTTTGCCCCAACATATAGGTAATTTCTGCCTTTTTGCCCAACAATTAGGGGAATTTCTGCAATTTTGCCCCAAAATAAGGGAAATTTCTGCAATTTTGCCCCAATGTAAAAGAAATTTCTCAATTTTGCCCCAAAATAATGGGAATTTCTGACTATTTGCTTCCAAAACAAAGAAGATTTTCTGTATTTTTGCTCCAAAATAAGGAGAATTTCTGCTTTTTTGCCCGAAAATTGTGAGAATTTCTGCAATTATGCTTCAAAATACAGGGAATTTTTGCTTTTTATCCCAAAAGTAAGGGGAATATATACCTTTTTTTAAAAAAAGGGAAATTTCTTAATTTTTGCCCCAAAATAAGAGGAATTTCTGCCTTTTTACCTCAAAATAAGTAAAATTTCTCCTTTTTTACCCAAAAATAAATGGAATTTCTGTCTTTTTGCAACAAAATAAAAGGAATTTTTAAATTATACCCTGAAATAAGTGATATTTCTGCAATTTTGCCCCAAAATAAAAGAAATTTTTGCCTTTTTGCTACAAAATAAGGGGAATTTCTGTCTTTTTGCCCCAAAATAAGAGAAATTTCTGTATTTTTGCACACAATTAAGGGGAATTTCAGCCTTTTTACCCCCAAATATTGGGAATTTCAGCATTTTTACCTCAAATAAGGAAAATTTCTGCATTTTTGCCTCAAAATATTAAGAATTTCTTAATTTTTTCCCCAAAATAAGGAAAATTTCTGCCTTTTTTTTCTGAAATAAGTGAAATTTCTGCAATTTTGCACCAAAATAAGTGAAATTTCTGCAATTTTGCCCCAAAATGAGGGAAATTTCTGCCTTTTTGTCCTGAAATATATTAAATTGCTGCAATTTTACCCTGAAATATGGTGAATTTCTGCCTTTTTGCCCCAAAATAAGTGGAATTTCTGCATTTTAGCCCCAAAATAGGAAAAATTGTTGCTTTTATTCTCTGAAATAAGTGAAATTTCTGCAATTTTGCCCTAAAATAAGGAAAATTTCTGCAATTTTGCCCCAAAATAAGGGAAATTTCTGGAATTTTGCCCCAAAATACGTGGAATTTCTGAGTTTTGCCCCAAAAGAAGGAGAATTTCTGTCTTTTTCCCCAACATATAGGGAATTTCTGTCTTTTTGTGCCACAATTAGGGGATTTTCTGCAATTTTGCTCCAAAATGCAAGGAATTTCTGTCTTGTTGCCTGAAAATAAGTAGAATGCATAACTTTTTGCCATAAAAAAGGGAAATTTCTTTATTTTTGCTCCAAAATAAGGGGAATATCAGCATTTAGCATCTAAATAAGTGGAATTTCTGTCTTTTTCCCCCAAACAAAGGGAATTTCTGTCTTTTTTAACCCGAAATAAGGGGAATTTCTGACTTATTACCCTAAAATAAGTGAAATATCTGCAATTTTGCCCCAAAATAAGGGAAATTTCTGCCATTTTGCCCTGAAATATGTGAAATTTCTGTAATTTTACCCCAAAATAAGGTGAATTTCTGCTTTTTCCCCCCAAAATAATGGGAATTTCTGCCTTTTTGCCCCAAAATAAAAAAATTTTTGCTTTTTTTCTCTGAAATAAATGAAATTACTGCAATTTTGCCCTAAAATAAGAGAAATTTCTGCCTTTTTGCCCTGAAATATGTGAAATTTCTGCAATTTTACCCCAAAATAAGGTGAATTTCTGCCTAATTGCCCCAAAATAATGGAAATTTCTGTTTTTTGCCCCAAAATAAGAAAAATTTTTGATTTTTTTCCCTGAAATAAGTAAAATTTCTGCAATTTTGCCCCAAAATAAAGGAAATTTCTGCAATTTTGCCCCAAAATAAGGAAAATTTCTGGAACTTTGCCCCAAAATACGTGGAATTTCTGAGTTTTGCCCCAAAATAAGGAGAATTTCTGTCTTTTTGCACCAACATATAGGGAATTCCTGCCTTTTTGCCCAACAATTAGGAAAATTTCTGCAATTTTGCCCCAAAATAAGGGAAATTTCTGCAAATTTGCCCGAATGTAAAAGAAATTTCTGCAATTTTGCCCCAAAATAAGGGGAATTTCTGACTGTTTGCTCCCGAAAAAAGGAGATTTTCTGTATTTTTGCTCCAAAATAAGGAGAATTTCTGCTTTTTTGCCCGAAAATTATAAGAATTTCTGCAATTATGCTTCAAAATACGGGGAATTTCTACTTTTTATCCCGAAAGTAATGGGAATGTATACCTTTTTCCACAAAAAAAGGGAAATTTCTTAATTTTTGCCCCAAAATAAGAGGAATTTCTGCCTTTTTACCTCAAAATAAGTGAAATTTCTCTTTTTTTACCCAAAAATAAATGGAATTTCTGTCTTTTTCCAACAAAATAAAAGGAATTTTTGAATTATACCCTGAAATAAGTGATATTTCTGCAATTTTGCCCCAAAATAAAAAAAATTTCTGCCTTTTTGCCCCCAAATAAGAGAAATTTATTCCTTTTTGCCCCCGAATAAGGGGAATTTCAGCCTTTTTACTTCAAAATAAGGGGAATTTCAGCCTTTTTACCTCAAAATAAGGGGAATTTCTGCATTTTTGCCACAAAATATTAAGAATTTCTTAATTTTTCCCCAAAATAAGGAAAATTTCTGCCTTTTTTCCCTAAAATAAGTGAAATTTCTGCAATTTTGCCCTAAAATAAGGGAAATTTCTGCAATTTTTCCCCAAAATAAGGGAAATTTCTGGAATTTTGCCCCAAAATACGTGGAATTTCTGAGTTTTGCCCCAAAAGAAGGAGAATTTCTGTATTTTTGCCCCAACATATAGGGAATTTCTGCCTTGATGCCCCACAATTAGGGGAATTTCTGCAATTTTGCTCCAAAATGCAAAGAATTTCTGTCTTGTTGCCCGAAAATCAGTGGAATGCATAACTTTTTTCCATAAAAAAGGGAAATTTTTTCATTTTTGCTCCAAAATAAGGGGATTTTCAGCCTTTTTGCCTCTAAATTAGTGGAATTTCTGACTTTTTACCCCAAACACAGGGAATTTATGTCTTTTTGCCCCAAAATAGGGAAATTTCTGCCTTTTTGCCCTGAAATATGTGAAATTTCTGCAATTTTACCCCAAAATAAGGTGAATTTCTGCCTTTTTCCCCCAAAATAATAGGAATTTCTGCTTTTTTGCCCCAAAATAAAAAAAATTTTTGCTTTTTTTCTCTGAAATAAGTGAAATTTCTGCAACATTGCCCTATAATAGGAGAAATTTCTGCAATTTTTCCTATAATAAGGGAAACGTCTGCAATTTTGCCCCAAAATAAATGGAATTTCTCCCTTTTTGCCTCAAAATAAAGGAAATTTCAGCCTTTTTACCTGAAAATAAGTGAAATTTCTGCAATTTTGCCCCAAAAAGGTAAATTCCTGCAATTTTGCCCCAAAATAAAGGAAATTTCTTGAATTTTGCCCCAAAATAAGGGGAATTTCTGATTTTTCTCCAAAATAAAGGGAATTTCTGCCTTTGGCCCCAAAATTAGGGGAATTTCTGCAATTTTGCTCCATAATACGGGGAATTTCTGCCTTTTTGCCCAAAAAAAATGGAATGCATACCTTTTTGCCATAAAAAGGGAAATTTCTTCATTTTTGCTCCAAAATAAAGGAATTTCTGCCTTTTTGCCTCTAAATAAGTGGAATTTCTGTCTTTTTCTCCCAAAACAAAGGGAATTTCTGTCTTTTTTGCCTCAAATAGAAGGAATTTCTGACTTATTACCCTGAAATAAATGAGATTTCTGCATTTTTGCCCCAAAATAAAGGAAATTTCTGCAATTTTGCCCCAATGTAAAGGAAGTTTCTGCAATTTTGACCCAAAATAATGGGAATTTTTGACTGTTTGCTCTCAAAAAAAGAAGATTTTCTGTCTTTTTGCCCCAAAATAAGGAGAATTTCTGCTTTTTTGCCTGAAAATAATGAGAATTTCTGCAATATTGCTTCAAAATACGGGGAATTTCTGCTTTTAATCACGAAAGTAAGGGGAATGTATACCTTTTGCAACGAAAAAGGGAAATCTCTTCATTTTTGCCCCAAAATAATAGGAATTTCTGCCTTTTACCTCAAAATAAGTGAAATTTCTCCCTTTTTACCCAAAAATAAATGGAATATTTGTCTTTTTGCCCCAAAATAAAAAAAATTTTTGAATTATGCCCTAAAATAAGTGTTATTTCTGAAATTTTGCCCCAAAATAAATTTCTGCCTTTTTGCCACAGAATAAGGGGAATTTCTGTCTTTTTGCCCCAAAATTAGGGAAATTTCTGCCTTTTTGCCCCCAAATAAGGGAAATTTCAGCCTTTTTACCTCAAAGTAAGGGGAATTTCTGCATTTTTGCCACAAAATATTAAGAATTTCTGCATTTTTGCCCCAAAATAAAGAAAATTTCTGCCTTTTTTCCTGAAATAAGTGAAATTTCTGCAATTTTGCCCCAAAATAAGTGAAATTTCTGCAATTTTGCCCGAAAATAAGGGAAATTTCTGCCTTTTTGCCCTGAAATATGTGAAATTTCTGCAATTTTACCCCAAAAAAAGTGAATTTCTGGATTTTTGCCCCAAAATAATGGGAATTTCTGCTTTTTTTCCCTAAAAAAAGAAAAATTTTTGCTTTTTTTCTCTATAATAAGTGAAATTTCTGCAATTTTGCCCGAAAATAAAGGATATTTCGGTAATTTTGCCCCAAAATTAGAGAAATTTCTGGAATTTTGCACCAAAATAAGTGGAATTTCTGAGTTTTGCCCCAAAATAAGGAGAATTTTTGTCTTTTTGCCACAACATATAGGGAATTTCAGCCTTTTTGCCCCACAATTAGGGGAATTTCTGAAATTTTGCTCCAAAATATGGGAAATTTCTGTCTTTTTGCCCGAAAATAAGGGGAATGCATAACTTGTTGCCATAAAAAAAAGAAATTTCTTCATTCTTGCTCCAAAATAAGGGGAATTTCTGCCTTTTTGCCTCTAAATAAGTGGAATTTCTGTCTTTTTCCCCCAAAACAAAGGGAATTTCTGTCTTTTTTGCCCCAAAATAAAGGGAATTTCTGACTTATTACCCTGAAATAAGAGAAATTTCTGCAATTTTGCCCCAGAATAAGGAAAATTTCTGTATTTTGCCCTGAAATATGTGAAATTTCTGCAACTTTACCCCAAAATAAGGTGAATTTCTGTTTTTTTGCCCCAAAATAATGGGAATTTCTGCCTTTTTGCCCCAAAATAAGAAAAATTTTTGCTTTTTTTCTCAGAAATAAGTAAAATTTCTGCAATTTTGCCCTAAAATAAAGGAAATTTCTGCTATTTTTTCCGTTAATAAGGGAAATTTCTGCAATTTTGCCCCAATGTAAAGGAAATTTCTGCAATTTTGCCCCAAAATAAGGAGAATTTCTGACTGTTTGCTCCCGAAAAAAGGAGATTTTCTGTCTTTTTGCTTCAAAATAAGGAGAATTTCTGCCTTTTTGCACGAAAATTAGGAGAATTTCTGCAATATTGCTTCAAAATACGGGGAATTTCTGCTTTTTATCCCGAAAGTAAGGGGAATGTATATTTTTTGCCACAAAAAAGGAAAATTTCTTCATTTTTGCTCCAAAATAAGGGGAATTTCTGCCTTTTTGCCTCTAAATAAGTGGAATTTCTGTCTTTTTCCCAAAAATCAAAGGGAATTTCTCTCTTTTTTGCCCCAAAATAAAAGGAATTTCTGACTCATTACTCTGAAATAAGTGAAATTTCTGCCATTTTGCCCCAAGATAAGGGAAATTTCTGCCTTTTTGCCCCCAAATAATGAGAATTTCAGAATTTTAACCTCAAAATAAAGGGAATTTCTGAATTTTGGCACAAAATATTAGGAAATTCTGCATTTTTGCCCCAAAATAAGTAAAATTTCTGCCTTTTTTCCCTGAAATAAGTGAAATTTCTGCAATTTTGCCCCAAAATAAGTGAAATTTCTGCAATTTTGCCCCAAAATAAGGGAAATTTCTGGAATTTTGCACCAAAATAAGTGGAATTTCTGAGTTTTGCCCCAAAATAAGGAGAATTTTTGTCTTTTTGCCCCAACATATAGGGAATTTCTGCCTTTTTGCCCCACAATTAGGGGAATTTCTGCAATTTTGCTCCAAAATACGGGAAATTTCAGTCTTTTTGCCCGAAAATAAGGGGAATAAATAACTTGTTGCCAAAAAAAAAGGGAAATTTCTTCATTTTTGCTCCAAAATAAGGAGAATTTCTGCCTTTTTGCCTCTAAATAAGTGGAATTTCTGTCTTTTTCCCACAAAACAAAGGGAATTTCTGTCTTTTTTGCCCCAAAATAAGGGGATTTTCTGACTTATTACCCTAAAATAAGTGAAATTTCTGCAATTTTGCCCCAAAATAAGGGAAATTTCTGCCTTTTTGCCCTGAAATATGTAAAATTTCTGCAATTTTACTCCAAAATAAGGTGAATTTCTGCCGTTTTGCCACAAAATAATGAGAATTTCTGCCTTTTTGCCCCAAAATAAAAAAAAAAAATTTGCTTTTTTTCTCTGAAATAAGTGAAATTTCTGCAATTTTGCCCTAAAATAAAAGAAATTTCTGCAATTTTTTCCCATAATAAGGAAAATGTCTGCAATTTTACCCCAAAATAAAGGGAATTTCTCCCTTTTTGCCCCAAAATAAAGGAAATTTCAGTCTTTTTACCTGAAAATAAGTGAAATTTCTGCAATTTTGCCCCAAATAAGAGAAATTTCTGTAATTTTGCCCAAAAATAAGGTAAATTCCTGCAATTTTGCCCCCCAAAAAAAGAAATTTCTAGAATTTTGCCCCAAAATAAGGGGAATTTCTGATTTTTGCCCCAAAATAAGAGAAATTTCTGCCTTTTGCCCCAAAATTAGAGGAATTTCTTTAATTTTGCTCCAAAATACGGGGAATTTCTGACTTTTTGCCTGAAAATAATGGGAATGCATACCTTTTTGCCATTAAAAAGGGAAATTTCTTCATTTTTGCTCCAAAATAAGGGGAATTTCTGCCTTTTTGCCTCTAGATAAGTAGAATTTTGTCTTTTTCCCCAAAACAAAGGGAATTTATGTCTTTTTTGCCCCAAAATAAGGGGAATTTCTGACTTATTACCCTGAAATAAGTGAAATTTCTGCAATTTTGCCCCAGAATAAAGAAAATTTCTGCCTTTTTGCCCTGAAATATGTGAAATTTCTGCAATTTTACCCCAAAATAAGGTGAATTTCTGTTTTTTTGCCCCAAACTAATGGGAATTTCTGCCTTTTTGCCCCAAAATAAGAAAAATTTTTGCTTTTTTTCTCTGAAATAAGTAAAATTTCTGCAATTTTGCCCTAAAATAAGGGAAATTTCTGCAATTTTTTCACTTAATAAGGGAAATTTCTGCAATTTTGCCCCAATGTAAAGGAAATTTCTGCAATTTTGCCCCAAAATAAGGAGAATTTCTGACTGTTTGCTCCCGAAAAAAGGAGATTTTCTGTCTTTTTGCCCCAAAATAAGGAGAATTTCTGCCTTTTTGCCAGAAAATTATGAGAATTTCTGCAATTTTGCTTCAAAATACGAGGAATTTCTGCTTTTTATCCCGACACTAAGGGGAATGTATATTTTTTGCCACAAAAAAGGGAAATTTCTTCATTTTTGCTCCAAAATAAGGGGAATTTCTGCTTTTGTCTCTAAATAAGTGGAATTTCTGTCTTTTTCCCAAAAATCAAAGGGAATTTCTCTCTTTTTTGCCCCAAAATAAAAGGAATTTCTGACTCATTACCCTGAAATAAGTGAAATTTCTGCAAGTTTGCCCCAAAATAAGGGAAATTTCTGCCTTTTTGCCCCCAAATAATGGGAATTTCAGAATTTTTACCTCAAAATAAAGGGAATTTCTGAATTTTGGCACAAAATATTAGGAATTTCTGCATTTTTGCCCCAAAATAAGTAAAATTTCTGCCTTTTTTCCCTGAAATAAGTGAAATTTCTGCAATTTTGCCCCAAAATAAGTGAAATTTCTGCAATTTTGCCCCAAAATAAGGGAAATTTCTGGAATTTTGCACCAAAATAAGTGGAATTTCTGAGTTTTGGCCCAAAATAGGGAGAATTTTTGTCTTTTTGCCCCAATATATAGGGAATTTCTGCCTTTTTGCCCCACAATTAGAAGAATTTCTGCAATTTTGCTCCAAAATACGGGAAATTTCTGTCTTTTTGCCCGAAAATAAGGGGAATGCATAACTTGTTGCCATAAAAAAGGGAAATTTCTTCATTTTTGCTCCAAAATAAGGAGAATTTCTGCATTTTTGCCTCTAAATAAGTGGAATTTCTGTCTTTTTCCTCCAAAACAAAGGGAATTTCTGTCTTTTTTGCCCCAAAATAAGGGGATTTTCTGACTTATTACCCTAAAATAAGTGAAATTTCTGCAATTTTGCCCCAGAATAAGGGAAATTTCTGCCTTTTTGCCCTGAAATATGTAAAATTTCTGCAATTTTACCCCAAAATAAGGTGAATTTCTGCCTTTTTGCCCCAAAATAATGAGAATTTCTGGCTTTTTGCCCCAAAATAAGAAAAATTTTTTGCTTTTTTTCTCTGAAATAAGTGAAATTTCTGCAATTTTGCCCTAAATAAGGGAAATTTCTGCATTTTTTCCCCATAATAAGGAAAATGTCTGCAATTTTGCCAAAAAATAAAGGGAATATCTTCCTTTTTGCCCCAAAATAAAGGAAATTTCAGTCTTTTTACCTAAAATAAAGTGAAATTTCTGCAATTTTGCCCCAAATAAGGGAAATTTCTGCAATTTTGCCCCAAAATAAGGTAAATTCCTGCAATTTTGCCCCCCAAAAAAAGAAATTTCTAGAATTTTGCCCCAAAATAAGGGGAATTTCTGATTTTTGCCCCAAAATAAAGGGAATTTCTGCCTTTTGCCCCAAAATTAGGGGAATTTCTTCAATTTTGCTCCAAAATATGGGGAATTTCTGCCTTTTTGCCTGAAAATAATGGGAATGCATACCTTTTTGCAATAAAAAAGGAAATTTCTTCATTGTTGCTCCAAATTAAGGGGAATTTCTGCCTTTGTGCCTCTAGATAAGTGGAATTTCTGTCTTTTTCCCCGAAAACAAAGGGAATTTCTGTCTTTTTTGCCCCAAAATAAAGGGAATTTCTGACTTATTACCCTGAAATAAGAGAAATTTCTGCAATTTTGCCCCAGAATAAGGAAAATTTCTGTATTTTGCCCTGAAATATGTGAAATTTCTGCAACTTTACCCCAAAATAAGGTGAATTTCAGTTTTTTTGCCCCAAAATAATGGGAATTTCTGCCTTTTTGCCCCAAAATAAGAAAAATTTTTGCTTTTTTTCTCTGAAATAAGTAAAATTTCTGCAGTTTTGCCCTAAAATAAAGGAAATTTCTGCTATTTTTTTCCGTTAATAAGGGAAATTTCTGCAATTTTGCCCCAATGTAAAGGAAATTTCTGCAATTTTGCCCCAAAATAAGGAGAAATTCTGACTGTTTGCTCCCGAAAAAAGGAGATTTTCTGTCTTTTTGCTTCAAAATAAGGAGAATTTCTGCCTTTTTGCACGAAAATTATGAGAATTTCTGCAATATTGCTTCAAAATACGGGGAATTTCTGCTTTTTATTTCGAAAGTAAGGGGAATGTATATTTTTTGCCACAAAAAAGGAAAATTTCTTCATTTTTGCTCCAAAATAAGGGGAATTTCTGCCTTTTTGCCTCTAAATAAGTGGAATTTCTGTCTTTTTCCCAAAAATCAAAGGGAATTTCTCTCTTTTTTGCCCCAAAATAAGGGGAATTTCTGACTCATTACTCTGAAATAAGTGAAATTTCTGCCATTTTGCCCCAAGATAAGGGAAATTTCTGCCTTTTTGCCCCCAAATAATGAGAATTTCAGAATTTTAACCTCAAAATAAAGGGAATTTCTGAATTTTGGCACAAAATATTAGGAAATTCTGCATTTTTGCCCCAAAATAAGTAAAATTTCTGCCTTTTTTCCCTGAAATAAGTGAAATTTCTGCAATTTTGCCCCAAAATAAGTGAAATTTCTGCAATTTTGCCCCAAAATAAGGGAAATTTCTGGAATTTCGCACCAAACAAAGTGGAATTTCTGAGTTTTGCCCCCCAAAAAAGAAGAATTTTTGTCTTTTTGCCCCAACATATAGGGAATTTCTGCCTTTTTGCCCCACAATAAGAGGAATTTCTGCAATTTTGCTCCAAAATACAGGAAATTTCTGTCTTTTTGCCTGAAAATAAGTGGAATGCATAACTTGTTGCCATAAAAAAGGGAAATTTCTTCATTTTTGCTCCAAAATAAAGAGAATTTCTGCGTTTTTGCCTCTAAATAAGTGGAATTTCTGTCTTTTTCCCCCAAAACAAAAGGAATTTCTGTCTTTTTTGCCCCAAAATAAGGGGATTTTCTGACTTATTACCCTAAAATAAGTAAAATTTCTGCAATTTTGCCCCAGGATAAGGGAAATTTCTGCCTTTTTACCCTGAAATATGTGAAATTTCTGCAATTTTACCCCAAAATAAGGTGAATTTCTGCCTTTTTGCCCCAAAATAATGAGAATTTCTGCATTTTGCCCCAAAATAAGAAAAATTTTTGCTTATTTTCTCTGAAATAAGTGAAATTTCTGCAATTTTGCCCCACAATAAGGTAAATTCCTGCAATTTTGCCCCCCAAAAAAGAAATTTCTAGAATTTTGCCCCAAAATAAAGGGAATTTCTGCCTTTTGCCCCAAAATTAGGGGAATTTCTTCAATTTTGCTCCTAATACAGGGAATTTCTGCCTTTTTGCCTGAAAATAATGGGAATGCATACCTTTTTGCAATAAAAAGGGAAATTTCTTCATTGTTGCTCCAAAATAAGGGGAATTTCTGCCTTTGTGCCTCTAGATAAGTGGAATTTCTGTCTTTTTCTCCGAAAACAAAGGGAATTTCTGTCTTTTTTTCCCCAAAATAAGGGGAATTTCTGACTTATTACCCAGAAATAAGTGAAATTTCTGCAATTTTGCCACAGGATAAGGTAAATTTCTGTCTTTTTGCCCTGAAATATGTGAAATTTCTGCAATTTTACCCCAAAATAAGGTGAATTTCTGTTTTTTTCCCAAAAATAATGGGGATTTCTGCCTTTTTGCCCCAAAATAAGAAAAATTTTTGCTTTTTTTCTCTGAAATAAGTAAAATTTCTGCAATTATACCCTAAAATAAGGGAAATTCTGCAGTTTTTTCCCTTAATAAGGGAAATTTCTGCAATTTTGCAACAAAATAAGTGGAATTTCTGAGTTTTGCCCCAAAATAAGGAGAATTTTTGTCTTTTTGCCCCAACATATAGGGAATTTCTGCCTTTTTGCCCCACAATTAGGGGAATTTCTGCAATTTTGCTCCAAAATACGGGAAATTTCTGTCTTTTTGCCCGAAAATAAGGGGAATGCATAACTTGTTGCCATAAAAAAGAGAAATTTCTTCATTTTTGCTCCAAAATAAGGGGAATTTCTGCCTTTTTGCCTCTAAATAAGTGGAATTTCTGTTTTTTTCCCCCAAAACAAAGGGAATTTCTGTCTTTTTGCCCCAAAATAAGGGGATTTTCTGACTTATTACCCTAAAATAAGTGAAATTTCTTCAATTTTGCCCCAAAATAAGGGAAATTTCTAACTTTTTGCCCTGAAATATGTGAAATTTCTGCAATTTTACTCCAAAATAAGGTGAATTTCTGTCTTTTTGCCCCAAAATAAGAGAAATTTCTGCCTTTTTGCACCCAATTAAGGGGAATTTCAGCATTTTTACCTCAAAATAAGGGGAATTTCAGCATTTTTACCTCAAAATAAAAAAAAATTCTGCATTTTTGCCACAAAATTTTAAGAATTTCTTAATTTTTTCTCCAAAATAAGGAAATTTTCTGCCTTTTTTCGCTGAAATAAGTGAAATTTCTGCAATTTTGCCCCAAAATAAGTGAAATTTTTGCAATTTTGCCCCAAAATGAGGGAAATTTCTGCCTTTTTGCCCTGAAATATGTGAAATTGCTGCAATTTTACCCTAAAATAAGGTGAATTTCTGCCTTTTTGCCCCAAAATAAGTAAAATATCTGCATTTTAGCCCCAAAATAGGAAAAATTTTTGCTTTTTTTCTCTGAAATAAGTGAAATTTCTGCAATTTTGCCCTAAAATAAGGAAAATTTCTGCAATTTTGCCCCAAAATAAGGGAAATTTCTGGAATTTTGCCCTGAAATATGTGAAATTGCTGCAATTTTACCCTAAAATAAGGTGAATTTCTGCCTTTTTGCCCCAAAATAAGTAAAATATCTGCATTTTAGCCCCAAAATAGGAAAAATTTTTGCTTTTTTTCTCTGAAATAAGTGAAATTTCTGCAATTTTGCCCTAAAATAAGGAAAATTTCTGCAATTTTGCCCCAAAATAAGGGAAATTTCTGGAATTTTGCCCTGAAATATGTGAAATTGCTGCAATTTTACCCTAAAATAAGGTGAATTTCTGCCTTTTTGCCCCAAAATAAGTAAAATATCTGCATTTTAGCCCCAAAATAGGAAAAATTTTTGCTTTTTTTCTCTGAAATAAGTGAAATTTCTGCAATTTTGCCCTAAAATAAGGAAAATTTCTGCAATTTTGCCCCAAAATAAGGGAAATTTCTGGAATTTTGCCCCAAAATACGTGGAATTTCTGAGTTTTGCCCCAAAATAAGAAGAATTTCTGTCTTTTTGCCCCAACATATAGGGAATTTCTGCCTTTTTGCCCAACAATTAGGAGAATTTCTGCAATTTTGCCCCAAAATAAGGGAAATTTCTGCAAATTTGCCCGAATGTAAAAGAAATTTCTGCAATTTTGCCCCAAAATAAGGGGAATTTCTGACTGTTTGCTCCCGAAAAAAGGAGATTTTCTGTATTTTTGCTCCAAAATAAGGAGAATTTCTGCTTTTTTGCCCGAAAATTATAAGAATTTCTGCAATTATGCTTCAAAATCCGGGGAATTTCTACTTTTTATCCCGAAAGTAAGGGGAATGTATACCTTTTTCCACAAAAAAGGGAAATTTCTTAATTTTTGCCCCAAAATAAGAGGAATTTCTGCCTTTTTACCTCAAAATAAGTGAAATTTCTCCTTTTTTTCCCCAAAAATAAATGGAATTTCTGTCTTTTTGCAACAAAATAAAAGGAATTTTTGAATTATACCCTGAAATAAGTGATATTTCTGCAATTTTGCCCCAAAATAAAAGAAATTTTTGCCTTTTTGCTACAAAATAAGGGGAATTTCTGTCTTTTTGCCCCAAAATAAGAGAAATTTTTGCCTTTTTGCACCCAATTAAGGGAAATTTCAGCATTTTTACCTCAAAATAAGGGGAATTTCAGCATTTTTACCTCAAAATAAAAAAAAATTCTGCATTTTTGCCACAAAATTTTAAGAATTTCTTAATTTTTTCTCCAAAATAAGGAAATTTTCTGCCTTTTTTCCCTGAAATAAGTGAAATTTCTGCAATTTTGCCCCAAAATAAGTGAAATTTTTGCAATTTTTCCCCAAAATGAGGGAAATTTCTGCCTTTTTGCCCTGAAATATGTGAAATTGCTGCAATTTTACCCTAAAGTAAGGTGAATTTCTACCTTTTTGCCCCAAAATAAGTAAAATATCTGCATTTTAGCCCCAAAATAGAAAAAATTTTTGCTTTTTTTCTCTGAAATAAGTGAAATTTCTGCAATTTTGCCCTAAAATAAGGAAAATTTCTGCAATTTTGCCCCAAAATAAGGGAAATTTCTGGAATTTTGCCCCAAAATACGTGGAATTTCTGAGTTTTGCCCCAAAATAAGGAGAATTTCTGTCTTTTTGCCCCAACATATAGGGAATTTCTGCCTTTTTGCCCAACAATTAGGAGAATTTCTGCAATTTTGCCCCAAAATAAGGGAAATTTCTGCAAATTTGCCCGAATGTAAAAGAAATTTCTGCAATTTTGCCCCAAAATAAGGGGAATTTCTGAATGTTTGCTCCCGAAAAAAGGAAATTTTCTGTATTTTTGCTCCAAAATAAGGAGAATTTCTGCTTTTTTGCCCGAAAATTATAAGAATTTCTGCAATTATGCTTCAAAATCCGGGGAATTTCTACTTTTTATCCCGAAAGTAAGGGGAATGTATACCTTTTTCCACAAAAAAGGGAAATTTCTTAATTTTTGCCCCAAAATAAGAGGAATTTCTGCCTTTTTACCTCAAAATAAGTGAAATTTTTCCTTTTTTTCCCCAAAAATAAATGGAATTTCTGTCTTTTTGCAACAAAATAAAAGGAATTTTTGAATTATACCCTGAAATAAGTGATATTTCTGCAATTTTGCCCCAAAATAAAAGAAATTTTTGCCTTTTTGCTACAAAATAAGGGGAATTTCTGTCTTTTTGCCCCAAAATAAGAGAAATTTTTGCCTTTTTGCACCCAATTAAGGGAAATTTCAGCATTTTTACCTCAAAATAAGGGGAATTTCAGCATTTTTACCTCAAAATAAAAAAAAATTCTGCATTTTTGCCACAAAATTTTAAGAATTTCTTAATTTTTTCTCCAAAATAAGGAAATTTTCTGCCTTTTTTCCCTGAAATAAGTGAAATTTCTGCAATTTTGCCCCAAAATAAGTGAAATTTTTGCAATTTTTCCCCAAAATGAGGGAAATTTCTGCCTTTTTGCCCTGAAATATGTGAAATTGCTGCAATTTTACCCTAAAGTAAGGTGAATTTCTACCTTTTTGCCCCAAAATAAGTAAAATATCTGCATTTTAGCCCCAAAATAGAAAAAATTTTTGCTTTTTTTCTCTGAAATAAGTGAAATTTCTGCAATTTTGCCCTAAAATAAGGAAAATTTCTGCAATTTTGCCCCAAAATAAGGGAAATTTCTGGAATTTTGCCCCAAAATACGTGGAATTTCTGAGTTTTGCCCCAAAATAAGGAGAATTTCTGTCTTTTTGCCCCAACATATAGGGAATTTCTGCCTTTTTGCCCAACAATTAGGAGAATTTCTGCAATTTTGCCCCAAAATAAGGGAAATTTCTGCAAATTTGCCCGAATGTAAAAGAAATTTCTGCAATTTTGCCCCAAAATAAGGGGAATTTCTGACTGTTTGCTCCCGAAAAAAGGAGATTTTCTGTATTTTTGCTCCAAAATAAGGAGAATTTCTGCTTTTTTGCCCGAAAATTATAAGAATTTCTGCAATTATGCTTCAAAATCCGGGGAATTTCTACTTTTTATCCCGAAAGTAAGGGGAATGTATACCTTTTTCCACAAAAAAGGGAAATTTCTTAATTTTTGCCCCAAAATAAGAGGAATTTCTGCCTTTTTACCTCAAAATAAGTGAAATTTCTCCTTTTTTACACAAAAATAAATGGAATTTCTGTCTTTTTGCAACAAAATAATAGGAATTTTTGAATTATACACTGAAATAAGTGATATTTCTGCAATTTTGCCCCAAAATAAAAGAAATTTCTGCCTTTTTGCCACAAAATAAGGGGAATTTCTGTCTTTTTGCCCCCAAATAAGAGAAATTTATTTTTTTTTGCCCCCGAATAAGGGGAATTTCAGCCTTTTTACTTCAAAATAAGGGGAATTTCAGCCTTTTTACCTCAAAATAAGGGGAATTTCTGCATTTTTGCCACAAAATATTAAGAATTTCTTAATTTTTCCCCAAAATAAGGAAAATTTCTGCCTTTTTTCCCTAAAATAAGTGAAATTTCTGCAATTTTGCCCTAAAATAAGGGAAATTTCTGCAATTTTTCCCCAAAATAAGGGAAATTTCTGGAATTTTGCCCCAAAATACGTGGAATTTCTGAGTTTTGCCCCAAAAGAAGGAGAATTTCTGTATTTTTGCCCCAACATATAGGGAATTTCTGCCTTGATGCCCCACAATTAGGGGAATTTCTGCAATTTTGCTCCAAAATGCAAAGAATTTCTGTCTTGTTGCCCGAAAATCAGTGGAATGCATAACTTTTTGCCATAAAAAAGGGAAATTTTTTCATTTTTGCTCCAAAATAAGGGGATTTTCAGCCTTTTTGCCTCTAAATTAGTGGAATTTCTGACTTTTTACCCCAAACACAGGGAATTTATGTCTTTTTTGCCCCAAAATAGGGAAATTTCTGCCTTTTTGCCCTGAAATATGTGAAATTTCTGCAATTTTACCCCAAAATAAGGTGAATTTCTGCCTTTTTCCCCCAAAATAATAGGAATTTCTGCTTTTTTGCCCCAAAATAAAAAAAATTTTTGCTTTCTTTCTCTGAAATAAGTGAAATTTCTGCAACATTGCCCTATAATAGGAGAAATTTCTGCAATTTTTCCTATAATAAGGGAAATGTCTGCAATTTTGCCCCAAAATAAATGGAATTTCTCCCTTTTTGCCTCAAAATAAAGGAAATTTCAGCCTTTTTACCTGAAAATAAGTGAAATTTCTGCAATTTTGCCCCAAAAAGGTAAATTCCTGCAATTTTGCCCCAAAATAAAGGAAATTTCTTGAATTTTGCCCCAAAATAAGGGGAATTTCTGATTTTTCTCCAAAATAAAGGGAATTTCTGCCTTTGCCCCAAAATTAGGGGAATTTCTCCAATTTTGCTCCATAATACGGGGAATTTCTGCCTTTTTGCCCAAAAAAAATGGAATGCATACCTTTTTGCCATAAAAAGGGAAATTTCTTCATTTTTGCTCCAAAATAAAGGAATTTCTGCCTTTTTGCCTCTAAATAAGTGGAATTTCTGTCTTTTTCTCCCAAAACAAAGGGAATTTCTGTCTTTTTTGCCTCAAATAGAAGGAATTTCTGACTTATTACCCTGAAATAAATGAGATTTCTGCATTTTTGCCCCAAAATAAAGGAAATTTCTGCAATTTTGCCCCAATGTAAAGGAAGTTTCTGCAATTTTGACCCAAAATAATGGGAATTTTTGACTGTTTGCTCTCAAAAAAAGAAGATTTTCTGTCTTTTTGCCCCAAAATAAGGAGAATTTCTGCATTTTTGCCTGAAAATAATGAGAATTTCTGCAATATTGCTTCAAAATACGGGGAATTTCTGCTTTTAATCACGAAAGTAAGGGGAATGTATACCTTTTGCAACGAAAAAGGGAAATCTCTTCATTTTTGCCCCAAAATAATAGGAATTTCTGCCTTTTACCTCAAAATAAGTGAAATTTCTCCCTTTTTACCCAAAAATAAATGGAATATTTGTCTTTTTGCCCCAAAATAAAAAAAATTTTTGAATTATGCCCTAAAATAAGTGTTATTTCTGAAATTTTGCCCCAAAATAAAAGAAATTTCTGCCTTTTTGCCACAGAATAAGGGGAATTTCTGTCTTTTTGCCCCAAAATTAGGGAAATTTCTGCCTTTTTGCCCCCAAATAAGGGAAATTTCAGCCTTTTTACCTCAAAGTAAGGGGAATTTCTGCATTTTTGCCACAAAATATTAAGAATTTCTGCATTTTTGCCCCAAAATAAAGAAAATTTCTGCCTTTTTTCCTGAAATAAGTGAAATTTCTGCAATTTTGCCCCAAAATAAGTGAAATTTCTGCAATTTTGCCCGAAAATAAGGGAAATTTCTGCCTTTTTGCCCTGAAATATGTGAAATTTCTGCAATTTTACCCCCAAAAAAGTGAATTTCTGGATTTTTGCCCCAAAATAATGGGAATTTCTGCTTTTTTTCCCCTAAAAAAAGAAAAATTTTTGCTTTTTTTCTCTATAATAAGTGAAATTTCTGCAATTTTGCCCGAAAATAAAGGATATTTCGGTAATTTTGCCCCAAAATTAGAGAAATTTCTGGAATTTTGCACCAAAATAAGTGGAATTTCTGAGTTTTGCCCCAAAATAAGGAGAATTTTTGTCTTTTTGCCACAACATATAGGGAATTTCAGCCTTTTTGCCCCACAATTAGGGGAATTTCTGAAATTTTGCTCCAAAATATGGGAAATTTCTGTCTTTTTGCCCGAAAATAAGGGGAATGCATAACTTGTTGCCATAAAAAAAAGAAATTTCTTCATTCTTGCTCCAAAATAAGGGGAATTTCTGCCTTTTTGCCTCTAAATAAGTGGAATTTCTGTCTTTTTCCCCCAAAACAAAGGGAATTTCTGTCTTTTTTGCCCCAAAATAAAGTGAATTTCTGACTTATTACCCTGAAATAAGAGAAATTTCTGCAATTTTGCCCCAGAATAAGGAAAATTTCTGTATTTTGCCCTGAAATATGTGAAATTTCTGCAACTTTACCCCAAAATAAGGTGAATTTCTGTTTTTTTGCCCCAAAATAATGGGAATTTCTGCCTTTTTGCCCCAAAATAAGAAAAATTTTTGCTTTTTTTCTCAGAAATAAGTAAAATTTCTGCAATTTTGCCCTAAAATAAAGGAAATTTCTGCTATTTTTTCCGTTAATAAGGGAAATTTCTGCAATTTTGCCCCAATGTAAAGGAAATTTCTGCAATTTTGCCCCAAAATAAGGAGAATTTCTGACTGTTTGCTCCCGAAAAAAGGAGATTTTCTGTCTTTTTGCTTCAAAATAAGGAGAATTTCTGCCTTTTTGCACGAAAATTAGGAGAATTTCTGCAATATTGCTTCAAAATACGAGGAATTTCTGCTTTTTATCCCGAAAGTAAGGGGAATGTATATTTTTTGCCACAAAAAAGGAAAATTTCTTCATTTTTGCTCCAAAATAAGGGGAATTTCTGCCTTTTTGCCTCTAAATAAGTGGAATTTCTGTCTTTTTCCCAAAAATCAAAGGGAATTTCTCTCTTTTTTGCCCCAAAATAAAAGGAATTTCTGACTCATTACTCTGAAATAAGTGAAATTTCTGCCATTTTGCCCCAAGATAAGGGAAATTTCTGCCTTTTTGCCCCCAAATAATGAGAATTTCAGAATTTTAACCTCAAAATAAAGGGAATTTCTGAATTTTGGCACAAAATATTAGGAAATTCTGCATTTTTGCCCCAAAATAAGTAAAATTTCTGCCTTTTTTCCCTGAAATAAGTGAAATTTCTGCAATTTTGCCCCAAAATAAGTGAAATTTCTGCAATTTTGCCCCAAAATAAGGGAAATTTCTGGAATTTTGCACCAAAATAAGTGGAATTTCTGAGTTTTGCCCCAAAATAAGGAGAATTTTTGTCTTTTTGCCCCAACATATAGGGAATTTCTGCCTTTTTGCCCCACAATTAGGGGAATTTCTGCAATTTTGCTCCAAAATACGGGAAATTTCAGTCTTTTTGCCCGAAAATAAGGGGAATAAATAACTTGTTGCCAAAAAAAAAGGGAAATTTCTTCATTTTTGCTCCAAAATAAGGAGAATTTCTGCCTTTTTGCCTCTAAATAAGTGGAATTTCTGTCTTTTTCCCACAAAACAAAGGGAATTTCTGTCTTTTTTGCCCCAAAATAAGGGGATTTTCTGACTTATTACCCTAAAATAAGTGAAATTTCTGCAATTTTGCCCCAAAATAAGGGAAATTTCTGCCTTTTTGCCCTGAAATATGTAAAATTTCTGCAATTTTACTCCAAAATAAGGTGAATTTCTGCCGTTTTGCCACAAAATAATGAGAATTTCTGCCTTTTTGCCCCAAAATAAAAAAAAAAATTTGCTTTTTTTCTCTGAAATAAGTGAAATTTCTGCAATTTTGCCCTAAAATAAAAGAAATTTCTGCAATTTTTTCCCATAATAAGGAAAATGTCTGCAATTTTACCCCAAAATAAAGGGAATTTCTCCCTTTTTGCCCCAAAATAAAGGAAATTTCAGTCTTTTTACCTGAAAATAAGTGAAATTTCTGCAATTTTGCCCCAAATAAGAGAAATTTCTGTAATTTTGCCCAAAAATAAGGTAAATTCCTGCAATTTTGCCCCCCAAAAAAAGAAATTTCTAGAATTTTGCCCCAAAATAAGGGGAATTTCTGATTTTTGCCCCAAAATAAGAGAAATTTCTGCCTTTTGCCCCAAAATTAGAGGAATTT
Source organism: Micromys minutus (assembly GCF_963924665.1). Taxonomy (NCBI): domain Eukaryota; kingdom Metazoa; phylum Chordata; class Mammalia; order Rodentia; family Muridae; genus Micromys; species Micromys minutus. The sequence continues at coordinate 750,574 of NW_027667927.1, read as the reverse complement.
CTTTAATTTTGCTCCAAAATACGGGGAATTTCTGACTTTTTGCCTGAAAATAATGGGAATGCATACCTTTTTGCCATTAAAAAGGGAAATTTCTTCATTTTTGCTCCAAAATAAGGGGAATTTCTGCCTTTTTGCCTCTAGATAAGTAGAATTTTGTCTTTTTCCCCAAAACAAAGGGAATTTATGTTTTTTGCCCCAAAATAAGGGGAATTTCTGACTTATTACCCTGAAATAAGTGAAATTTCTGCAATTTTGCCCCAGAATAAAGAAAATTTCTGCCTTTTTGCCCTGAAATATGTGAAATTTCTGCAATTTTACCCCAAAATAAGGTGAATTTCTGTTTTTTTGCCCCAAACTAATGGGAATTTCTGCCTTTTTGCCCCAAAATAAGAAAAATTTTTGCTTTTTTTCTCTGAAATAAGTAAAATTTCTGCAATTTTGCCCTAAAATAAGGGAAATTTCTGCAATTTTTTCACTTAATAAGGGAAATTTCTGCAATTTTGCCCCAATGTAAAGGAAATTTCTGCAATTTTGCCCCAAAATAAGGAGAATTTCTGACTGTTTGCTCCCGAAAAAAGGAGATTTTCTGTCTTTTTGCCCCAAAATAAGGAGAATTTCTGCCTTTTTGCCAGAAAATTATGAGAATTTCTGCAATTTTGCTTCAAAATACGAGGAATTTCTGCTTTTTATCCCGACACTAAGGGGAATGTATATTTTTTGCCACAAAAAAGGGAAATTTCTTCATTTTTGCTCCAAAATAAGGGGAATTTCTGCTTTTGTCTCTAAATAAGTGGAATTTCTGTCTTTTTCCCAAAAATCAAAGGGAATTTCTCTCTTTTTTGCCCCAAAATAAAAGGAATTTCTGACTCATTACCCTGAAATAAGTGAAATTTCTGCAAGTTTGCCCCAAAATAAGGGAAATTTCTGCCTTTTTGCCCCCAAATAATGGGAATTTCAGAATTTTTACCTCAAAATAAAGGGAATTTCTGAATTTTGGCACAAAATATTAGGAATTTCTGCATTTTTGCCCCAAAATAAGTAAAATTTCTGCCTTTTTTCCCTGAAATAAGTGAAATTTCTGCAATTTTGCCCCAAAATAAGTGAAATTTCTGCAATTTTGCCCCAAAATAAGGGAAATTTCTGGAATTTTGCACCAAAATAAGTGGAATTTCTGAGTTTTGGCCCAAAATAGGGAGAATTTTTGTCTTTTTGCCCCAATATATAGGGAATTTCTGCCTTTTTGCCCCACAATTAGAAGAATTTCTGCAATTTTGCTCCAAAATACGGGAAATTTCTGTCTTTTTGCCCGAAAATAAGGGGAATGCATAACTTGTTGCCATAAAAAAGGGAAATTTCTTCATTTTTGCTCCAAAATAAGGAGAATTTCTGCATTTTTGCCTCTAAATAAGTGGAATTTCTGTCTTTTTCCTCCAAAACAAAGGGAATTTCTGTCTTTTTTGCCCCAAAATAAGGGGATTTTCTGACTTATTACCCTAAAATAAGTGAAATTTCTGCAATTTTGCCCCAGAATAAGGGAAATTTCTGCCTTTTTGCCCTGAAATATGTAAAATTTCTGCAATTTTACCCCAAAATAAGGTGAATTTCTGCCTTTTTGCCCCAAAATAATGAGAATTTCTGGCTTTTTGCCCCAAAATAAGAAAAATTTTTTGCTTTTTTTCTCTGAAATAAGTGAAATTTCTGCAATTTTGCCCTAAATAAGGGAAATTTCTGCATTTTTCCCCATAATAAGGAAAATGTCTGCAATTTTGCCAAAAAATAAAGGGAATATCTTCCTTTTTGCCCCAAAATAAAGGAAATTTCAGTCTTTTTACCTAAAATTAAGTGAAATTTCTGCAATTTTGCCCCAAATAAGGGAAATTTCTGCAATTTTGCCCCAAAATAAGGTAAATTCCTGCAATTTTGCCCCCCAAAAAAAGAAATTTCTAGAATTTTGCCCCAAAATAAGGGGAATTTCTGATTTTTGCCCCAAAATAAAGGGAATTTCTGCCTTTTGCCCCCAAATTAGGGGAATTTCTTCAATTTTGCTCCAAAATATGGGGAATTTCTGCCTTTTTGCCTGAAAATAATGGGAATGCATACCTTTTTGCAATAAAAAAGGAAATTTCTTCATTGTTGCTCCAAATTAAGGGGAATTTCTGCCTTTGTGCCTCTAGATAAGTGGAATTTCTGTCTTTTTCCCCGAAAACAAAGGGAATTTCTGTCTTTTTTGCCCCAAAATAAAGGGAATTTCTGACTTATTACCCTGAAATAAGAGAAATTTCTGCAATTTTGCCCCAGAATAAGGAAAATTTCTGTATTTTGCCCTGAAATATGTGAAATTTCTGCAACTTTACCCCAAAATAAGGTGAATTTCAGTTTTTTTGCCCCAAAATAATGGGAATTTCTGCCTTTTTGCCCCAAAATAAGAAAAATTTTTGCTTTTTTTCTCTGAAATAAGTAAAATTTCTGCAGTTTTGCCCTAAAATAAAGGAAATTTCTGCTATTTTTTTCCGTTAATAAGGGAAATTTCTGCAATTTTGCCCCAATGTAAAGGAAATTTCTGCAATTTTGCCCCAAAATAAGGAGAAATTCTGACTGTTTGCTCCCGAAAAAAGGAGATTTTCTGTCTTTTTGCTTCAAAATAAGGAGAATTTCTGCCTTTTTGCACGAAAATTATGAGAATTTCTGCAATATAGCTTCAAAATACGGGGAATTTCTGCTTTTTATTTCGAAAGTAAGGGGAATGTATATTTTTTGCCACAAAAAAGGAAAATTTCTTCATTTTTGCTCCAAAATAAGGGGAATTTCTGCCTTTTTGCCTCTAAATAAGTGGAATTTCTGTCTTTTTCCCAAAAATCAAAGGGAATTTCTCTCTTTTTTGCCCCAAAATAAGGGGAATTTCTGACTCATTACTCTGAAATAAGTGAAATTTCTGCCATTTTGCCCCAAGATAAGGGAAATTTCTGCCTTTTTGCCCCCAAATAATGAGAATTTCAGAATTTTAACCTCAAAATAAAGGGAATTTCTGAATTTTGGCACAAAATATTAGGAAATTCTGCATTTTTGCCCCAAAATAAGTAAAATTTCTGCCTTTTTTCCCTGAAATAAGTGAAATTTCTGCAATTTTGCCCCAAAATAAGTGAAATTTCTGCAATTTTGCCCCAAAATAAGGGAAATTTCTGGAATTTCGCACCAAACAAAGTGGAATTTCTGAGTTTTGCCCCCCAAAAAAGAAGAATTTTTGTCTTTTTGCCCCAACATATAGGGAATTTCTGCCTTTTTGCCCCACAATAAGAGGAATTTCTGCAATTTTGCTCCAAAATACAGGAAATTTCTGTCTTTTTGCCTGAAAATAAGTGGAATGCATAACTTGTTGCCATAAAAAAGGGAAATTTCTTCATTTTTGCTCCAAAATAAAGAGAATTTCTGCGTTTTTGCCTCTAAATAAGTGGAATTTCTGTCTTTTTCCCCCAAAACAAAAGGAATTTCTGTCTTTTTTGCCCCAAAATAAGGGGATTTTCTGACTTATTACCCTAAAATAAGTAAAATTTCTGCAATTTTGCCCCAGGATAAGGGAAATTTCTGCCTTTTTACCCTGAAATATGTGAAATTTCTGCAATTTTACCCCAAAATAAGGTGAATTTCTGCCTTTTTGCCCCAAAATAATGAGAATTTCTGCCTTTTTGCCCCAAAATAAGAAAAATTTTTGCTTATTTTCTCTGAAATAAGTGAAATTTCTGCAATTTTGCCCCACAATAAGGTAAATTCCTGCAATTTTGCCTCCCAAAAAAGAAATTTCTAGAATTTTGCCCCAAAATAAAGGGAATTTCTGCCTTTTGCCCCAAAATTAGGGGAATTTCTTCAATTTTGCTCCTAATACAGGGAATTTCTGCCTTTTTGCCTGAAAATAATGGGAATGCATACCTTTTTGCAATAAAAAGGGAAATTTCTTCATTGTTGCTCCAAAATAAGGGGAATTTCTGCCTTTGTGCCTCTAGATAAGTGGAATTTCTGTCTTTTTCTCCGAAAACAAAGGGAATTTCTGTCTTTTTTTCCCCAAAATAAGGGGAATTTCTGACTTATTACCCAGAAATAAGTGAAATTTCTGCAATTTTGCCACAGGATAAGGTAAATTTCTGTCTTTTTGCCCTGAAATATGTGAAATTTCTGCAATTTTACCCCAAAATAAGGTGAATTTCTGTTTTTTTCCCAAAAATAATGGGGATTTCTGCCTTTTTGCCCCAAAATAAGAAAAATTTTTGCTTTTTTTCTCTGAAATAAGTAAAATTTCTGCAATTATACCCTAAAATAAGGGAAATTCTGCAGTTTTTTCCCTTAATAAGGGAAATTTCTGCAATTTTGCAACAAAATAAGTGGAATTTCTGAGTTTTGCCCCAAAATAAGGAGAATTTTTGTCTTTTTGCCCCAACATATAGGGAATTTCTGCCTTTTTGCCCCACAATTAGGGGAATTTCTGCAATTTTGCTCCAAAATACGGGAAATTTCTGTCTTTTTGCCCGAAAATAAGGGGAATGCATAACTTGTTGCCATAAAAAAGAGAAATTTCTTCATTTTTGCTCCAAAATAAGGGGAATTTCTGCCTTTTTGCCTCTAAATAAGTGGAATTTCTGTTTTTTTCCCCCAAAACAAAGGGAATTTCTGTCTTTTTTGCCCCAAAATAAGGGGATTTTCTGACTTATTACCCTAAAATAAGTGAAATTTCTTCAATTTTGCCCCAAAATAAGGGAAATTTCTAACTTTTTGCCCTGAAATATGTGAAATTTCTGCAATTTTACTCCAAAATAAGGTGAATTTCTGTCTTTTTGCCCCAAAATAAGAGAAATTTCTGCCTTTTTGCACCCAATTAAGGGGAATTTCAGCATTTTTACCTCAAAATAAGGGGAATTTCAGCATTTTTACCTCAAAATAAAAAAAAATTCTGCATTTTTACCACAAAATTTTAAGAATTTCTTAATTTTTTCTCCAAAATAAGGAAATTTTCTGCCTTTTTTCGCTGAAATAAGTGAAATTTCTGCAATTTTGCCCCAAAATAAGTGAAATTTTTGCAATTTTGCCCCAAAATGAGGGAAATTTCTGCCTTTTTGCCCTGAAATATGTGAAATTGCTGCAATTTTACCCTAAAATAAGGTGAATTTCTGCCTTTTTGCCCCAAAATAAGTAAAATATCTGCATTTTAGCCCCAAAATAGGAAAAATTTTTGCTTTTTTTCTCTGAAATAAGTGAAATTTCTGCAATTTTGCCCTAAAATAAGGAAAATTTCTGCAATTTTGCCCCAAAATAAGGGAAATTTCTGGAATTTTGCCCTGAAATATGTGAAATTGCTGCAATTTTACCCTAAAATAAGGTGAATTTCTGCCTTTTTGCCCCAAAATAAGTAAAATATCTGCATTTTAGCCCCAAAATAGGAAAAATTTTTGCTTTTTTTCTCTGAAATAAGTGAAATTTCTGCAATTTTGCCCTAAAATAAGGAAAATTTCTGCAATTTTGCCCCAAAATAAGGGAAATTTCTGGAATTTTGCCCTGAAATATGTGAAATTGCTGCAATTTTACCCTAAAATAAGGTGAATTTCTGCCTTTTTGCCCCAAAATAAGTAAAATATCTGCATTTTAGCCCCAAAATAGGAAAAATTTTTGCTTTTTTTCTCTGAAATAAGTGAAATTTCTGCAATTTTGCCCTAAAATAAGGAAAATTTCTGCAATTTTGCCCCAAAATAAGGGAAATTTCTGGAATTTTGCCCCAAAATACGTGGAATTTCTGAGTTTTGCCCCAAAATAAGAAGAATTTCTGTCTTTTTGCCCCAACATATAGGGAATTTCTGCCTTTTTGCCCAACAATTAGGAGAATTTCTGCAATTTTGCCCCAAAATAAGGGAAATTTCTGCAAATTTGCCCGAATGTAAAAGAAATTTCTGCAATTTTGCCCCAAAATAAGGGGAATTTCTGACTGTTTGCTCCCGAAAAAAGGAGATTTTCTGTATTTTTGCTCCAAAATAATTAGAATTTCTGCTTTTTTGCCCGAAAATTATAAGAATTTCTGCAATTATGCTTCAAAATACGGGGAATTTCTACTTTTTATCCCGAAAGTAAGGGGAGTGTATACCTTTTTCCACAAAAAGGGAAATTTCTTAATTTTTGCCCCAAAATAAGAGGAATTTCTTCCTTTTTACCTCAAAATAAGTGAAATTTCTCCTTTTTTACCCAAAAATAAATGGAATTTCTGTTTTTTTTGCAACAAAATAAAAGGAATTTTTGAATTATACCCTGAAATAAGTGATATTTCTGCAATTTTGCCCCAAAATAAAAGAAATTTCTGCCTTTTTTCCACAAAATAAGGGGAATTTCTGTCTTTTTGCCCCAAAATATGAGAAATTTCTTCCTCTTTGCCCCCGAATAAGGGGAATTTCAGCATTTTTACCTCAAAATAAGTGAAATTTCAGCCTTTTTACCTCAATATAAGGGGAATTTCTGCATTTTTGCCAAAAATTATTAAGAATTTCTTAATTTTTCCCCAAAATAAGGAAAATTTCTGCCTTTTTTCCCTGAAATAAATGAAATTTCTGCAATTTTGCCCTAAAATAAGGGAAATTTCTGCAATTTTGCCCCAAAATAAGGGAAATTTCTGGAATTTTGCCCCAAAATACGTGGAATTTCTGAGTTTTGCCCCAAAAGAAGGAGAATTTCTGTCTTTTTGCCCCAACATATAGGGAATTTCTGCATTGTTGCCCCACAATTAGGGGAATTTCTGCAATTTTGCTCCAAAATGCAAAGAATTTCTGTCTTGTTGCCCGAAAATTAGTGGAATGCATAACTTTTTGCCATAAAAAAAGGGAAATTTTTTCATTTTTGCTCCAAAATAAGGGGAATTTCAGCCTTTTTGCCTCTAAATTAGTGGAATTTCTGACTTTTTCCCCCAAACACAGGGAATTTCTGTCTTTTTTGCCCCAAAATAGGGAAATTTCTGCCTTTTTGCCCTGAAATATGTGAAATTTCTGCAATTTTACCCCAAAATAAGGTGAATTTCTGCCTTTTTCCCCCAAAATAATGGGAATTTCTGCTTTTTTGCCCCAAAATAAAAAAAATTTTGCTTTTTTTCTCTGAAATAAGTGAAATTTCTTCAATTTTGCCGTAAAATAAGAGAAATTTCTGCAATTTTTCCTCTAATAAGAGAAATGTCTGCAATTTTGCCCCAAAATAAATGGAATTTCTCCCTTTTTGCCTCAAAATAAAGGAAATTTCAGCCTTTTTACCTGAAAATAAATGAAAGTTCTGCAATTTTGCCCCAAAAAAGGTAAATTCCTGCAATTTTGCCCCAAAATAAAGGAAATTTCTTGAATTTTGCCCCAAAATAAGGGGAATTTCTGATTTTTCTCCAAAATAAAGGGAATTTCTGCCTTTTGCCCCAAAATTAGGGGAATTTCTGCAATTTTGCTCCAAAATACGGGGAATTTCTGCCTTTTTGCCCAAAAATAATGGAATGCATACCTTTTTGCCATAAAAAAGGAAATTTCTTCATTTTTGCTCCAAAATAAAGGGAATTTCTGCCTTTTTGTCTCTAAACAAATGGAATTTCTGTCTTTTTCTCCCAAAACAAAAGGAATTTCTGTCTTTTTTGCCCTAAATAGAAGGAATTTCTGACTTATTTCCCTGAAATAAATGAAATTTCTGCATTTTTGCCCCAAAATAAAGGAAATTTCTGCAATTTTGCCCCAATATAAAGGAAATTTCTGCAATTTTGACCCAAAATAATGGGAATTTTTGACTGTTTGCTCTCAAAAAAAGGAGATTTTCTGTCTTTTTGCCCCAAAATAAGTAGAATTTCTGCTTTTTTGCCTGAAAATAATGAGAATTTCTGCAATATTGCTTCAAAATATGGGGAATTTCTGCTTTTAATCACGAAAGTAAGGGGAATGTATACCTTTTGCAACAAAAAAGGGAAATCTCTTCATTTTTGCCCCAAAATAAGAGGAATTTCTGCCTTTTACCTCAAAATAAGTGAAATTTCTCCCTATTTACCCAAAAATAAATGGAATATTTGTCTTTTTGCCCCAAAATAAAAGGAATTTTTGAATTATGCCCTAAAATAAGTGATATTTCTGAAATTTTGCCCCAAAATAAAAGAAATTTCTGCCTTTTTGCCAAAAAAAAGGGGAATTTCTGTCTTTTTGCCCCAAAATTAGGGAAATTTCTGTCTTTTTGCCCCCAAATAAGGAAAATTTAACCCTTTTTACCTCAAAGTAAGGGGAATTTCTGCATTTTTGCCACAAAATATTAAGAATTTCTGCATTTTTGCCCCAAAATAAGGAAAATTTCTGCCTTTTTTCCTGAAATAAGTGAAATTTCTGCAATTTTGCCCAAAAATAATTGAAATTTCTGCAATTTTGCCCAAAAATAAGAGAAATTTCTGCCTTTTTGCCCTGAAATATGTGAAATTTCCGCAATTTTACCCCAAAAAAAGTGAATTTCTGGATTTTTGCCCCAAAATAATGGGAATTTCTGCTTTTTTTCCCCTAAAAAAAGAAAAATTTTTGCTTTTTTTCTCTATAATAAGTGAAATTTCTGCAATTTTGCCCGAAAATAAAGGATATTTCGGCAATTTTGCCCCAAAATTAAAGAAATTTCTGGAATTTTGCACCAAAATAAGTAGAATTTCTGAGTTTTGCCCCAAAATAAGGAGAATTTTTGTCTTTTTGCCCCAACATATAGGGAATTTCTGCCTTTTTGCCCCAATATTAGGGGAATTTCTGCAATTTTGCTCCAAAATAAGGGAAATTTCTGTCTTTTTGCCCGAAAATAAGGGGAATGCATAACTTGTTGCCATAAAAAAGAGAAATTTCTTCATTTTTGCTCCAAAATAAGGGGAATTTCTGCCTTTTTGCCTCTAAATAAGTGGAATTTCTGTCTTTTTCCCCCAAAACAAAGGTAATTTCTGTCTTTTTTGCCCCAAAATAAGGGGATTTTCTGACTTATTACCCTAAAATAAGTGAAATTTCTGCAATTTTGCCCCAAAATAAGGGAAATTTCTGCCTTTTTGCCCTGAAATATGTGAAATTTCTGCAATTTTACTCCAAAATAAGGTGAATTTCTGCCTTTTTGCCACAAAATAATGAGAATTTCTGCCTTTTTGCCCCAAAATAAAAAAAAATTTTTGCTTTTTTTCTCTGAAATAAGTGAAATTTCTGCAATTTTGCCCTAAAATAAAAGAAATTTCTGCAATTTTTTCCCATAATAAGGAATATGTCTGCAATTTTACCCCAAAATAAAGGGAATTTCTCCCTTTTTGCCCCAAAATAAAGGAAATTTCAGTCTTTTTACCTGAAAATAAGTGAAATTTCTGCAATTTTGCCCCAAATAAGAGAAATTTCTGCAATTTTGCCCAAAAATAAGGTAAATTCCTGCAATTTTGCCCCCCAAAAAAGGAAATTTCTAGAATTTTGCCCCAAAATAAGGGGAATTTCTGATTTTTGCCACAAAATAAGAGGAATTTCTGCCTTTTGCCCCAAAATTAGGGGAATTTCTTTAATTTTGCTTCAAAATAGAGGGAATTTCTGACTTTTTGCCTGAAAATAATGGGAATGCATACCTTTTTGCCATAAAAAGGGAAATTTCTTCATCTTTGCTCCAAAATAAGGGGAATTTCTGCCTTTTTGCCTCTAGATAAGTGGAATTTTGTCTTTTTCCCCAAACAAAGGGAATTTATGTCTTTTTTGCCCCAAAAGAAGGGGAATTTCTGACTTATTACCCTGAAATAAGTGAAATTTCTGCAATTTTGCCCCAGAATAAGGAAAATTTCTGCCTTTTTGCCCTGAAATATGTGAAATTTCTGCAATTTTACCCCAAAATAAGGTGAATTTCTGTTTTTTTGCCCCAAACTAATGGGAAGTTCTGCCTTTTTGCCCCAAAATAAGAAAAATTTTTGCTTTTTTTCTCTGAAATAAGTAAAATTTCTGCAATTTTGCCCTAAAATAAGTGAAATTTTTGCAATTTTTTCACTTAATAAGGGAAATTTCTGCAATTTTGCCCCAATGTAAAGGAAATTTCTGCAATTTTGCCCCAAAATAAGGAGAATTTCTGACTGTTTGCTCCCGAAAAAAGGAGATTTTCTGTCTTTTTGCCCGAAAATAAGGAGAATTTCTGCCTTTTTGCCCGAAAATTATGAGAATTTCTGCAATTTTGCTTCAAAATACGAGGAATTTCTGCTTTTTATCCCGAAACTAAGGGGAATGTATATTTTTTGCCACAAAAAAGGGAAATTTCTTCATTTTTGCTCCAAAATAAGGGGAATTTCTGCCTTTTTGTCTCTAAATAAGTGGAATTTCTGTCTTTTTCCCAAAAATCAAAGAGAATTTCTCTCTTTTTTGCCCCAAAATAAAAGGAATTTCTGACTCATTACCCTGAAATAAGTGAAATTTCTGCAAGTTTGCCCCAAAATAAGGGAAAATTCTGCCTTTTTGCCACCAAATAATGGGAATTTCAGAATTTTTACCTCAAAATAAAGGGAATTTCTGAATTTTGGCACAAAATATTAGGAATTTCTGCATTTTTGCCCCAAAATAAGTAAAATTTCTGCCTTTTTTATCTGAAATAAGTGAAAATTCTGCAATTTTGCCCCAAAATAAGTGAAATTTCTGCAATTTTGCCCCAAAATAAGGGAAATTTCTGAAATTTTGCACCAAAATAAGTGGAATTTCTGAGTTTTGCCCCAAAATAAGGAGAATTTTTGTCTTTTTGCCTCAACATATAGGGAATTTCTGCCTTTTTGCCACACAATTAGGAGAATTTCTGCAATTTTGCTCCAAAATACGGGAAATTTCTGTCTTTTTGCCCGAAAATAAGGGGAATGTATAAATTTTTGCCATAAAAAAGAGAAATTTCTTCATTTTTGCTCCAAAATAAGGAGAATTTCTGCATTTTTGCCTCTAAATAAGTGGAATTTCTGTCTTTTTCCCCCAAAACAAAGGGAATTTCTGTCTTTTTTGCCCCAAAATAAGGGGATTTTCTGACTTATTACCCTAAAATAAGTTAAATTTCTGCAATTTTGCCCCAGGATAAGGAAAATTTCTGCCTTTTTGCCCTTAAATATGTGAAATTTCTGCAATTTTACTCCAAAATAAGGTGAATTTCTGCCTTTTTGCCCCAAAATAATGAGAATTTCTGCCTTTTTGCCCCAAAATAAGAAAAATTTTTGCTTTTTTTCTCTGAAATAAGTGAAATTTCTGCAATTTTGCCCTAAATAAGGGAAATTTCTGCATAATTTCCCCATAATAAGGAAAATGTCTGCAATTTTGCCAAAAAATAAAGGGAATATCTCCTTTTTTGCCCCAAAATAAAGGAAATTTCAATCTTTTTACCTAAAAATAAGTGAAATTTCTGCAATTTTGCCCCAAATAAGGGAAATTTCTGCAATTTTGCCCCAAAATAAGGTAAATTCCTGCAATTTTGCCCCCCCCAAAAAAAATTTCTAGAATTTTGCCCCAAAATAAGGGGAATTTCTGATTTTTGCCCCAAAATTAAGGGAATTTCTGCCTTTTGCCCAAAATTAGGGGAATTTCTTCAATTTTGCTCCAAAATATGGGGAATTTCTGCCTTTTTGCCTGAAAATAATGGGAATTCATACCTTTTTGCAATAAAAAAGGAAATTTCTTCATTGTTGCTCCAAAATAAGGGGAATTTCTGCCTTTGTGCCTCTAGATAAGTGGAATTTCTGTCTTTTTCCCGGAAAACAAAGGGAATTTCTGTCTTTTTTGCCCCAAAATAAATGGAATTTCTGACTTATTACCCTGAAATAAGTGAAATTTCTGCAATTTTGCCCCAGAATAAGGAAAATTTCTGTATTTTGCCCTGAAATATGTGAAATTTCTGCAACTTTACCCCAAAATAAGGTGAATTTCTGTTTTTTTGCCCCAAAATAATGGGAATTTCTGCCTTTTTGCCCCAAAATAAGAAAAATTTTTGCTTTTTTTCTCTGAAATTAGTAAAATTTCTGCAATTTTGCCCTAAAATAAGGTAAATTTCTGCTATTTTTTCCCTTAATAAGGGAAATTTCTGCAATTTTGCCCCAATGTAAAGGAAATTTCTGCAATTTTGCCCCAAAATAAGGAGAATTTCTGACTGTTTGCTCCCGAAAATAGGAGATTTTCTGTCTTTTTGCTTCAAAATAAGGAGAATTTCTGCCTTTTTGCACGAAAATTATGAGATTTTCTGCAATTTTGCTTCAAAATACGGGGAATTTCTGCTTTTTATCCCGAAAGTAAGGGGAATGTATATTTTTTGCCACAAAAAAGGAAAATTTCTTCATTTTTGCTCCAAAATAAGGGGAATATCTGCCTTTTTGCCTCTAAATAAGTGGAATTTCTGTCTTTTTCCCAAAAATCAAAGGGAATTTCTCTCTTTTTGCCCCAAAATAAAAGGAATTTCTGAATCATTACTCTGAAATAAGTGAAATTTCTGCAATTTTGCCCCAAAATAAGGGAAATTTCTGCCTTTTTGCCCCCAAATAATGGGAATTTCAGAGTTTTAACCTCAAAATAAAGGGAATTTCTGAATTTTGGCACAAAATAGTAGGAATTTCTGCATTTTTGCTCCAAAATAAGAAAAATTTTTGCCTTTTTTCCCTGAAATAAGTGAAATTTCTGCAATTTTGCCCCAAAATAAGTGAAATTTCTGCAATTTTGCCCCAAAATAAGGGAAATTTCTGCAATTTTGCCCCAAAATAAGGGAAATTTCTGGAATTTTGCCCCAAAATACGTGGAATTTCTGAGTTTTGCCCCAAAAGAAGGAGAATTTCTGTCTTTTTCCCCAACATATAGGGAATTTCTGTTTTTTTGTGCCACAATTAGGGGAATTTCTGCAATTTTGCTCCAAAATGCAAGGAATTTCTGTCTTGTTGCCTGAAAATAAGTAGAATGCATAACTTTTGCCATAAAAAAGGGAAATTTCTTTATTTTTGCTCCAAAATAAGGGGAATTTCAGCATTTTGCCTCTAAATAAGTGGAATTTCTGTCTTTTTCCCCCAAACAAAGGGAATTTCTGTCTTTTTTAACCCAAAATAAGGGGAATTTCTGACTTATTACCCTAAAATAAGTGAAATATCTGCAATTTTGCCCCAAAATAAGGGAAATTTCTGCCATTTTGCCCTGAAATATGTGAAATTTCTGTAATTTTACCCCAAAAGAAGGTGAATTTCTGCTTTTTTCCCCCAAAATAATGGGAATTTCTGCCTTTTTGCCCCAAAATAAAAAAAATTTTTGCTTTTTTTCTCTGAAATAAGTGAAATTACTGCAATTTTGCACTAAATTAAGAGAAATTTCTGCCTTTTTGCCCTGAAATATGTGAAATTTCTGCAATTTTACCCCAAAATAAGGTGAATTTCTGCCTTATTGCCCCAAAATAATGGAAATTTCTGTATTTTTGCCCCAAAATAAGAAAAATTTTTGATTTTTTTCCCTGAAATAAGTAAAATTTCTGCAATTTTGCCCCAAAATAAAGGAAATTTCTGCAATTTTGCCCCAAAATAAGGAAAATTTCTGGAACTTTGCCCCAAAATACGTGGAATTTCTGAGTTTTGCCCCAAAATAAGGAGAATTTCTGTCTTTTTGCCCCAACATATAGGGAATTCCTGCCTTTTTGCCCAACAATTAGGAAAATTTCTGCAATTTTGCCCCAAAATAATGGAAATTTCTGCAAATTTGCCCGAATGTAAAAGAAATTTCTGCAATTTTGCCCCAAAATAAGGGGAATTTCTGACTGTTTGCTCCCGAAAAAAGGAGATTTTCTGTATTTTTGCTCCAAAATAAGGAGAATTTCTGCTTTTTTGCCCGAAAATTATAAGAATTTCTGCAATTATGCTTCAAAATACGGGGAATTTCTACTTTTTATCCCGAAAGTAATGGGAATGTATACCTTTTTCCACAAAAAAAGGGAAATTTCTTAATTTTTGCACCAAAATAAGAGGAATTTCTGCCTTTTTACCTCAAAATAAGTGAAATTTCTCTTTTTTTACCCAAAAATAAATGGAATTTCTGTCTTTTTCCAACAAAATAAAAGGAATTTTTGAATTATACCCTGAAATAAGTGATATTTCTGCAATTTTGCCCCAAAATAAAAGAAATTTCTGCCTTTTTGCCCCCAAATAAGAGGAATTTCAGCCTTTTTACCTCAAAATAAGGGGAATTTCAGCCTTTTTACCTCAAAATAAGGGTAATTTCTGCATTTTTGCCACAAAATATTAAGAATTTCTTAATTTTTTCCCCAAAATAAGGAAAATTTCTGCCTTTTTTCCCTTAAATAAGTGAAATTTCTGCAATTTTGCCCTAAAATAAGAGAAATTTCTGCAATTTTGCCCCAAAATAAGGGAAATTTCTGGAATTTTGCCCCAAAATACGTGGAATTTCTGAGTTTTGCCTCAAAATAAGGAGAATTTCTGTCTTTTTGCCCCAACATATAGGGAATTTCTGCCTTTTTGCCCAACAATTAGGGGAATTTCTGTAATTTTGCCCCAAAATAAGGGAAATTTCTGCAATTTTGCCCCAATGTAAAAGAAATTTCTGCAATTTTGTCGCAAAATAAGGGGAATTTCTGACTGCTTCCGAAAAAAGAAGATTTTCTCTATTTTTGCTCCAAAATATGGAGAATTTCTGCTTTTTTGTCCCAAAATTATGAGAATTTCTGCAATTATGCTTCAAAATATGGGGAATTTTTGCTTTTTATCCCAAAAGTAAGGGGAATGTATACCTTTTTTTAAAAAAAGGGAAATTTTAATTTTTGCCCCAAAATAAGAGGAATTTCTGCCTTTTTACCTCAAAATAAGTGAAATTTCTTCTTTTTACCCAAAAATAAATGGAATTTCTGTCTTTTTGCAACAAAATAAAAGGAATTTTTGAATTATACCCTGAAATAAGTGATATTTCTGCAATTTTGCCCCAAAATAAAAGAAATTTTTGCCTTTTTGCTACAAAATAAGGGGAATTTCTGTCTTTTTGCCCCAAATTAAGAGAAATTTCTGCATTTTTGCACCCAATTAAGGGGAATTTCAGCATTTTTACGTCTAAATAAGGGGAATTTCAGCCTTTTTACCTCAAAATAAGGGTAATTTCTGCATTTTTGCCACAAAATATTAAGAATTTCTTAAATTTTTCTCCAAAATAAGGAAATTTTCTGCCTTTTTTCCCTGAAATAAGTGAAATTTCTGCAATTTTGCCCCAAAATAAGTGAAATTTTTGCAATTTTGCCCCAAAATGAGAGAAATTTCTGCCTTTTTGCCCTGAAATATGTGAAATTGCTGCAATTTTACCCTAAAATAAGGTGAATTTCTGCCTTTTTGCCCCAAAATAAGTAAAATATCTGCATTTTAGACCCAAAATAGGAAAAATTTTTGCTTTTTTTTTCTTAAATAAGTGAAATTTCTGCAATTTTGCCCTAAAATAAAAAAAATTTCTGCAATTTTGCCCCAAAATAAGGGAAATTTCTGGAATTTTGCCCCAAAATACGTAAATTTCTGAGTTTTGCCCCAAAATAAGGAGAATTTCTGTCTTTTTGCCCCAACATATAGGGAATTTCTGCCTTTTTGCCCAACAATTAGGAGAATTTCTGCAATTTTGCCACAAAATGAGGGAAATTTCTGCAAATTTGCCCTAAAATAAGGAAAATTTCTGCAATTTTGCCCCAAAATAAGGGAAATTTCTGGAATTTTGCCCCAAAATACGTGGAATTTCTGAATTTTGCCCCAAAATAATGAGAATTTCTGTCTTTTTGCCCCAACATATAGGGAATTTCTGCCTTTTTGCCCCACATTTAGGGGAATTTCTGCAATTTTGCTCCAAAATGCAAGGAATTTCTGTCTTGTTGCCCGAAAATAAGTGGAATGCATAACTTTTTGCCATAAAAAAGGGAAATTTCTTTATTTTTGCTCCAAAATAAGGGGAATTTCAGTCTTTTTGCCTCTAAATAAGTGGAATTTCTGTCTTTTTCCCCCAAACAAAGGGAATTTCTGTCTTTTTTAACCCAAAATAAGGGGAATTTCTGACTTATTAGCCTAAAATAAGTGAAATATCTGCAATTTTGCCCCAAAATAAGGGAAATTTCTGCCATTTTGCCCTGAAATATGTGAAATTTCTGTAATTTTACCCCAAAATAAGGTGAATTTCTGCCTTTTTCCCCCAAAATAATGGGAATTTCTGCCTTTTTGCCCCAAAATAAAAAAATTTTTGCTTTTTTTCTCTGAAATAAATGAAATTACTGCAATTTTGCCCTAAAATAAGAGAAATTTCTGCCTTTTTGCCCTGAAATATGTGAAATTTCTGCAATTTTACCACAAAATAAGGTGAATTTCTGCCTTATTGCCCCAAAATAATGGGAATTTCTGTTTTTTTTCCCCAAAATAAGAAAAATTTTTGCTTTTTTTCCCTGAAATAAGTAAAATTTCTGCAATTTTGCCCCAAAATAAGGGGAATTTCTGACTGTTTGCTCCCGAAAAAAGGAGATTTTCTGTATTTTTGCTCCAAAATAAGGAGAATTTCTGCTTTTTTGCCCGAAAATTATAAGAATTTCTGCAATTATGCTTCAAAATACGGGGAATTTCTACTTTTTATCCCGAAAGTTAGGGGAATGTATACCTTTTTCCACAAAAACGGAAATTTCTTAATTTTTGCCCCAAAATAAGAGGAATTTCTGCATTTTTACCTCAAAATAAGTGGAATTTCTCCTTTTTTACCCAAAATTAAATGGAATTTCTGTCTTTTTGCAACAAAATAAAAGAAATTTTTGAATTATACCCTGAAATAAGTGATATTTCTGCAATTTTGCCCCAAAATAAAAGAAATTTCTGCCTTTTTGCCACAAAATAAGGGGAATTTCTGTCTTTTTGCCCCAAAATAAGAGAAATTTCTGCCTTTTTGCCCCCAAATAAGGGGAATTTCAGCCTTTTTACCTCAAAATAAGGGGAATTTCAGCCTTTTTACCTCAAAATAAGGGGAATTTCTGCATTTTTCCCACAAAATATTAAGAATTTCTTAATTTTTTCCCCAAAATAAGGAAAATTTCTGCCTTTTTTTCCGTGAAATAAGTGAAATTTCTGCAATTTTTTTCTAAAATAAGGGAAATTTCTGCAATTTTGCTCCAAAATAAGGGAAATTTCTGGAATTTTGCCCCAAAATACATGGAATATCTGAGTTTTGCCCCAAAAGAAGGAGAATTTCTGTCTTTTTGCCCCAACATATAGGGAATTTCTGCCTTTTTGCCCAACAATTAGGGGAATTTCTGCAATTTTGCCCCAAAATAAGGGAAATTTCTGCAATTTTGCCCCAATGTAAAAGAAATTTCTGCAATTTTGCCCCAAAATAATGGGAATTTCTGACTATTTGCTTCCGAAAAAAAGAAGATTTTCTGTATTTTTGCTCCAAAATAAGGAGAATTTCTGCTTTTTTGCCCGAAAATTGTGAGAATTTCTGCAATTATGCTTCAAAATACAGGGAATTTTTGCTTTTTATCCCAAAAGTAAGGGGAATATATACCTTTTTTTAAAAAAAGGGAAATTTCTTAATTTTTGCCCCAAAATAAGAGGAATTTCTGCCTTTTTACCTCAAAATAAGTGAAATTTCTCCTTTTTTACCCAAAAAAAATGGAATTTCTGTCTTTTTGCAACAAAATAAAAGGAATTTTTAAATTATACCCTGAAATAAGTGATATTTCTGCAATTTTGCCCCAAAATAAAAGAAATTTTTGCCTTTTTGCTACAAAGTAAGGGTTATTTCTGTCTTTTTGCCCCAAAATAAGAGAAATTTCTGCATTTTTGCACCCAATTAAGGGGAATTTCAGCCTTTTTACCTCAAAATATGGGGAATTTCAGCATTTTTACCTCAAATAAGGAAAATTTCTGCATTTTTGCCACAAAATATTAAGAATTTCTTAATTTTTTCCCCAAAATAAGGAAAATTTCTGCCTTTTTTTCTGAAATAAGTGAAATTTCTGCAATTTTGCACCAAAATAAGTGAAATTTCTGCAATTTTGCCCCAAAATGAGGGAAATTTCTGCCTTTTTGCCCTGAAATATATTAAATTGCTGCAATTTTACCCTGAAATATGGTGAATTTCTGCCTTTTTGCCCCAAAATAAGTGGAATTTCTGCATTTTAGCCCCAAAATAGGAAAAATTGTTGCTTTTATTCTCTGAAATAAGTGAAATTTCTGCAATTTTGCCCTAAAATAAATAAAATTTCTGCAATTTTGCCCCAAAATAAGGGAAATTTCTGGAATTTTGCCCCAAAATACGTGGAATTTCTGAGTTTTGCCCAAAAAGAAGGAGAATTTCTGTCTTTTTCCCCAACATATAGGGAATTTCTGTCTTTTTGTGCCACAATTAGGGGATTTTCTGCAATTTTGCTCCAAAATGCAAGGAATTTCTGTCTTGTTGCCTGAAAATAAGTAGAATGCATAACTTTTTGCCATAAAAAAGGGAAATTTCTTTATTTTTGCTCCAAAATAAGGGGAATTTCAGCATTTTGCATCTAAATAAGTGGAATTTCTGTCTTTTTCCCCCAAACAAAGGGAATTTCTGTCTTTTTTAACCCGAAATAAGGGGAATTTCTGACTTATTACCCTAAAATAAGTGAAATATCTGCAATTTTGCCCCAAAATAAGGGAAATTTCTGCCATTTTGCCCTGAAATATGTGAAATTTCTGTAATTTTACCACAAAAGAAGGTGAATTTCTGCTTTTTCCCCCCAAAATAATGGGAATTTCTGCCTTTTTGCCCCAAAATAAAAAAATTTTTGCTTTTTTTCTCTGAAATAAGTGAAATTACTGCAATTTTGCCCTAAAATAAGAGAAATTTCTGCCTTTTTGCCCTGAAATATGTGAAATTTCTGCAATTTTACCCCAAAATAAGGTGAATTTCTGCCTTATTGCCCCAAAATAATGGAAATTTCTGTTTTTTGCCCCAAAATAAGAAAAATTTTTGATTTTTTTCCCTGAAATAAGTAAAATTTCTGCAATTTTGCCCCAAAATAAAGGAAATTTCTGCAATTTTGCCCCAAAATAAGGAAAATTTCTGGAACTTTGCCCCAAAATACGTGGAATCTGAGTTTTGCCCCAAAATAAGGAGAATTTCTGTCTTTTTGCCCCAACATATAGGGAATTCCTGCCTTTTTGCCCAACAATTAGGAAAATTTCTGCAATTTTGCCCCAAAATAAGGGAAATTTCTGCAAATTTGCCCGAATGTAAAAGAAATTTCTGCAATTTTGCCCCAAAATAAGGGGAATTTCTGACTGTTTGCTCCCGAAAAAAGGAGATTTTCTGTATTTTTGCTCCAAAATAAGGAGAATTTCTGCTTTTTTGCCCGAAAATTATAAGAATTTCTGCAATTATGCTTCAAAATACGGGGAATTTCTACTTTTTATCCCGAAAGTAATGGGAATGTATACCTTTTTCCACAAAAAAGGGAAATTTCTTAATTTTTGCCCCAAAATAAGAGGAATTTCTGCCTTTTTACCTCAAAATAAGTGAAATTTCTCTTTTTTTACCCAAAAATAAATGGAATTTCTGTCTTTTTCCAACAAAATAAAAGGAATTTTTGAATTATACCCTGAAATAAGTGATATTTCTGCAATTTTGCCCCAAAATAAAAAAAATTTCTGCCTTTTTGCCCCCAAATAAGAGGAATTTCAGCCTTTTTACCTCAAAATAAGGGGAATTTCAGCCTTTTTACCTCAAAATAAGGGGAATTTCTGCATTTTTGCCACAAAATATTAAGAATTTCTTAATTTTTTCCCCAAAATAAGGAAAATTTCTGACTTTTTTCCCTGAAATAAGTGAAATTTCTGTAATTTTGCCCTAAAATAAGAGAAATTTCTGCAATTTTGCCCGAAAATAAAGGAAATTTCTGGAATTTTGCCCCAAAATACATGGAATTTCTGAGTTTTGCCTCAAAAGAAGGAGAATTTCTGTCTTTTTGCCCCAACATATAGGGAATTTCTGCCTTTTTGCCCAACAATTAGGGGAATTTCTGCAATTTTGCCACAAAATAAGGGAAATTTCTGCAATTTTGCCCGAATGTAAAAGAAATTTCTGCAATTTTGCCCCAAAATAAGGGGAATTTCTGACTGCTTCCGAAAAAAGAAGATTTTCTCTATTTTTGCTCCAAAATAAGGAGAATTTCTGCATTTTTGCCAGAAAATTATGAGAATTTCTGCAATTATGCTTCAAAATATAGGGGAATTTTTGCTTTTTATCCCAAAAGTAAGGGGAATGTATACCTTTTTTAAAAAAAAGGAAAATTTCTTAATTTTTGCCCCAAAATAAGAGGAATTTTTGCCTTTTTACCTCAAAATAAGTGAAATTTCTCCTTTTTTACCCAAAAATAAATGGAATTTCTGTCTTTTTGCAACAAAATAAAAGGAATTTTTGAATTATACCCTGAAATAAGTGATATTTCTGCAATTTTGCCCCAAAATAAAAGAAATTTTTGCCTTTTTGCTACAAAATAAGGGGAATTTCTGTCTTTTTGCCCCAAAATAAGAGAAATTTCTGCCTTTTTGCACCCAATTAAGAGGAATTTCAGCATTTTTACCTCAAAATAAGGGGAATTTCAGAATTTTTACCTCAAAATAAAAAAAAATTCTGCATTTTTGCCACAAAATTTTAAGAATTTCTTAATTTTTTCTCCAAAATAAGGAAATTTTCTGCCTTTTTTCCCTGAAATAAGTGAAATTTCTGCAATTTTGCCCCAAAATAAGTGAAATTTTTGCAATTTTGCCCCAAAATGAGGGAAATTTCTGCCTTTTTGCCCTGAAATATGTGAAATTGCTGCAATTTTACCCTAAAATAAGGTGAATTTCTACCTTTTTGCCCCAAAATAAGTAAAATATCTGCATTTTAGCCCCAAAATAGAAAAAATTTTTGCTTTTTTTCTCTGAAATAAGTGAAATTTCTGCAATTTTGCCCTAAAATAAGGAAAATTTCTGCAATTTTGCCCCAAAATAAGGGAAATTTCTGGAATTTTGCCCCAAAATACGTGGAATTTCTGAGTTTTGCCCCAAAATAAGGAGAATTTCTGTCTTTTTGCCCCAACATATAGGGAATTTCTGCCTTTTTGCCCAACAATTAGGAGAATTTCTGCAATTTTGCCCCAAAATAAGGGAAATTTCTGCAAATTTGCCCGAATGTAAAAGAAATTTCTGCAATTTTGCCCCAAAATAAGGGGAATTTCTGACTGTTTGCTCCCAAAAAAAGGAGATTTTCTGTATTTTTGCTCCAAAATAAGGAGAATTTCTGCTTTTTTGCCCGAAAATTATAAGAATTTCTGCAATTATGCTTCAAAATCCGGGGAATTTCTACTTTTTATCCCGAAAGTAAGGGGAATGTATACCTTTTTCCACAAAAAAGGGGAATTTCTTAATTTTTGCCCCAAAATAAGAGGAATTTCTGCCTTTTTACCTCAAAATAAGTGAAATTTCTCCTTTTTTACACAAAAATAAATGGAATTTCTGTCTTTTTGAAACAAAATAATAGGAATTTTTGAATTATACACTGAAATAAGTGATATTTCTGCAATTTTGCCCCAAAATAAAAGAAATTTCTGCCTTTTTGCCACAAAATAAGGGGAATTTCTGTCTTTTTGCCCCCAAATAAGAGAAATTTATTTCTTTTTCCCCCCGAATAAGGGGAATTTCAGCCTTTTTACTTCAAAATAAGGGGAATTTCAGCCTTTTTACCTCAAAATAAGGGGAATTTCTGCATTTTTGCCACAAAATATTAAGAATTTCTTAATTTTTCCCCAAAATAAGAAAAATTTCTGCCTTTTTTCCCTGAAATAAGTGAAATTCTGCAATTTTGCCCTAAAATAAGAGAAATCTGCAATTTTTCCCCAAAATAAGGGAAATTTCTGGAATTTTGCCCCAAAATACGTGGAATTTCTGAGTTTTGCCCCAAAAGAAGGAGAATTTCTGTATTTTTGCCCCAACATATAGGGAATTTCTGCCTTGTTGCCCCACAATTAGGGGAATTTCTGCAATTTTGCTCCAAAATGCAAAGAATTTCTGTCTTGTTGCCCGAAAATCAGTGGAATGCATAACTTTTTGCCATAAAAAAGGGAAATTTTTTCATTTTTGCTCCAAAATAAGGGGAATTTCAGCCTTTTTGCCTCTAAATTAGTGGAATTTCTGACTTTTTACCCCAAACACAGGGAATTTCTGTCTTTTTTGCCCCAAAATAGGGAAATTTCTGCCTTTTTGCCATGAAATATGTGAAATTTCTGCAATTTTACCCCAAAATAAGGTGAATTTCTGCCTTTTTCCCCCAAAATAATGGGAATTTCTGCTTTTTTGCCCCAAAATAAAAAAAAAATTTGCTTTTTTTCTTTGAAATAAGTGAAATTTCTGCAATTTTGCCCTAAAATAGGAGAAATTTCTGCAATTTTTCCTATAATAAGGGAAATGTCTGCAATTTTGCCCCAAAATAAATGGAATTTCTCCCTTTTTGCCTCAAAATAAAGGAAATTTCAGCCTTTTTACCTGAAAATAAGTGAAATTTCTGCAATTTTGCCCCAAAAAAGGTAAATTCCTGCAATTTTGCCCCAAAATAAAGGAAATTTCTTGAATTTTGCCCCAAAATAAGGGGAATTTCTGATTTTTCTCCAAAATAAAGGGAATTTCTGCCTTTTGCCCCAAAATTAGGAGAATTTCTGCAATTTTGCTCCATAATACGGGGAATTTCTGCCTTTTTGCCCAAAAAAAATGGAATGCATACCTTTTTGCCATAAAAAGGGAAATTTCTTCATTTTTGCTCCAAAATAAAGGAATTTCTGCCTTTTTGCCTCTAAATAAGTGGAATTTCTGTCTTTTTCTCCCAAAACAAAGGGAATTTCTGTCTTTTTTGCCTCAAATAGAAGGAATTTCTGACTTATTACCCTGAAATAAATGACATTTCTGCATTTTTGCCCCAAAATAAAGGAAATTTCTGCAATTTTGCCCCAATGTAAAGGAAATTTCTGCAATTTTGACCCAAAATAATGGGAATTTTTGACTGTTTGCTCTCAAAAAAAGAAGATTTTCTGTCTTTTTGCCCCAAAATAAGGAGAATTTCTGCTTTTTTGCCTGAAAATAATGAGAATTTCTGCAATATTGCTTCAAAATACGGGGAATTTCTGCTTTTAATCACGAAAGCAAGGGGAATGTATACCTTTTGCAACGAAAAAGGGAAATCTCTTCATTTTTGCCCCAAAATAATAGGAATTTCTGCCTTTTACCTCAAAATAAGTGAAATTTCTCCCTTTTTACCCAAAAATAAATGGAATATTTGTCTTTTTGCCCCAAAATAAAAAAAATTTTTGAATTATGCCCTAAAATAAGTGTTATTTCTGAAATTTTGCCCCAAAATAAAAGAAATTTCTGCCTTTTTGCCACAGAATAAGGGGAATTTCTGTCTTTTTGCCCCAAAATTAGGGAAATTTCTGCCTTTTTGCCCCCAAATAAGGGAAATTTCAGCCTTTTTACCTCAAAGTAAGGGGAATTTCTGCATTTTTGCCACAAAATATTAAGAATTTCTGCATTTTTGCCCCAAAATAAAGAAAATTTCTGCCTTTTTTCCTGAAATAAGTGAAATTTCTGCAATTTTGCCCCAAAATAAGTGAAATTTCTGCAATTTTGCCCGAAAATAAGGGAAATTTCTGCCTTTTTGCCCTGAAATATGTGAAATTTCTGCAATTTTACCCCCAAAAAAGTGAATTTCTGGATTTTTGCCCCAAAATAATGGGAATTTCTGCTTTTTTTCCCCTAAAAAAAGAAAAATTTTTGCTTTTTTTCTCTATAATAAGTGAAATTTCTGCAATTTTGCCCGAAAATAAAGGATATTTCGGTAATTTTGCCCCAAAATTAGAGAAATTTCTGGAATTTTGCACCAAAATAAGTGGAATTTCTGAGTTTTGCCCCAAAATAAGGAGAATTTTTGTCTTTTTGCCACAACATATAGGGAATTTCTGCCTTTTTGCCCCACAATTAGGGGAATTTCTGAAATTTTGCTCCAAAATATGGGAAATTTCTGTCTTTTTGCCCGAAAATAAGGGGAATGCATAACTTGTTGCCATAAAAAAGAGAAATTTCTTCATTCTTGCTCCAAAATAAGGGGAATTTCTGCCTTTTTGCCTCTAAATAAGTGGAATTTCTGTCTTTTTCCCCCAAAACAAAGGGAATTTCTGTCTTTTTTGCCCCAAAATAAAGGGAATTTCTGACTTATTACCCTGAAATAAGAGAAATTTCTGCAATTTTGCCCCAGAATAAGGAAAATTTCTGTATTTTGCCCTGAAATATGTGAAATTTCTGCAACTTTACCCCAAAATAAGGTGAATTTCTGTTATTTTGCCCCAAAATAATGGGAATTTCTGCCTTTTTGCCCCAAAATAAGAAAAATTTTTGCTTTTTTTCTCTGAAATAAGTAAAATTTCTGCAATTTTGCCCTAAAATAAAGGAAATTTCTGCTATTTTTTCCGTTAATAAGGGAAATTTCTGCAATTTTGCCCCAATGTAAAGGAAATTTCTGCAATTTTGCCCCAAAATAAGGAGAATTTCTGACTGTTTGCTCCCGAAAAAAGGAGATTTTCTGTCTTTTTGCTTCAAAATAAGGAGAATTTCTGCCTTTTTGCACGAAAATTAGGAGAATTTCTGCAATATTGCTTCAAAATACGGGGAATTTCTGCTTTTTATCCCGAAAGTAAGGGGAATGTATATTTTTTGCCACAAAAAAGGAAAATATCTTCATTTTTGCTCCAAAATAAGGGGAATTTCTGCCTTTTTGCCTCTAAATAAGTGGAATTTCTGTCTTTTTCCCAAAAATCAAAGGGAATTTCTCTCTTTTTTGCCCCAAAATAAAAGGAATTTCTGACTCATTACTCTGAAATAAGTGAAATTTCTGCCATTTTGCCCCAAGATAAGGGAAATTTCTGCCTTTTTGCCCCCAAATAATGAGAATTTCAGAATTTTAACCTCAAAATAAAGGGAATTTCTGAATTTTGGCACAAAATATTAGGAAATTCTGCATTTTTGCCCCAAAATAAGTAAAATTTCTGCCTTTTTTCCCTGAAATAAGTGAAATTTCTGCAATTTTGCCCCAAAATAAGTGAAATTTCTGCAATTTTGCCCCAAAATAAGGGAAATTTCTGGAATTTTGCACCAAAATAAGTGGAATTTCTGAGTTTTGCCCCAAAATAAGGAGAATTTTTGTCTTTTTGCCCCAACATATAGGGAATTTCTGCCTTTTTGCCCCACAATTAGGGGAATTTCTGCAATTTTGCTCCAAAATACGGGAAATTTCAGTCTTTTTGCCCGAAAATAAGGGGAATAAATAACTTGTTGCCAAAAAAAAAAGGGAAATTTCTTCATTTTTGCTCCAAAATAAGGAGAATTTCTGCCTTTTTGCCTCTAAATAAGTGGAATTTCTGTCTTTTTCCCCCAAAACAAAGGGAATTTCTGTCTTTTTTGCCCCAAAATAAGGGGATTTTCTGACTTATTACCCTAAAATAAGTGAAATATCTGCAATTTTGCCCCAAAATAAGGGAAATTTCTGCCATTTTGCCCTGAAATATGTGAAATTTCTGTAATTTTACCCCAAAAGAAGGTGAATTTCTGCTTTTTTCCCCCAAAATAATGGGAATTTCTGCCTTTTTGCCCCAAAATAAAAAAATTTTTTGCTTTTTTTCTCTGAAATAAGTGAAATTACTGCAATTTTGCACTAAATTAAGAGAAATTTCTGCCTTTTTGCCCTGAAATATGTGAAATTTCTGCAATTTTACTCCAAAATAAGGTGAATTTCTGCCTTATTGCCCCAAAATAATGGAAATTTCTGTTTTTTTGCCCCAAAATAAGAAAAATTTTTGATTTTTTTCCCTGAAATAAGTAAAATTTCTGCAATTTTGCCCCAAAATAAAGGAAATTTCTGCAATTTTGCCCCAAAATAAGGAAAATTTCTGGAACTTTGCCCCAAAATACGTGGAATTTCTGAGTTTTGCCCCAAAATAAAGAGAATTTCTGTCTTTTTGCCCCAACATATAGGGAATTCCTGCCTTTTTGCCCAACAATTAGGAAAATTTCTGCAATTTTGCCCCAAAATAAGGGAAATTTCTGCAAATTTGCCCGAATGTAAAAGAAATTTCTGCAATTTTGCCCCAAAATAAGGGGAATTTCTGACTGTTTGCTCCCGAAAAAATGAGATTTTCTGTATTTTTGCTCCAAAATAAGGAGAATTTCTGAATGTTTGCCTGAAAATTATAAGAATTTCTGCAATTATGCTTCAAAATACGGGGAATTTCTACTTTTTATCCCGAAAGTAATGGGAATGTATACCTTTTTCCACAAAAAAAGGGAAATTTCTTAATTTTTGCACCAAAATAAGAGGAATTTCTGCCTTTTTACCTCAAAATAAGTGAAATTTCTCTTTTTTTACCCAAAAATAAATGGAATTTCTGTCTTTTTCCAACAAAATAAAAGGAATTTTTGAATTATACCCTGAAATAAGTGATATTTCTGCAATTTTGCCCCAAAATAAAAGAAATTTCTGCCTTTTTGCCCCCAAATAAGAGGAATTTCAGCCTTTTTACCTCAAAATAAGGGGAATTTCTGCCTTTTTACCTCAAAATAAGGGTAATTTCTGCATTTTTGCCACAAAATATTAAGAATTTCTTAATTTTTTCCCCAAAATAAGGAAAATTTCTGCCTTTTTTCCCTTAAATAAGTGAAATTTCTGCAATTTTGCCCTAAAATAAGAGAAATTTCTGCAATTTTGCCCCAAAATAAGGGAAATTTCTGGAATTTTGCCCCAAAATAAGTGGAATTTCTGAGTTTTGCCTCAAAATAAGGAGAATTTCTGTCTTTTTGCCCCAACATATAGGGAATTTCTGCCTTTTTGCCCAACAATTAGGGGAATTTCTGCAATTTTGCCCCAAAATAAGGAAAATTTCTGCAATTTTGCCCCAATGTAAAAGAAATTTCTGCAATTTTGTCCCAAAATAAGGGGAATTTCTGACTGCTTCCGAAAAAAGAAGATTTTCTCTATTTTTGCTCCAAAATATGGAGAATTTCTGCTTTTTTGTCCCAAAATTATGAGAATTTCTGCAATTATGCTTCAAAATATGG
Source organism: Micromys minutus (assembly GCF_963924665.1). Taxonomy (NCBI): domain Eukaryota; kingdom Metazoa; phylum Chordata; class Mammalia; order Rodentia; family Muridae; genus Micromys; species Micromys minutus. The sequence goes on along the minus strand of NW_027667927.1, from coordinate 723,441 downwards.
GGAATTTTTGCTTTTTATCCCAAAAGTAAGGGGAATGTATACCTTTTTTTAAAAAAAGGGAAATTTCTTAATTTTTGCCCCAAAATAAGAGGAATTTCTGCCTTTTTAACTCAAAATAAGTGAAATTTCTCCTTTTTACCCAAAAATAAATGGAATTTCTGTCTTTTTGCAACAAAATAAAAGGAATTTTTGAATTATACCCTGAAATAAGTGATATTTCTGCAATTTTGCCCCAAAATAAAAGAAATTTTTGCCTTTTTGCTACAAAATAAGGGGAATTTCTGTCTTTTTGCCCCAAATTAAAAGAAATTTCTGCATTTTTGCACCCAATTAAGGGGAATTTCAGCATTTTTACGTCTAAATAAGGGGAATTTCAGCCTTTTTACCTCAAAATAAGGGTAATTTCTGCATTTTTGCCACAAAATATTAAGAATTTCTTAAATTTTTCTCCAAAATAAGGAAATTTTCTGCCTTTTTTCCCTGAAATAAGTGAAATTTCTGCAATTTTGCCCCAAAATAAGTGAAATTTTTGCAATTTTGCCCCAAAATGAGAGAAATTTCTGCCTTTTTGCCCTGAAATATGTGAAATTGCTGCAATTTTACCCTAAAATAAGGTGAATTTCTGCCTTTTTGCCCCAAAATAAGTAAAATATCTGCATTTTAGACCCAAAATAGGAAAAATTTTTGCTTTTTTTTTCTTAAATAAGTGAAATTTCTGCAATTTTGCCCTAAAATAAGGAAAATTTCTGCAATTTTGCCCCAAAATAAGGGAAATTTCTGGAATTTTGCCCCAAAATACGTAAATTTCTGAGTTTTGCCCCAAAATAAGGAGAATTTCTGTCTTTTTGCCCCAACATATAGGGAATTTCTGCCTTTTTGCCCAACAATTAGGAGAATTTCTGCAATTTTGCCACAAAATGAGGGAAATTTCTGCAAATTTGCCCTAAAATAAGGAAAATTTCTGCAATTTTGCCCCAAAATAAGGGAAATTTCTGGAATTTTGCCCCAAAATACGTGGAATTTCTGAATTTTGCCCCAAAATAATGAGAATTTCTGTCTTTTTGCCCCAACATATAGGGAATTTCTGCCTTTTTGCCCCACATTTAGGGGAATTTCTGCAATTTTGCTCCAAAATGCAAGGAATTTCTGTCTTGTTGCCCGAAAATAAGTGGAATGCATAACTTTTTGCCATAAAAAAGGGAAATTTCTTTATTTTTGCTCCAAAATAAGGGGAATTTCAGTCTTTTTGCCTCTAAATAAGTGGAATTTCTGTCTTTTTCCCCCAAACAAAGGGAATTTCTGTCTTTTTTAACCCAAATTAAGGGGAATTTCTGACTTATTAGCCTAAAATAAGTGAAATATCTGCAATTTTGCCCCAAAATAAGGGAAATTTCTGCCATTTTGCCCTGAAATATGTGAAATTTCTGTAATTTTACCCCAAAATAAGGTGAATTTCTGCCTTTTTCCCCCAAAATAATGGGAATTTCTGCCTTTTTGCCCCAAAATAAAAAAATTTTTGCTTTTTTTCTCTGAAATAAATGAAATTACTGCAATTTTGCCCTAAAATAAGAGAAATTTCTGCCTTTTTGCCCTGAAATATGTGAAATTTCTGCAATTTTACCACAAAATAAGGTGAATTTCTGCCTTATTGCCCCAAAATAATGGGAATTTCTGTTTTTTTTGCCCCAAAATAAGAAAAATTTTTGCTTTTTTTCCCTGAAATAAGTAAAATTTTTGCAATTTTGCCCCAAAATAAGGGGAATTTCTGACTGTTTGCTCCCGAAAAAAGGAGATTTTCTGTATTTTTGCTCCAAAATAAGGAGAATTTCTGCTTTTTTGCCCGAAAATTATAAGAATTTCTGCAATTATGCTTCAAAATACGGGGAATTTCTACTTTTTATCCCGAAAGTTAGGGGAATGTATACCTTTTTCCACAAAAACGGAAATTTCTTAATTTTTGCCCCAAAATAAGAGGAATTTCTGCATTTTTACCTCAAAATAAGTGGAATTTCTCCCTTTTTACCCAAAATTAAATGGAATTTCTGTCTTTTTGCAACAAAATAAAAGAAATTTTTGAATTATACCCTGAAATAAGTGATATTTCTGCAATTTTGCCCCAAAATAAAAGAAATTTCTGCCTTTTTGCCACAAAATAAGGGGAATTTCTGTCATTTTGCCCCAAAATAAGAGAAATTTCTGCCTTTTTGCCCCCAAATAAGGGGAATTTCAGCCTTTTTACCTCAAAATAAGGGGAATTTCAGCCTTTTTACCTCAAAATAAGGGGAATTTCTGCATTTTTCCCACAAAATATTAAGAATTTCTTAATTTTTTCCCCAAAATAAGGAAAATTTCTGCCTTTTTTTCCGTGAAATAAGTGAAATTTCTGCAATTTTTTTCTAAAATAAGGGAAATTTCTGCAATTTTGCTCCAAAATAAGGGAAATTTCTGGAATTTTGCCCCAAAATACATGGAATATCTGAGTTTTGCCCCAAAAGAAGGAGAATTTCTGTCTTTTTGCCCCAACATATAGGGAATTTCTGCCTTTTTGCCCAACAATTAGGGGAATTTCTGCAATTTTGCCCCAAAATAAGGGAAATTTCTGCAATTTTGCCCCAATGTAAAAGAAATTTCTGCAATTTTGCCCCAAAATAATGGGAATTTCTGACTATTTGCTTCCGAAAAAAAGAAGATTTTCCTTATTTTTGCTCCAAAATAAGGAGAATTTCTGCTTTTTTGCCCGAAAATTGTGAGAATTTCTGCAATTATGCTTCAAAATACAGGGAATTTTTGCTTTTTATCCCAAAAGTAAGGGGAATATATACCCTTTTTTAAAAAAAGGGAAATTTCTTAATTTTTGCCCCAAAATAAGAGGAATTTCTGCCTTTTTACCTCAAAATAAGTGAAATTTCTCCTTTTTTACCCAAAAATAAATGGAATTTCTGTCTTTTTGCAACAAAATAAAAGGAATTTTTAAATTATACCCTGAAATAAATGATATTTCTGCAATTTTGCCCCAAAATAAAAGAAATTTTTGCCTTTTTGCTACAAAGTAAGGGGAATTTCTGTCTTTTTGCCCCAAAATAAGAGAAATTTCTGCATTTTTGCACCCAATTAAGGGGAATTTCAGCCTTTTTACCTCAAAATATGGGGAATTTCAGCATTTTTACCTCAAATAAGGAAAATTTCTGCATTTTTGCCACAAAATATTAAGAATTTCTTAATTTTTTCCCCAAAATAAGGAAAATTTCTGCCTTTTTTTTTTGAAATAAGTGAAATTTCTGCAATTTTGCACCAAAATAAGTGAAATTTCTGCAATTTTGCCCCAAAATGAGGGAAATTTCTGCCTTTTTGCCCTGAAATATATTAAATTGCTGCAATTTTACCCTGAAATATGGTGAATTTCTGCCTTTTTGCCCCAAAATAAGTGGAATTTCTGCATTTTAGCCCCAAAATAGGAAAAATTGTTGCTTTTATTCTCTGAAATAAGTGAAATTTCTGCAATTTTGCCCTAAAATAAGAAAAATTTCTGCAATTTTGCCCCAAAATAAGGGAAATTTCTGGAATTTTGCCCCAAAATACATGGAATTTCTGAGTTTTGCCCAAAAAGAAGGAGAATTTCTGTCTTTTTCCCCAACATATAGGGAATTTCTGTCTTTTTGTGCCACAATTAGGGGATTTTCTGCAATTTTGCTCCAAAATGCAAGGAATTTCTGTCTTGTTGCCTGAAAATAAGTAGAATGCATAACTTTTTGCCATAAAAAAGGGAAATTTCTTTATTTTTGCTCCAAAATTTGGGGAATTTCAGCATTTTGCATCTAAATAAGTGGAATTTCTGTCTTTTTCCCCCAAACAAAGGGAATTTCTGTCTTTTTTAACCCGAAATAAGGGGAATTTCTGACTTATTACCCTAAAATAAGTGAAATATCTGCAATTTTGCCCCAAAATAAGGGAAATTTCTGCCATTTTGCCCTGAAATATGTGAAATTTCTGTAATTTTACCCCAAAAGAAGGTGAATTTCTGCTTTTTCCCCCCAAAATAATGGGAATTTCTGCCTTTTTGCCCCAAAATAAAAAAATTTTTGCTTTTTTTCTCTGAAATAAGTGAAATTACTGCAATTTTGCACTAAATTAAGAGAAATTTCTGCCTTTTTGCCCTGAAATATGTGAAATTTCTGCAATTTTACCCCAAAATAAGGTGAATTTCTGCCTTATTGCCCCAAAATAATGGAAATTTCTGTTTTTTGCCCCAAAATAAGAAAAATTTTTGATTTTTTTCCCTGAAATAAGTAAAATTTCTGCAATTTTGCCCCAAAATAAAGGAAATTTCTGCAATTTTGCCCCAAAATAAGGAAAATTTCTGGAACTTTGCCCCAAAATACGTGGAATTTCTGAGTTTTGCCCCAAAATAAGGAGAATTTCTGTCTTTTTGCCCCAACATATAGGGAATTCCTGCCTTTTTGCCCAACAATTAGGAAAATTTCTGCAATTTTGCCCCAAAATAAGGGAAATTTCTGCAAATTTGCCCGAATGTAAAAGAAATTTCTGCAATTTTGCCCCAAAATAAGGGGAATTTCTGACTGTTTGCTCCCGAAAAAAGGAGATTTTCTGTATTTTTGCTCCAAAATAAGGAGAATTTCTGCTTTTTTGCCCGAAAATTATAAGAATTTCTGCAATTATGCTTCAAAATACGGGGAATTTCTACTTTTTATCCCGAAAGTAATGGGAATGTATACCTTTTTCCACAAAAAAGGGAAATTTCTTAATTTTTGCCCCAAAATAAGAGGAATTTCTGCCTTTTTACCTCAAAATAAGTGAAATTTCTCTTTTTTTACCCAAAAATAAATGGAATTTCTGTCTTTTTCCAACAAAATAAAAGGAATTTTTGAATTATACCCTGAAATAAGTGATATTTCTGCAATTTTGCCCCAAAATAAAAAAAATTTCTGCCTTTTTGCCCCCAAATAAGAGGAATTTCAGCCTTTTTACCTCAAAATAAGGGGAATTTCAGCCTTTTTACCTCAAAATAAGGGGAATTTCTGCATTTTTGCCACAAAATATTAAGAATTTCTTAATTTTTTCCCCAAAATAAGGAAAATTTCTGCCTTTTTTCCCTGAAATAAGTGAAATTTCTGCAATTTTGCCCTAAAATAAGAGAAATTTCTGCAATTTTGCCCGAAAATAAAGGAAATTTCTGGAATTTTGCCCCAAAATACATGGAATTTCTGAGTTTTGCCTCAAAAGAAGGAGAATTTCTGTCTTTTTGCCCCAACATATAGGGAATTTCTGCCTTTTTGCCCAACAATTAGGGGAATTTCTGCAATTTTGCCCCAAAATAAGGGAAATTTCTGCAATTTTGCCCCAATGTAAAAGAAATTTCTGCAATTTTGCCCCAAAATAAGGGGAATTTCTGACTGCTTCCGAAAAAAGAAGATTTTCTCTATTTTTGCTCCAAAATAAGGAGAATTTCTGCATTTTTGCCAGAAAATTATGAGAATTTCTGCAATTATGCTTCAAAATATGGGGAATTTTTGCTTTTTATCCCAAAAGTAAGGGGAATGTATACCTTTTTTAAAAAAAAGGAAAATTTCTTAATTTTTGCCCCAAAATAAGAGGAATTTCTGCCTTTTTACCTCAAAATAAGTGAAATTTCTCCTTTTTTACCCAAAAATAAATGGAATTTCTGTCTTTTTGCAACAAAATAAAAGGAATTTTTGAATTATACCCTGAAATAAGTGATATTTCTGCAATTTTGCCCCAAAATAAAAGAAATTTTTGCCTTTTTGCTAAAAAATAAGGGGAATTTCTGTCTTTTTGCCCCAAAATAAGAGAAATTTCTGCCTTTTTGCACCCAATTAAGAGGAATTTCAGCATTTTTACCTCAAAATAAGGGGAATTTCAGAATTTTTACCTCAAAATAAAAAAAAATTCTGCATTTTTGCCACAAAATTTTAAGAATTTCTTAATTTTTTCTCCAAAATAAGGAAATTTTCTGCCTTTTTTCCCTGAAATAAGTGAAATTTCTGCAATTTTGCCCCAAAATAAGTGAAATTTTTGCAATTTTGCCCCAAAATGAGGGAAATTTCTGCCTTTTTGCCCTGAAATATGTGAAATTGCTGCAATTTTACCCTAAAATAAGGTGAATTTCTACCTTTTTGCCCCAAAATAAGTAAAATATCTGCATTTTAGCCCCAAAATAGAAAAAATTTTTGCTTTTTTTCTCTGAAATAAGTGAAATTTCTGCAATTTTGCCCTAAAATAAGGAAAATTTCTGCAATTTTGCCCCAAAATAAGGGAAATTTCTGGAATTTTGCCCCAAAATACGTGGAATTTCTGAGTTTTGCCCCAAAATAAGGAGAATTTCTGTCTTTTTGCCCCAACATATAGGGAATTTCTGCCTTTTTGCCCAACAATTAGGAGAATTTCTGCAATTTTGCCCCAAAATAAGGGAAATTTCTGCAAATTTGCCCGAATGTAAAAGAAATTTCTGCAATTTTGCCCCAAAATAAGGGGAATTTCTGACTGTTTGCTCCCGAAAAAAGGAGATTTTCTGTATTTTTGCTCCAAAATAAGGAGAATTTCTGCTTTTTTGCCCGAAAATTATAAGAATTTCTGCAATTATGCTTCAAAATCCGGGGAATTTCTACTTTTTATCCCGAAAGTAAGGGGAATGTATACCTTTTTCCACAAAAAAGGGGAATTTCTTAATTTTTGCCCCAAAATAAGAGGAATTTCTGCCTTTTTACCTCAAAATAAGTGAAATTTCTCATTTTTACACAAAAATAAATGGAATTTCTGTCTTTTTGCAACAAAATAATAGGAATTTTTGAATTATACACTGAAATAAGTGATATTTCTGCAATTTTGCCCCAAAATAAAAGAAATTTCTGCCTTTTTGCCACAAAATAAGGGGAATTTCTGTCTTTTTGCCCCCAAATAAGAGAAATTTATTCCTTTTTGCCCCCGAATAAGGGGAATTTCAGCCTTTTTACTTCAAAATAAGGGGAATTTCAGCCTTTTTACCTCAAAATAAGGGGAATTTCTGCATTTTTGCCACAAAATATTAAGAATTTCTTAATTTTTCCCCAAAATAAGAAAAATTTCTGCCTTTTTTCCCTGAAATAAGTGAAATTTCTGCAATTTTGCCCTAAAATAAGAGAAATCTGCAATTTTTCCCCAAAATAAGGGAAATTTCTGGAATTTTGCCCCAAAATACGTGGAATTTCTGAGTTTTGCCCCAAAAGAAGGAGAATTTCTGTATTTTTGCCCCAACATATAGGGAATTTCTGCCTTGTTGCCCCACAATTAGGGGAATTTCTGCAATTTTGCTCCAAAATGCAAAGAATTTCTGTCTTGTTGCCCGAAAATCAGTGGAATGCATAACTTTTTGCCATATAAAAGGGAAATTTTTTCATTTTTGCTCCAAAATAAGGGGAATTTCAGCCTTTTTGCCTCTAAATTAGTGGAATTTCTGACTTTTTACCCCAAACACAGGGAATTTCTGTCTTTTTTGCCCCAAAATAGGGAAATTTCTGCCTTTTTGCCCTGAAATATGTGAAATTTCTGCAATTTTACCCCAAAATAAGGTGAATTTCTGCCTTTTTCCTCCAAAATAATGGGAATTTCTGCTTTTTTGCCCCAAAATAAAAAAAAAATTTGCTTTTTTTCTTTGAAATAAGTGAAATTTCTGCAATTTTGCCCTAAAATAGGAGAAATTTCTGCAATTTTTCCTATAATAAGGGAAATGTCTGCAATTTTGCCCCAAAATAAATGGAATTTCTCCCTTTTTGCCTCAAAATAAAGGAAATTTCAGCCTTTTTACCTGAAAATAAGTGAAATTTCTGCAATTTTGCCCCAAAAAAGGTAAATTCCTGCAATTTTGCCCCAAAATAAAGGAAATTTCTTGAATTTTGCCCCAAAATAAGGGGAATTTCTGATTTTTCTCCAAAATAAAGGGAATTTCTGCCTTTTGCCCCAAAATTAGGGGAATTTCTGCAATTTTGCTCCATAATACGGGGAATTTCTGTTTTTTTGCCCAAAAAAAATGGAATGCATACCTTTTTGCCATAAAAAGGGAAATTTCTTCATTTTTGCTCCAAAATAAAGGAATTTCTGCCTTTTTGCCTCTAGATAAGTGGAATTTCTGTCTTTTTCTCCCAAAACAAAGGGAATTTCTGTCTTTTTTGCCTCAAATAGAAGGAATTTCTGACTTATTACCCTGAAATAAATGACATTTCTGCATTTTTGCCCCAAAATAAAGGAAATTTCTGCAATTTTGCCCCAATGTAAAGGAAATTTCTGCAATTTTGACCCAAAATAATGGGAATTTTTGACTGTTTGCTCTCAAAAAAAGAAGATTTTCTGTCTTTTTGCCCCAAAATAAGGAGAATTTCTGCTTTTTTGCCTGAAAATAATGAGAATTTCTGCAATATTGCTTCAAAATACGGGGAATTTCTGCTTTTAATCACGAAAGTAAGGGGAATGTATACCTTTTGCAACGAAAAAGGGAAATCTCTTCATTTTTGCCCCAAAATAATAGGAATTTCTGCCTTTTACCTCAAAATAAGTGAAATTTCTCCCTTTTTACCCAAAAATAAATGGAATATTTGTCTTTTTGCCCCAAAATAAAAAAAATTTTTGAATTATGCCCTAAAATAAGTGTTATTTCTGAAATTTTGCCCCAAAATAAAAGAAATTTCTGCCTTTTTGCCACAGAATAAGGGGAATTTCTGTCTTTTTGCCCCAAAATTAGGGAAATTTCTGCCTTTTTGCCCCCAAATAAGGGAAATTTCAGCCTTTTTACCTCAAAGTAAGGGGAATTTCGGCATTTTTGCCACAAAATATTAAGAATTTCTGCATTTTTGCCCCAAAATAAAGAAAATTTCTGCCTTTTTTCCTGAAATAAGTGAAATTTCTGCAATTTTGCCCCAAAATAAGTGAAATTTCTGCAATTTTGCCCGAAAATAAGGGAAATTTCTGCCTTTTTGCCCTGAAATATGTGAAATTTCTGCAATTTTACCCCCAAAAAAGTGAATTTCTGGATTTTTGCCCCAAAATAATGGGAATTTCTGCTTTTTTCCCCTAAAAAAAGAAAAATTTTTGCTTTTTTTCTCTATAATAAGTGAAATTTCTGCAATTTTGCCCGAAAATAAAGGATATTTCGGTAATTTTGCCCCAAAATTAGAGAAATTTCTGGAATTTTGCACCAAAATAAGTGGAATTTCTGAGTTTTGCCCCAAAATAAGGAGAATTTTTGTCTTTTTGCCACAACATATAGGGAATTTCTGCCTTTTTGCCCCACAATTAGGGGAATTTCTGAAATTTTGCTCCAAAATATGGGAAATTTCTGTCTTTTTGCCCGAAAATAAGGGGAATGCATAACTTGTTGCCATAAAAAAGAGAAATTTCTTCATTCTTGCTCCAAAATAAGGGGAATTTCTGCCTTTTTGCCTCTAAATAAGTGGAATTTCTGTCTTTTTCCCCCAAAACAAAGGGAATTTCTGTCTTTTTTGCCCCAAAATAAAGGGAATTTCTGACTTATTACCCTGAAATAAGAGAAATTTCTGCAATTTTGCCCCAGAATAAGGAAAATTTCTGTATTTTGCCCTGAAATATGTGAAATTTCTGCAACTTTACCCCAAAATAAGGTGAATTTCTGTTTTTTTGCCCCAAAATAATGGGAATTTCTGCCTTTTTGCCCCAAAATAAGAAAAATTTTTGCTTTTTTTCTCTGAAATAAGTAAAATTTCTGCAATTTTGCCCTAAAATAAAGGAAATTTCTGCTATTTTTTCCGTTAATAAGGGAAATTTCTGCAATTTTGCCCCAAAATAAGGAGAATTTCTGACTGTTTGCTCCCGAAAAAAGGAGATTTTCTGTCTTTTTGCTTCAAAATAAGGAGATTTTCTGCCTTTTTGCACGAAAATTAGGAGAATTTCTGCAATATTGCTTCAAAATACGGGGAATTTCTGCTTTTTATCCCGAAAGTAAGGGGAATGTATATTTTTTGCCACAAAAAAGGAAAATATCTTCATTTTTGCTCCAAAATAAGGGGAATTTCTGCCTTTTTGCCTCTAAATAAGTGGAATTTCTGTCTTTTTCCCAAAAATCAAAGGGAATTTCTCTCTTTTTTGCCCCAAAATAAAAGGAATTTCTGACTCATTACTCTGAAATAAGTGAAATTTCTGCCATTTTGCCCCAAGATAAGGGAAATTTCTGCCTTTTTGCCCCCAAATAATGAGAATTTCAGAATTTTAACCTCAAAATAAAGGGAATTTCTGAATTTTGGCACAAAATATTAGGAAATTCTGCATTTTTGCCCCAAAATAAGTAAAATTTCTGCCTTTTTTCCCTGAAATAAGTGAAATTTCTGCAATTTTGCCCCAAAATAAGTGAAATTTCTGCAATTTTGCCCCAAAATAAGGGAAATTTCTGGAATTTTGCACCAAAATAAGTGGAATTTCTGAGTTTTGCCCCAAAATAAGAAGAATTTTTGTCTTTTTGCCCCAACATATAGGGAATTTCTGCCTTTTTGCCCCACAATTAGGGGAATTTCTGCAATTTTGCTCCAAAATACGGGAAATTTCAGTCTTTTTGCCCGAAAATAAGGGGAATAAATAACTTGTTGCCAAAAAAAAGGGAAATTTCTTCATTTTTGCTCCAAAATAAGGAGAATTTCTGCCTTTTTGCCTCTAAATAAGTGGAATTTCTGTCTTTTTCCCCCAAAAGAAAGGGAATTTCTGTCTTTTTTGCCCCAAAATAAGGGGATTTTCTGACTTATTACCCTAAAATAAGTGAAATTTCTGCAATTTTGCCCCAAAATAAGGGAAATTTCTGCCTTTTTGCCCTGAAATATGTAAAATTTCTGCAATTTTACTCCAAAATAAGGTGAATTTCTGCCGTTTTGCCACAAAATAATGAGAATTTCTGCCTTTTTGCCCCAAAATAAAAAAAAAATTTTGCTTTTTTTCTCTGAAATAAGTGAAATTTCTGCAATTTTGCCCTAAAATAAAAGAAATTTCTGCAATTTTTTCCCATAATAAGGAAAATGTCTGCAATTTTACCCCAAAATAAAGGGAATTTCTCCCTTTTTGCCCCAAAATAAAGGAAATTTCAGTCTTTTTACCTGAAAATAAGTGAAATTTCTGCAATTTTGCCCCAAATAAGAGAAATTTCTGCAATTTTGCCCAAAAATAAGGTAAATTCCTGCAATTTTGCCCCCCAAAAAAAGAAATTTCTAGAATTTTGCCCCAAAATAAGGGGAATTTCTGATTTTTACCCCAAAATAAGAGGAATTTCTGCCTTTTGCCCCAAAATTAGAGGAATTTCTTTAATTTTGCTCCAAAATACGGGGAATTTCTGACTTTTTGCCTGAAAATAATGGGAATGCATACCTTTTTGCCATTAAAAAGGGAAATTTCTTCATTTTTGCTCCAAAATAAGGGGAATTTCTGCCTTTTTGCCTCTAGATAAGTAGAATTTTGTCTTTTTCCCCAAAACAAAGGGAATTTATGTCTTTTTGCCCCAAAATAAGGGGAATTTCTGACTTATTACCCTGAAATAAGTGAAATTTCTGCAATTTTGCCCCAGAATAAAGAAAATTTCTGCCTTTTTGCCCTGAAATATGTGAAATTTCTGCAATTTTACCCCAAAATAAGGTGAATTTCTGTTTTTTTGCCCCAAACTAATGGGAATTTCTGCCTTTTTGCCCCAAAATAAGAAAAATTTTTGCTTTTTATCTCTGAAATAAGTAAAATTTCTGCAATTTTGCCCCAAAATAAGGGAAATTTCTGCAATTTTTTCACTTAATAAGGGAAATTTCTGCAATTTTGCCCCAATGTAAAGGAAATTTCTGCAATTTTGCCCCAAAATAAGGAGAATTTCTGACTGTTTGCTCCCGAAAAAAGGAGATTTTCTGTCTTTTTGCCCCAAAATAAGGAGAATTTCTGCCTTTTTGCCCGAAAATTATGAGAATTTCTGCAATTTTGCTTCAAAATACGAGGAATTTCTGCTTTTTATCCCGAAACTAAGGGGAATGTATATTTTTTGCCACAAAAAAGGGAAATTTCTTCATTTTTGCTCCAAAATAAGGGGAATTTCTGCTTTTGTCTCTAAATAAGTGGAATTTCTGTCTTTTTCCCAAAAATCAAAGGGAATTTCTCTCTTTTTTGCCCCAAAATAAAAGGAATTTCTGACTCATTACCCTGAAATAAGTGAAATTTCTGCAAGTTTGCCCCAAAATAAGGGAAATTTCTGCCTTTTTGCCCCCAAATAATGGGAATTTCAGAATTTTTACCTCAAAATAAAGGGAATTTCTGAATTTTGGCACAAAATATTAGGAATTTCTGCATTTTTGCCCCAAAATAAGTAAAATTTCTGCCTTTTTTCCCTGAAATAAGTGAAATTTCTGCAATTTTGCCCCAAAATAAGTGAAATTTCTGCAATTTTGCCCCAAAATAAGGGAAATTTCTGGAATTTTGCACCAAAATAAGTGGAATTTCTGAGTTTTGGCCCAAAATAGGGAGAATATTTGTCTTTTTGCCCCAATATATAGGGAATTTCTGCCTTTTTGCCCCACAATTAGAAGAATTTCTGCAATTTTGCTCCAAAATACGGGAAATTTCTGTCTTTTTGCCCGAAAATAAGGGGAATGCATAACTTTTTGCCATAAAAAAGGGAAATTTCTTCATTTTTGCTCCAAAATAAGGAGAATTTCTGCATTTTTGCCTCTAAATAAGTGGAATTTCTGTCTTTTTCCTCCAAAACAAAGGGAATTTCTGTCTTTTTTGCCCCAAAATAAGGGGATTTTCTGACTTATTACCCTAAAATAAGTGAAATTTCTGCAATTTTGCCCCAGAATAAGGGAAATATCTGCCTTTTTGCCCTGAAATATGTAAAATTTCTGCAATTTTACCCCAAAATAAGGTGAATTTCTGCCTTTTTGCCCCAAAATAATGAGAATTTCTGGCTTTTTGCCCCAAAATAAGAAAAATTTTTTGCTTTTTTTCTCTGAAATAAGTGAAATTTCTGCAATTTTGCCCTAAATAAGGGAAATTTCTGCATTTTTTCCCCATAATAAGGAAAATGTCTGCAATTTTGCCAAAAAATAAAGGGAATATCTTCTTTTTTGCCCCAAAATAAAGGAAATTTCAGTCTTTTTACCTAAAATTAAGTGAAATTTCTGCAATTTTGCCCCAAATAAGGGAAATTTCTGCAATTTTGCCCCAAAATAAGGTAAATTCCTGCAATTTTGCCCCCCAAAAAAGGAAATTTCTAGAATTTTGCCCCAAAATAAGGGGAATTTCTGATTTTTGCCCCAAAATAAAGGGAATTTCTGCCTTTTGCCCCAAAATTAGGGGAATTTCTTCAATTTTGCTCCAAAATATGGGGAATTTCTGCCTTTTTGCCTGAAAATAATGGGAATGCATACCTTTTTGCAATAAAAAAGGAAATTTCTTCATTGTTGCTCCAAATTAAGGGGAATTTCTGCCTTTGTGCCTCTAGATAAGTGGAATTTCTGTCTTTTTCCCAGAAAACAAAGGGAATTTCTGTCTTTTTTGCCCCAAAATAAAGGGAATTTCTGACTTATTACCCTGAAATAAGAGAAATTTCTGCAATTTTGCCCCAGAATAAGGAAAATTTCTGTATTTTGCCCTGAAATATGTGAAATTTCTGCAACTTTACCCAAAAAAAGGTGAATTTCTGTTTTTTTGGCCCAAAATAATGGGAATTTCTGCCTTTTTGCCCCAAAATAAGAAAAATTTTTGCTTTTTTTCTCTGAAATAAGTAAAATTTTTGCAGTTTTGCCCTAAATAAGGGAAATTTCTGCATAATTTCCCCATAATAAGGAAAATGTCTGCAATTTTGCCAAAAAATAAAAAGAATATCTCCTTTTTTGCCCCAAAATAAAGGAAATTTCAATCTTTTTACCTAAAAATAAGTGAAATTTCTGCAATTTTGCCCCAAATAAGGGAAATTTCTGCAATTTTGCCCCAAAATAAGGTAAATTCCTGCAATTTTGCCCCCCAAAAAAAGAAATTTCTAGAATTTTGCCCCAAAATAAGGTGAATTTCTGATTTTTGCCCCAAAATAAAGGGAATTTCTGCCTTTTGCCCAAAATTAGGGGAATTTCTTCAATTTTGCTCCAAAATACGGGGAATTTTTGCCTTTTTGCCTGAAAATAATGGGAATGCATACCTTTTTGCAATAAAAAGTGAAATTTCTTCATTGTTGCTCCAAAATAAGGGGAATTTCTGCCTTTGTGCTTCTAGATAAGTGGAATTTCTGTCTTTTTCCCTGAAAACAAAGGGAATTTCTGTCTTTTTTGCCCCAAAATAAGGGGAATTTCTGACTTATTACCCTGAAATAAGTGAAATTTCTGCAATTTTGCCCCAGGATAAGGTAAATTTCTCCCTTTTTTCCCTGAAATATGTGAAATTTCTGCAATTTTACCCCAAAATAAGGTGAATTTCTTTTTTTTTGCCCCAAAATAATAAGAATTTCTGCCTTTTTGCCCCAAAATAAGAAAAATTTTTGCTTTTTTTTTTCTGAAATAAGTAAAATTTTTGCAATTTTGCCCCAAAGTAAAGGAAATTTCTGCAATTTTGCCCCCAAATAAGTAGAATTTCTGACTGTTTGCTCCCGAAAAAAGGAGATTTTCTGTCTTTTGCACCAAAATAACAAGAATTTCTGCCTTTTTGCCCGAAAATTATAAGAATTTCTGCAATTTTGCTTCAAAATACGGGGAATTTCTGCTTTTTCTCCCGAAAGTAAGGTGAATGTATATTTTTTGCCACAAAAAAGAGAAATTTCTTCATTTTTGCTCCAAAATAAGGGGAATTTCTATCTTTTTGCCTTTAAATAAGTGGAATTTCTGTTTTTTCCCAAAAATCAAACGGAATTTCTCTCTTTTTTGCCCCAAATAAAAAAAATTTCTGACTCAATACACTGAAATAAGTGAAATTTCTGCAATTTTGCCCCAAAATAAAGGAAATTTCTGCCTTTTTGCCCCCAAATAATGGGAATTTAAGCATTTTTACCTAAAAATAAGGGAATTTCTGAATTTTGGCACAAAATATTAGGAATTTCTGTCTTTTTGACCCAAAATAAGTAAAATTTCTGCCTTTTTTCCCTGAAATAAGTGAAATTTCTGCAATTTTGCCCCAAAATAATTGAAATTTCTGCAATTATGCCCCAAAATAAGGGCAATTTCTGGAATTTTGCACAAAAATTTGGAATTTCTGAGTATTGCCCCAAAATTAGGAGAATTTTTGTCTTTTTGCCCCAACATATAGGAAATTTCTGCCTTTTTGCCCCTCAATTAGGGGAATTTCTGCAATTTTGCTCCTAAATACATGGAATTTCTCTCTTTTTGCCCGAAAATAAGGGGAATGCATAACTTGTTGCCATAAAAAAGGGAAATTTCTTCATTTTTGCTCCAAAATAAGGGGAATTTCTGCCTTTTTGCCTCTAAATAAGTGGAATTTCTGTCTTTTTCCCCCAAAAACAAAGGGAATTTCTGTCTTTTTTGCTCCAAAATAAGGGGAATTTCTGACTTATTACCCTGAAATAAGTGAAATTTCTGCAATTTTGCCCCAGAATAAAGAAAATTTCTGCATTTTTGCCTTGAAATATGTGAAATTTCTGCAATTTTACCCCAAAATAAGGTGAATTTCTGTTTTTTTGCCCCAAAATAATGGGAATTTCTGCCTTTTTGCCCCAAAATAAGAAAAATTTTTGCTTTTTTTCTCTGAAATAAGTAAAATTTCTGCAATTTTGCCCTAAAATAAGGGAAATTTCTGCAATTTTTTCCCATAATAAGAGAAATTTCTGCAATTTTGCACCAATGTAAAAGAAATTTCTGCAATTTTGCCCCAAAATAAGGAGAATTTCTGACTATTTGCTCCCGAAAGAAGGAGATTTTCTGTCTTTTTGCCCCAAAATAAGTAGAATTTCTGCATTTTTGCCCGAAAATTTTGAGAATTTCTGCAATTTTGCTTCAAAATACGGGGAATTTCTGCTTTTTATACCGAAAGTAAGGGGAATGTATATTTTTTGCCACAATAAAGGGAAATTTCTTCATTATTGTTCCAAAATAAGGAGAATTTCTGCTTTTTGCCTCTAAATAACTGGAATTTCTGTCTTCTTTCCAAAAAACAAAGGGAATTTCTCCCTTTTATGCCCCAAAATAAAAGGAATTTCTGAATCATTACCCTGAAATAAGTGAAATTTCTGCAATTTTGCCCCAAAATAAAAGAAATTTCTGCAATTTTGCCCCAAAATAAGGGTAATTTCTGCTTTTTGTCCTGAAATATGTGAAATTTCTGCAATTTTACCCCAAAATAAGGTGAATTTCTACCTTTTTGCAAAAAAATAATGATAATTTCTGCCTTTTTGCAACAAAATAAAAAAAATTTTGCTTTTTTTTCTCTGAAATAAGTGAAATTTCTGCAATTTTGCCCTAAAATAAGGGAAATTTCTGTAATTTTGCCCAAAAATAAGGTAAATTCTTGCAATTTTGCCCCCCAAAAAAGAAATTTCTAGAATTTTGCCACAAAATCAGGGGAATTTCTGATTTTTGCCCCAAAATAAAAGCAATTTCTGCCTTTTGCCCCAAAATTAGGGGAATTTCTTCAATTTTGCTCCAAAATACGGGGAATTTCTGCCTTTTTTCCTGAAAATAATGGGAATGCATACCTTTTTGCCATAAAAAGGGAAATTTCTTCATTTTTGCTCCAAAATAAAGGGAATTTCTGCCTTTGTGCCTCTAGATAAGTGGAATTTCTGTCCTTTTCCCCCAAAACAAAGGGAATTTCTGTCTTTTTTGCCCCAAAATAAGGGGAATTTCTGACTAATTACCCTGAAATAAGAGAAATTTCTGCAATTTTGCCCCAGGATAAAGAAAATTTCTGCCTTTTTGCCCTGAAATATGTGAAATTTCTGCAATTTTACCCAAAATAAAGTGAATTTCTGTTTTTTTGCCCCAAAATAATGGAAATTTCTGCCTTTTTGCCCAAAAATAAGAAAAATTTTTGCTTTTTTCTCTGATATAAGTAAAATTTCTGCAATTTTGCCCTAAAATAAGGGAAATTTCTGCAATTTTTTCCCTTAATAAGGGAAATTTCTGTAATTTTGCCACAATGTAAAGGAAATTTCTTCAATTTTGCCCCAAAATAAGGAGAATTTCTTACTGTTTGCTCCCGAAAAAAGGAGATTTTCTGTATTTTTGCCCCAAAATAAGGAGAATTTCTGCCTTTTTGCCCGAAAATTGAGAGAATTTCTGCTATTTTGCTTCAAAATACAGGGAATTTCTGCTTTTTATCCTGAAAGTAAGGGGAATGTATATTTTTTGCCACAAAAAAGTGAAATTTCTTCATTTTTGCTCCAAAATAAGGGGAATTTCTGCCTTTTTGCCTCTAAATAAGTGGAATTTCTGTCTTTTTCCCAAAAATCAAAGGGAATTTCTCTCTTTTTTGCCTCAAAATAAAAGGAATTTCGGACTCATTACCCTGAAATAAGTGAAATTTCTGCAATT
Organism: Micromys minutus; assembly: GCF_963924665.1. Lineage (NCBI taxonomy): Eukaryota > Metazoa > Chordata > Mammalia > Rodentia > Muridae > Micromys > Micromys minutus. Next base: position 705,913 of record NW_027667927.1, on the reverse strand, counting down.
TTGTCCCAAAATAAGGGAAATTTCTGCCTTTTTGCCCCCAAATAAGGGGAATTTCAGCATTTTTACCTCAAAATAAAGAGAATTTCTGAATTTTGGCACAAAATATTAGGAATTTCTGCATTTTTGCTCCAAAATAAGTAAAATTTTGCCTTTTTTCCCTGAAATAAGTGAAATTTCTGCAATTTTGCCCCAAAATAAGGGAAATTTCTGGAATTTCGCACCAAAAAAAGTGGAATTTCTGAGTTTTGTCCCAAAAAAAGGAGAATTTTTGTATTTTTGCCCCAATATATAGGGAATTTCTGCCTTTTTGCCCCACAATAAGAGGAATTTCTGCAATTTTGCTCCAAAATACAGGGAATTTCTGCCTTTTTGCCTGAAAATAATGGGAATGCATACCTTTTTGCAATAAAAAGGGAAATTTCTTCATTGTTGCTCCAAAATAAGGGGAATTTCTGCATTTTTGCCTCTAGATAAGTGGAATTTCTGTCTTTTTCTCCGAAAACAAAAAGAATTTCTGTCATTTTTGCCCCAAAATAAGAGGAATTTCTGACTTATTACCCAGAAATAAGTGAAATTTCTGCAATTTTGCCCCAGGATAAGGGAAATTTCTGCCTTTTTACACTGAAATATGTGAAATTTCTGCAATTTTACCCCAAAATAAGGTGAATTTCTGCCTTTTTGCCCCAAAATAATGAGAATTTCTGCTTTTTTGCCCCAAAATAAGAAAAATTTTTGCTTATTTTCTCTGAAATAAGTGAAATTCCTGCAATTTTGCCCCACAATAAGGTAAATTCCTGCAATTTTGCCCCCCAAAAAAGGAAATTTCTAGAATTTTGCCCCAAAATAAAGGGAATTTCTGCCTTTTGCCCCAAAATTAGGAGAATTTCTTCAATTTTGCTCCAAAATACAGGGAATTTCTGCCTTTTTGCCTGAAAATAATGGGAATGCATACCTTTTTGCAATAAAAAGGAAAATTTCTTCATTGTTGCTCCAAAATAAGGGGAATTTCTGCATTTTTGCCTCTAGATAAGTGGAATTTCTGTCTTTTTCTCCGAAAACAAAAAGAATTTCTGTCTTTTTTGCCCCAAAATAAAAGGATTTTCTGACTTATTACCCTAAAATAAGTGACATTTCTGCAATTTTGCCACAGGATAAGGTAAATTTCTGCCTTTTTGCTCTGAAATATGTGAAATTTCTGCAATTTTACCCCAAAATAAGGTGAATTTCTGTTTTTTTGCCCCAAAATAATGGGAATTTCTGCCTTTTTGCCCCAAAATAAGAAAAATTTTTGCTTTTTTTCTCTGAAATAAGTAAAATTTCTGCAATTATACCCTAAAATAAGGGAAATTTCTGCAATTTTTCCACATAATAAGGAAAATGTCTGCAATTTTGCCAAAAAATAAAGGGAATATCTCCCTTTTTGCCCCAAAATAAAGGAAATTTCAGTCTTTTTACCTGAAAATAAGTGAAATTTCTCCAATTTTGCCCCAAATAAGGGTAATTTCTGCAATTTTGCCCCAAAATAAGGTAAATTCCTGCAATTTTGCTCCCCAAAAAAAGAAATTTCTAGAATTTTGCCCCAAAATAAGGGGAATTTCTGATTTTTGCCCCAAAATAAAGGGAATTTCTGCCTTTTGCCCAAAATTAGGGGAATTTCTTCAATTTTGCTCCAAAATACGGGGAATTTTTGCCTTTTTGCCTGAAAATAATGGGAATGCATACCTTTTTGCAATAAAAAGTGAAATTTCTTCATTGTTGCTCCAAAATAAGGGGAATTTCTGCCTTTGTGCCTCTAGATAAGTGGAATTTCTGTCTTTTTCCCTGAAAACAAAGGGAATTTCTGTCTTTTTTGCCCCAAAATAAAGGGAATTTCTGACTTATTACCCTGAAATAAGTGAAATTTCTGCAATTTTGCCCCAGGATAAGGTAAATTTCTGCCTTTTTGCCCTGAAATATGTGAAATTTCTGCAATTTTACCCTAAAATAAGGTGAATTTCTTTTTTTTGCCCCAAAATAATGAGAATTTCTGCCTTTTTGCCCCCAAATAAGAAAAATTTTTGATTTTTTTCTCTGAAATAAGTAAAATTTCTGCAATTTTGCCCCAACGTAAAGGAAATTTCTGCAATTTTGCCACAAAATAAGTAGAATTTCTGACTGTTTGCTCCCGAAAAAAGGAGATTTTCTGTCTTTTTGCCCCAAAATAAGGAGAATTTCTGCCTTTTTGCCCGAAAATTATGAGAATTTCTGCAATTTTGCTTCAAAATACGGGGAATTTCTGCTTTTTATCCCGAAAGTAAGGGGAATGTATATTTTTTGCCACAAAAAAAGGGAAATTTCTTCATTTTTGCTCCAAAATAAGGGGAATTTCTGTCTTTTTGCCTCTAAATAAGTGGAATTTCTGTCTTTTCCCAAAAATCAAAGGGAATTTCTCTCCTTTTTGCCTTAAAATAAAAGGAATTTCTGACTCAATACCCTGAAATAAGTGAAATTTCTGCAATTTTGCCACAAAGTAAGGGAAATTTCTGCCTTTTTGCCCTCAAATAAGGGTAATTTCAGCATTTTTACCTCAAAATAAGGGGAATTTCTGAAATTTGGCACAAAATATTAGGAATTTCTGTCTTTTTGACCCAAAATAATTAAAATTTCTGCCTTTTTTCCCTGAAATAAGTGAAATTTCTGCAATTTTGCCCCAAAATAAGTGAAATTTCTGCAATTTTGCCCCAAAATAAGGGAAATTTCTGGAATTTTGCACAAAAATTTGGAATTTCTGAGTTTTGCCCCAAAATTAGGAGAATTTTTGTCTTTTTGCCCCAACATATAGGAAATTTCTGCCTTTTTGCCCCACAATTAGGGGAATTTCTGCAATTTTGCTCCAAAATACATGGAATTTCTCTCTTTTTTGCCCGAAAATAAGGGGAATAAATAACTTGTTGCCATAAAAAAGGGAAATTTCTTCATTTTTGCTCCAAAATAAGGGGAATTTCTGCCTTTTTGCCTCTAAATAAGTGGAATTTCTGTCTTTTTCCCCCAAAATCAAAGGGAATTTCTGTCTTTTTTGCCCCAAAATAAGGGGAATTTCTGACTTATTACCCTGAAATAAGTGAAATTTCTGCAATTTTGCCCCAGAATAAAGAAAATTTCTGCATTTTTGCCTTGAAATATGTGAAATTTCTGCAATTTTACCCCAAAATAAGGTGAATTTCTGTTTTTTGCCCCAAAATAATGGGAATTTCTGCCTTTTTGCCCCAAAATAAGAAAAATTTTTGCTTTTTTTCTCTGAAATAAGTAAAATTTCTGCAATTTTGCCCTAAAATAAGGGAAATTTCTGCAATTTTTTCCCATAATAATGGAAATTTCTGCAATTTTGCCCCAATGTAAAGGAAATTTCTGCAATTTTGCCCCAAAATATTGAGAATTTCTGACTATTTGCTCCCGAAAGAAGGAGATTTTCTGTCTTTTTGCCCCAAAATAAGTAGAATTTCTGCCTTTTTGCCCGAAAATTATGAGAATTTCTGCAATTTTGCTTCAAAATACAGGGAATTTCTGCTTTTTATACCGAAAGTAAGGAAAATGTATATTTTTTGCCACAATAAAGGGAAATTTCTTCATTATTGTTCCAAAATAAGGAGAATTTCTGCTTTTTGCCTCTAAATAACTGGAATTTCTGTCTTCTTTCCAAAAAAGAAAGGGAATTTCTCCCTTTTGTGCCCCAAAATAAAAGGAATTTCTGACTCATTACCCTGAAATAAGTGAAATTTCTGCAATTTTGCCCCAAAATAAAAGAAATTTCTGCAATTTTGCCCCAAAATAAGGTGAATTTCTACCTTTTTGCAATAAAATAATGAGAATTTCTGCCTTTTTGCCCCAAAATAAAAAAAAAATTTTGCTTTTTTTCTCTGAAATAAGTGAAATTTCTGCAATTTTGCCCTGAAATAAGGGAAATTTCTGCAATTTTTCCCCATAATAAGAAAAATGTCTGCAATTTTGCCCCAAAATAAAGGGAATTTTTCCCTTTTTGCCCCAAAATAAAAAAAATTTCATTCTTTTTACCTGAAAATAAGTGAAATTTCTGCAATTTTGCCCCAAATAAGGGAAATTTCTGCAATTTTGCCCAAAAATAAGGTAAATTCTTGCAATTCTGCCCCCCAAAAAGGAAATTTCTAGAATTTTGCCACAAAATAAGGGGAATTTCTGATTTTTGCCCCAAAATAAAAGGAATTTCTGCCTTTTGCCCCAAAATTAGGGGAATTTCTTCAATTTTGCTCCAAAATACGGGGAATTTCTGCCTTTTTTCCTGAAAATAATGGGAATGCATACCTTTTTGCCATAAAAAGGGAAATTTCTTCATTTTTGCTCCAAAATAAAGGGAATTTCTGCCTTTGTGCCTCTAAATAAGTGGAATTTCTGCCTTTTTGCCTCTAAATAAGTGGAATTTCTGTCTTTTTCCCCCAAAACAAAAGGAATTTCTGTCTTTTTTGCCCCAAAATAAGGGGATTTTCTGACTTATTACCCTAAAATAAGTGAAATTTCTGCAATTTTGCCCCAGGATAAAGGAAATTTCTGTCTTTTTACCCTGAAATATGTGAAATTTCTGCAATTTTACCCCAAAATAAGGTGAATTTCTGCCTTTTTGCCCCAAAATAATGAGAATTTCTGCCTTTTTGCCCCAAAATAAGAAAAATTTTTGCTTTTTTTCTCTGAAATAAGTAAAATTTCTGCAATTTTGCCCTAAAATAAGGGAAATTTCTGCAATTTTTTCCCATAATAATGGAAATTTCTGCAATTTTGCCCCAATGTAAAGGAAATTTCTGCAATTTTGCCCCAAAATATTGAGAATTTCTGACTATTTGCTCCCGAAAGAAGGAGATTTTCTGTCTTTTTGCCCCAAAATAAGTAGAATTTCTGCCTTTTTGCCCGAAAATTATGAGAATTTCTGCAATTTTGCTTCAAAATACAGGGAATTTCTGCTTTTTATACCGAAAGTAAGGAAAATGTATATTTTTTGCCACAATAAAGGGAAATTTCTTCATTATTGTTCCAAAATAAGGAGAATTTCTGCTTTTTGCCTCTAAATAACTGGAATTTCTGTCTTCTTTCCAAAAAAGAAAGGGAATTTCTCCCTTTTGTGCCCCAAAATAAAAGGAATTTCTGACTCATTACCCTGAAATAAGTGAAATTTCTGCAATTTTGCCCCAAAATAAAAGAAATTTCTGCAATTTTGCCCCAAAATAAGGTGAATTTCTACCTTTTTGCAATAAAATAATGAGAATTTCTGCCTTTTTGCCCCAAAATAAAAAAAAATTTTGCTTTTTTTCTCTGAAATAAGTGAAATTTCTGCAATTTTGCCCTGAAATAAGGGAAATTTCTGCAATTTTTCCCCATAATAAGAAAAATGTCTGCAATTTTGCCCCAAAATAAAGGGAATTTTTCCCTTTTTGCCCCAAAATAAAAAAAATTTCATTCTTTTTACCTGAAAATAAGTGAAATTTCTGCAATTTTGCCCCAAATAAGGGAAATTTCTGCAATTTTGCCCAAAAATAAGGTAAATTCTTGCAATTCTGCCCCCCAAAAAGGAAATTTCTAGAATTTTGCCACAAAATAAGGGGAATTTCTGATTTTTGCCCCAAAATAAAAGGAATTTCTGCCTTTTGCCCCAAAATTAGGGGAATTTCTTCAATTTTGCTCCAAAATACGGGGAATTTCTGCCTTTTTTCCTGAAAATAATGGGAATGCATACCTTTTTGCCATAAAAAGGGAAATTTCTTCATTTTTGCTCCAAAATAAAGGGAATTTCTGCCTTTGTGCCTCTAAATAAGTGGAATTTCTGCCTTTTTGCCTCTAAATAAGTGGAATTTCTGTCTTTTTCCCCCAAAACAAAAGGAATTTCTGTCTTTTTTGCCCCAAAATAAGGGGATTTTCTGACTTATTACCCTAAAATAAGTGAAATTTCTGCAATTTTGCCCCAGGATAAAGGAAATTTCTGTCTTTTTACCCTGAAATATGTGAAATTTCTGCAATTTTATCCCAAAATAAGGTGAATTTCTGCCTTTTTGCCCCAAAATAATGAGAATTTCTGCCTTTTTGCCCCAAAATAAAAAAATTTTTTGATTTTTTTCTCTGAAATAAGTGAAATTTCTGCAATTTTGCACCAAAATAAGGTAAATTCCTGCAATTTTGCCCCCAAAAAAAGGAAATTTCTAGAATTTTGCCCCAAAATAAAGGGAATTTCTGACTTTTGCCTTAAAATTAGGGGAATTTCTTCAATTTTGCTCCAAAGTACGGGGAATTTCTGCCTTTTTGCCTGAAAATAATGGGAATGCATACCTTTTTGCAATAAAAAGGGAAATTTCTTCATTGTTGCTCCAAAATAAGGGGGATTTCTGCATTTTTGCCTCTAGATAAGTGGAATTTTTGTGTTTTTCCCCGAAAACAAAGGGAATTTCTGTCTTTTTTGCCCCAAAATAAGGGGAATTTCTGACTTATTACCCAGAAAAAAGTGAAATTTCTTCAATTTTGCCACAGGATAAGGTAAATTTCTGCCTTTTTGCCCTGAAATATGTGAAATTTCTGCAATTTTACCCCAAAATAAGGTGAATATCTGCTTTTTTCCCCAAAATAATGGGAATTTCTGACTTTTTGCCCCAAAATAAGAAAAATTTTTGCTTTTTTTCTCTGAAATAAGTAAAATTTCTGCAATTATACCCTAAAATAAGGGAAATTCTGCAATTTTTCCCATAATAAGGGAAATTTCTGCAATTTTGCCCCAATGTAAAGGAAATTTCTGCAATTTTGCCCCAAAATAAGTAGAATTTCTGACTGTTTGCTCCCGAAAAAAAAAAGATTTTCTGTCTTTTTGCCCCAAAATAAAGAGAATTTCAGCCTTTTTGCCCGAAAATTATGAGAATTTCTGCAATTTTGCTTCAAAATACTGGGAATTTCTGCTTTTTATCCCGAAAGTATGGGGAATGTATATTTTTTGCCACAAAAAAGGGAAATTTCTTCATTTTTGCTCCAAAATAAGGGGAATTTCTGATTTTTGACTCTAAATAACTGGAATTTCTGTTTTTTTTTCAAAAAACAAAGGGAATTTCTTTCTTTTTTGCCCCAAAATAAGAGGAATTTCTGACACATTACCCTGAAATAAGTGAAATTTCTTGAATTTTTGCCCCAAAATAAGGAAAATTTCTGCAATTTTGCCCCAGGATAAGGGAAATTTCTGACTTTTTGTCCTGAAATATGTGAAATTTCTGCAATTTTACCCCAAAATAAGGTGAATTTCTGCCTTTTTGCCCCAAAATAATGAGAATTTCTGCCTTTTTGCCCCAAAATAAGAAAAATTTTTGCTTTTTTTCTCTGAAATAAGTGAAATTTCTGCAATATTGCCCTATATAAGGGAAATTTCTGCAATTTTTCCACATAATAAGGAAAATGTCTGCAATTTTGCCAAAAAATAAAGGGAATTTCTCCCTTTTTGCCCCAAAATAAAGGAAATTTCTTCCTTTTTACCTGAAAATAAGTGAAATTTCTGCAATTTTGCCCCAAATAAAGAAAATTTCTGCAATTTTGCCCCAAAATAAGGTAAATTCCTGCAATTTTGCTCCCCAAAAAAAGAAATTTCTAGAATTTTGCCCCAAAATAGGGGGAATTTCTGATTTTTGCCCCAAAATAAAGGGAATTTCTGCCTTTTTGCCTGAAAATAATGGGAATGCATACGTTTTTGCAATAAAAAGGGAAATTTCTTCATTGTTGCTCCAAAATAAGGGGAATTTCTGCCTTTGTGCCTCTAGATAAGTGGAATTTCTGTCTTTTTCCCTGAAAACAAAGGGAATTTCTGTCTTTTTTGCCCCAAAATAAAGGGAATTTCTGACTTATTACCCTGAAATAAGTGAAATTTCTGCAATTTTGCCCCAGAATAAGGTAAATTTCTGCCTTTTTGCCCTGAAATATGTGAAATTTCTGCAATTTTACCCCAAAATAAGGTGAATTTCTGTTTTTTTGCCCCAAAATAATGGGAATTTCTGCCTTTTTGCCCCAAAATAAGAAAAATTTTTGCTTTTTTTTCTCTGAAACAAGTAAAATTTCTGCAATTTTGCCCTAAAATAAGGGAAATTTCTGCAATTTTTTCCCATAATAATGGAAATTTCTGCAATTTTGCCCCAATGTAAAGGAAATTTCTGCAATTTTGCCCCAAAATATTGAGAATTTCTGACTATTTGCTCCCGAAAGCAGGAGATTTTCTGTCTTTTTGCCCCAAAATAAGTAGAATTTCTGCCTTTTTGCCCGAAAATTATGAGAATTTCTGCAATTTTGCTTCAAAATACCGGGAATTTCTGCTTTTTATACCGAAAGTAAGGAAAATGTATATTTTTTGCCACAATAAAGGGAAATTTCTTTATTATTGTTCCAAAATAAGGAGAATTTCTGCTTTTTGCCTCTAAATAACTGGAATTTCTGTCTTCTTTCCAAAAAAGAAAGGGAATTTCTCCCTTTTGTGCCCCAAAATAAAAGGAATTTCTGACTCATTACCCTGAAATAAGTGAAATTTCTGCAATTTTGCCCCAAAATAAAAGAAATTTCTGCAATTTTGCCCCAAAATAAGGGAAATTTCTTCTTTTTGTCCTGAAATATGTGAAATTTCTGCAATTTTACCCCAAAATAAGGTGAATTTCTACCTTTTTGCAAGAAAATAATGAGAATTTCTGCCTTTTTGCCCCAAAATAAAAAAAATTTTTGCTTTTTTTCTCTGAAATAAGTGAAATTTCTGCAATTTTGCCCTAAAATAAGGGAAATTTCTGCAATTTTTCCCCATAATAAGAAAAATGTCTGCAATTTTGCCCCAAAATAAAGGGAATTTTTCCCTTTTTGTCCCAAAATAAAAAAAATTTCATTCTTTTTACCTGAAAATAAGTGAAATTTCTGCAATTTTGCCCCAAATAAGGGAAATATCTGCAATTTTTCCCCAAAATAAGGAGAATTTCTGCCTTTTTGCCTCTAAATAACTGGAATTTCTGTCTTCTTTCCAAAAAAGAAAGGGAATTTCTCCCTTTTGTGCCCCAAAATAAAAGGAATTTCTGACTCATTACCCTGAAATAAGTGAAATTTCTGCAATTTTGCCCCAAAATAAAAGAAATTTCTGCAATTTTGCCCCAAAATAAGGGAAATTTCTTCTTTTTGTCCTGAAATATGTGAAATTTCTGCAATTTTACCCCAAAATAATGTGAATTTCTACCTTTTTGCAATAAAATAATGAGAATTTCTGCCTTTTTGCCCCAAAATAAAAAAAATTTTTGCTTTTTTTCTCTGAAATAAGTGAAATTTCTGCAATTTTGCCCTAAAATAAGGGAAATTTCTGCAATTTTTCCCCATAATAAGAAAAATGTCTGCAATTTTGCCCCAAAATAAAGGGAATTTTTCCCTTTTTGCCCCAAAATAAAAAAAATTTCATTCTTTTTACCTGAAAATAAGTGAAATTTCTGCAATTTTGCCCCAAATAAGGGAAATCTCTGCAATTTTGCCCAAAAATAAGGTAAATTCTTGCAATTCTGCCCCCCAAAAAGGAAATTTCTAGAATTTTGCCACAAAATAAGGGGAATTTCTGATTTTTGCCCCAAAATAAAAGGAATTTCTGCCTTTTGCCCCAAAATTAGGGGAATTTCTTCAATTTTGCTCCAAAATACGGGGAATTTCTGCCTTTTTTCCTGAAAATAATGGGAATGCATACCTTTTTGCCATAAAAAGGGAAATTTCTTCATTTTTGCTCCAAAATAAAGGGAATTTCTGCCTTTTTGCCTCTAGATAAGTGGAATTTCTGTCATTTTCCCCCAAAACAAAGGGAATTTCTGTCTTTTTTGCCCCAAAATAGGGGGAATTTCTGACTTATTACCCTGAAATAAGAGAAATTTCTGCAATTTTGCCCCAGAATAAGGAAAATTTCTGCCTCTTTGCCCTGAAATATGTGAAATTTCTGCAATTTTACCCAAAATAAAGTGAATTTCTGTTTTTTTGCCCCAAAATAATGGAAATTTCTGCCTTTTTGCCCAAAAATAAGAAAAATTTTTGCTTTTTTCTCTGATATAAGTAAAATTTCTGCAATTTTGCCCTAAAATAAGGGAAATTTCTGCAATTTTTTCCCTTAATAAGGGAAATTTCTGTAATTTTGCGCCAATGTAAAGGAAATTTCTTCAATTTTCCCCAAAATAAGGAGAATTTCTTACTGTTTGCTCCCGAAAAAAGGAGATTTTCTGTATTTTTGCCCCAAAATAAGGAGAATTTCTGCCTTTTTGCCCGAAAATTGGGAGAATTTCTGCAATTTTGCTTCAAAATACGGGGAATTTCTGCTTTTTATCCCGAAAGTAAGGGAAATGTATATTTTTTGCCACAAAAAAGGGAAATTTTTTCATTTTTGCTCCAAAATAAGGGGAATTTCTGCCTTTTTGCCTCTAAATAAGTGGAATTTCTGTCTTTTTCCCAAAAATCAAAGGGAATTTCTCTATTTTTTTGCCTCAAAATAAAAGGAATTTCGGACTCATTACCCTGAAATAAGTGAAATTTCTGCAAATTTGCCCCAAAATAAGAGAAATTTCTGCCTTTTTGCCCCCAAATAAGGGGAATTTCAGCATTTTTACCTCAAAATAAAGGGAATTTCTGAATTTTGGCACAAAATATTAGGAATTTCTGCATTTTTGCTCCAAAATAAGTAAGATTTCTGCCTTTTTTCTCTGAAATAAGTGAAATTTCTGCAATTTTGCCCCAAAATAAGTGAAATTTCTGCAATTTTGCCCCAAAATAAGGGAAATTTCTGGAATTTCGCACTAAAAAAAGTGGAATTTCTGAGTTTTGCCCTAAAATAAGGAGAATTTTTGTCTTTTTGCCCCAACATATAGGAAATTTCTGTCTTTTTGCCCCACAATAAGAGGAATTTCTGCAATTTTGCTCCAAAATACAGGAAATTTCTGTCTTTTTGCCTGAAAATAAGGGGAATGCATAACTTGTTGCCATAAAAAAGGGAAATTTCTTCATTTTTGCTCCAAAATAAGGAGAATTTCTGCGTTTTTGCCTCTAAATAAGTGGAATTTCTGTCTTTTTCCCCCAAAACAAAAGGAATTTCTGTCTTTTTTGCCCCAAAATAAGGGGATTTTCTGACTTATTACCCTAAAATAAGTGAAATTTCTGCAATTTTGCCCCAGGATAAGGGAAATTTCTGCCTTTTTACCCTGAAATATGTGAAATTTCTGCAATTTTACCCCAAAATAAGGTGAATTTCTGCCTTTTTGCCCCAAAATAATGAGAATTTCTGCCTTTTTGCCCCAAAATAAGAAACATTTTTGATTTTTTTCTCTGAAATAAGTGAATTTTCTGCAATTTTGCACCAAAATAAGGTAAATTCCTGCAATTTTGCCCCCAAAAAAAGGAAATTTCTAGAATTTTGCCCCAAAATAAAGGGAATTTCTGACTTTTGCCTTAAAATTAGGGGAATTTCTTCAATTTTGCTCCAAAATACGGGGAATTTCTGCCTTTTTGCCTGAAAATAATGGGAATGCATACCTTTTTGCAATAAAAAGGGAAATTTCTTCATTGTTGCTCCAAAATAAGGGGAATTTCTGCATTTTTGCCTCTAGATAAGTGGAATTTTTGTGTTTTTCCCCGAAAACAAAGGGAATTTCTGTCTTTTTTGCCCCAAAATAAGGGGAATTTCTGACTTATTACCCAGAAAAAAGTGAAATTTCTTCAATTTTGCCACAGGATAAGGTAAATTTCTGCCTTTTTGCCCTGAAATATGTGAAATTTCTGCAATTTTACCCCAAAATAAGGTGAATATCTGCTTTTTTCCCCAAAATAATGGGAATTTCTGCCTTTTTGCCCCAAAATTAGAAAAATTTTTGCTTTTTTTCTCTGAAATATGTAAAATTTCTGCAATTATACCCTAAAATAAGGGAAATTCTGCAATTTTTCCCATAATAAGGGAAATTTCTGCAATTTTGCCCCAATGTAAAGGAAATTTCTGCAATTTTGCCCCAAAATAAGTAGAATTTCTGACTGTTTGCTCCCGAAAAAAGGAGATATTCTGTCTTTTTGCCCCAAAATAAGGAGAATTTCAGCCTTTTTGCCGGAAAATTATGAGAATTTCTGCAATTTTGCTTCAAAATACGGGGAATTTCTGCTTTTTATCCCGAAAGTATGGGGAATGTATATTTTTTGCCACAAAAAAGGGAAATTTCTTCATTTTTGCTCCAAAATAATGGGAATTTCTGATTTTTGACTCTAAATAACTGGAATTTCTGTTTTTTTTTCAAAAAACAAAGGGAATTTCTTTCTTTTTTGCCCCAAAATAAGAGGAATTTCTGACACATTACCCTGAAATAAGTGAAATTTCTTGAATTTTTGCCCCAAAATAAGGAAAATTTCTGCAATTTTGCCCCAGGATAAGGGAAATTTCTGACTTTTTGTCCTGAAATATGTGAAATTTCTGCAATTTTACCCCAAAATAAGGTGAATTTCTGCCTTTTTGCCCCAAAATAATGAGAATTTCTGCCTTTTTGCCCCAAAATAAGAAAAATTTTTGCTTTTTTTCTCTGAAATAAGTGAAATTTCTGCAATATTGCCCTAAATAAGGGAAATTTCTGCAATTTTTCCACATAATAAGGAAAATGTCTGCAATTTTGCCAAAAAATAAAGGGAATTTCTCCCTTTTTGCCCCAAAATTAAGGAAATTTCTTCCTTTTTACCTGAAAATAAGTGAAATTTCTGCAATTTTGCCCCAAATAAAGAAAATTTCTGCAATTTTGCCCCAAAATAAGGTAAATTCCTGCAATTTTGCTCCCCAAAAAAAGAAATTTCTAGAATTTTGCCCCAAAATAAGGGGAATTTCTGATTTTTGCCCCAAAATAAAGGGAATTTCTGCCTTTTTGCCTGAAAATAATGGGAATGCATACGTTTTTGCAATAAAAAGGGAAATTTCTTCATTGTTGCTCCAAAATAAGGGGAATTTCTGCCTTTGTGCCTCTAGATAAGTGGAATTTCTGTCTTTTTCCCTGAAAACAAAGGGAATTTCTTTCTTTTTTGCCCCAAAATAAAGGGAATTTCTGACTTATTACCCTGAAATAAGTGAAATTTCTGCAATTTTGCCCCAGAATAAGGTAAATTTCTGCCTTTTTGCCCTGAAATATGTGAAATTTCTGCAATTTTACCCCAAAATAAGGTGAATTTCTGTTTTTTTGCCCCAAAATAATGGGAATTTCTGCCTTTTTGCCCCAAAATAAGAAAAATTTTTGCTTTTTTTTCTCTGAAATAAGTAAAATTTCTGCAATTTTGCCCTAAAATAAGGGAAATTTCTGCAATTTTTTCCCATAATAATGGAAATTTCTGCAATTTTGCCCCAATGTAAAGGAAATTTCTGCAATTTTGCCCCAAAATATTGAGAATTTCTGACTATTTGCTCCCGAAAGCAGGAGATTTTCTGTCTTTTTGCCCCAAAATAAGTAGAATTTCTGCCTTTTTGCCCGAAAATTATGAGAATTTCTGCAATTTTGCTTCAAAATACCGGGAATTTCTGCTTTTTATACCGAAAGTAAGGAAAATGTATATTTTTTGCCACAATAAAGGGAAATTTCTTCATTATTGTTCCAAAATAAGGAGAATTTCTGCTTTTTGCCTCTAAATAACTGGAATTTCTGTCTTCTTTCCAAAAAAGAAAGGGAATTTCTCCCTTTTGTGCCCCAAAATAAAAGGAATTTCTGACTCATTACCCTGAAATAAGTGAAATTTCTGCAATTTTGCCCCAAAATTAAAGAAATTTCTGCAATTTTACCCAAAATAAGGTGAATTTCTACCTTTTTGCAATAAAATAATGAGAATTTCTGCATTTTGCCCCAAAATAAAAAAAATTTTTGCTTTTTTTCTCTGAAATAAGTGAAATTTCTGCAATTTTGCCCTAAAATAAGGGAAATTTCTGCAATTTTTCCCCATAATAAGAAAAATGTCTGCAATTTTGCCCCAAAATAAAGGGAATTTTTCCCTTTTTGCCCCAAAATAAAAAAAATTTTATTCTTTTTACCTGAAAATAAGTGAAATTTCTGCAATTTTGCCCTAAATAAGGGAAATTTCTGCAATTTTGCCCCACAAAAAGGAAATTTCTAGAATTTTGCCACAAAATAAAGGGAATTTCTGATTTTTGCCCGAAAATAAAAGGAATTTCTGCCTTTTGCCCCCAAATTAGGGGAATTTCTTCAATTTTGCTCCAAAATACGGGGAATTTCTGCCTTTTTTCCTGAAAATAATGGGAATGCATACCTTTTTGCCATAAAAAGGGAAATTTCTTCATTTTTGCTCCAAAATAAAGGGAATTTCTGCCTTTTTGCCTCTAGATAAGTGGAATTTCTGTCTTTTTCCCCAAAAACAAAGGGAATTTCTGTCTTTTTTGCCCCTAAATAAGGGGAATTTCTGACTTATTACCCTGAAATTAGAGAAATTTCTGCAATTTTGCCCCAAAATAAGGAAAATTTCTGCCTCTTTGCCCTGAAATATGTGAAATTTCTGCAATTTTACCCAAAATAAAGTGAATTTCTGTTTTTTTGCCCCAAAATAATGGAAATTTCTGCCTTTTTGCCCCAAAATAAGAAAAATTTTTGCTTTTTTCTCTGATATAAGTAAAATTTCTGCAATTTTGCCCTAAAATAAGGGAAATTTCTGCAATTTTTTCCCTTAATAAGGGAAATTTTTGTAATTTTGCCCCAATGTAAAGGAAATTTCTGCAATTTTGCCCCAAAATAAGGAGAATTTCTTACTGTTTGCTCCCGAAAAAAGGAGATTTTCTGTATTTTTGCCCCAAAATAAGGAGAATTTCTGCCTTTTTGCCCGAAAATTGGGAGAATTTCTGCAATTTTGCTTCAAAATACGGGGAATTTCTGCTTTTTATCCCGAAAGTAAGGGGAATGTATATTTTTTGCCACAAAAAAGGGAAATTTCTTCATTTTTGCCCCAAAATAAGGGGAATTTCTGCCTTTTTGCCTCTAAATAAGTGGAATTTCTGTCTTTTTCCCAAAAATCAAAGGGAATTTCTCCTTTTTTTGCCTCAAAATAAAAGGAATTTCTGACTCATTACCCTGAAATAAGTGAACTTTCTGCAAATTTGCCCCAAAATAAGAGAAATTTCTGCCTTTTTGCCCCCAAATAAAGGGAATTTCAGCATTTTTACCTCAAAATAAAGGGAATTTATGAATTTTGGCACAAAATATTAGGAATTTCTGCATTTTTGCTCCAAAATAAGTAAAATTTCTGCCTTTTTTCTCTGAAATAAGTGAAATTTCTGCAATTTTGCCCCAAAATAAGTGAAATTTCTGCAATTTTGCCCCAAAATAAGGGAAATTTCTAGAATTTCGCACTAAAAAAAGTGGAATTTCTGAGTTTTGCCCCAAAATAAGGAGAATTTTTGTCTTTTTGCCCCAACATATAGGGAATTTCTGCCTTTTTGCCCCACAATAAGAGGAATTTCTGCAATTTTGCTCCAAAATACAGGAAATTTCTGTCTTTTTGCCTGAAAATAAGGGGAATGCATAACTTGTTGCCATAAAAAAGGGAAATTTCTTAATTTTTGCTCCAAAATAAGGAGAATTTCTAGGTTTTTGCCTCTAAATAAGTGGAATTTCTGTCTTTTTCCCCAAAAACATAAGGAATTTCTGCCTTTTTGCCCCAAAATAAGAAAAATTTTTGCTTTTTTTCTCTGAAATAAGTAAAATTTCTGCAATTATACCCTAAAATAAGGGAAATTCTGCAATTTTTTCCCTTAATAAGGGAAATTTCTGCAATTTTGCCCCAATGTAAAGGAAATTTCTGCAATTTTGCCCCAAAATAAGTAGAATTTCTGACTGTTTGCTCCCGAAAAAGGAGATTTTCTGACTTTTGCCCCAAAATAAGGAGAATTTCTGCCTTTTTGCCCGAAAATTATGAGAATTTCTGCAATTTTGCTTCAAAATACGGGGAATTTCTGCTTTTTATCCCAAAAGTAAGGGGAATGTATATTTTTTGCCACAAAAAAGGGATATTTCTTCATTTTTGCTCCAAAATAAGGGGAATTTCTGCTTTTTGCCTCTAAATAACTGGAATTTCTGGGTTTTTTTTCAAAAAACAAAGGGAATTTCTTTCTTTTTTGCCCCAAAATAAGAGGAATTTCTGACTCATTACCCTGAAATAAGTGAAATTTCTTGAATTTTTGCCCCAAAATAAGGAAAATTTCTGCAATTTTGCCCCAAAATAAGGGAAATTTCTGCCTTTTTGCCCTGAAATATGTGAAATTTCTGCAATTTTACCTTAAAATAAGGTGAATTTCTGCCTTTTTGCCCCAAAATAATGAGAATTTCTGCCTTTTTGCCCAAAAATAAGAAAAATTTTTGCTTTTTTCTCTGAAATAAGTGAAATTTCTTCAATTTTGCCCTAAAATAAGGGAAATTTCTGCAATTTTTCCCCATAATAAGGAAAATGTCTGCAATTTTACCCCAAAATAAAGGGAATTTCTCCCTTTTTGCGCCAAAATAAAAGAAATTTCTGTCTTTTTACCTGAAAATAAGTGAAATTTCTGCATTTTTGCCCCAAATAAGAGAAATATCTGCAATTTTGCCCAAAAATAAGGTAAATACCTGCAATTTTGCCCCCCAAAAAAAGAAATTTCTAGAATTTTGCCCCAAAATGAGGGGAATTTCTGATTTTTGCCTCAAAATAAAAGGAATTTCTGCCTTTTGCCCCAAAATTAGGGGAATTTCTTCAATTTTGCTCCAAAATACGGGTAATTTCTGCCTTTTTGCCTGAAAATAATGGGAATGCATACCTTTTTGCCATAAAAAGGGAAATTTCTTCATTTTTGCTCCAAAATAAGGGGAATTTCTGCCTCTTTTCCTCTAGATAATGGAATTTCTGTCGTTTTCCCCGAAAACAAAGGGAATTTCTGTCTTTTTTGCCCCAAAATAAGGGGAATTTCTGACTTATTACCCTGAAATAAGTTAAATTTCTGCAATTTTGCCTCAGAATAAGGAAAATTTCTTCCTTTTTGCCCTGAAATGTGTGAAATTTCTGTTATTTTACCCCAAAATAATGTGAATTTCTGTTTTTTTCCCCAAAATAATGGGAATTTCTGCCTTTTTGCCCCCAAAAAAGAAAAATTTTTGCTTTTTTTCTCTGAAATAAGTAAAATTTCTGCAATTTTGCCCTAAAATAAGGGAAATTTCTGCAATCTTTTCCCCTAATAAGGGAAATTTCTGCAATTTTGCTCCAATGTAAAGGAAATTTCTGCAATTTTTCCCCAAAATGAGGAAAATTTCTGAATGTTTGCTCCCGAAAAAAGGAGATTTTCTGTCTTTTTGCCCCAAAATAAAGAGAATTTCTGCCTTTTTGCCCGAAAATTGGGAGAATTTCTGCAATTTTGCTTCAAAATACGGGGAATTTCTTCTTTTTATCCCGAAAGTAAGGGGAATATATATTTTTTGCCACAAAAAAAAGAAATTTCTTCATTTTTGCTCCAAAATAAGGGGAATTTCTGCCTTTTTGCCTCTAAATAAGTGGAATTTCTGTCTTTTTCCCAAAAATCAAAGGGAATTTCTTTCTTTTTTACCCCAAAATACAAGGAATTTCTGACTCATTACCCTGAAATAAGTAAAATTTCTGCAATTTTGACCCAAAATAAGGGAAATTTCTGGAATTTTGCACCAAAATTTGGAATTTCTTAGTTTTGCTCCAAAATAAGAAGAATTTTTGTCTTTTTGCTCCAACATATAGGGAATTTCTGCCTTTTTGCCCCACAATTAGGGGAATTTCTGCAATTTTGCTCCAAATTACGGGGAATTTCTGTCTTTTTGCCCGAAAATAAGGGGAATGCATAACTTGTTGCCATAAAAAAGGGAAATTTCTTCATTTTTGCTCCAAAATAAGGGGAATTTCTGCCTTTTTGCCTCTAACTAAGTGGAATTTCTGTCTTTTTCCCCCAAAACAAAAAGAATTTCTGTCTTTTTTGCCCCAAAATAAAGGGAATTTCCGAATTATTACCCTGAAATCAGTGAAATTTCTGCAATTTTGCCCCAAAATAAAGGAAATCTCTGCCTTTTTGCCCTGAAATATGTGAAATTTCTGCAATTTTACACTAAATTAAGGTGAATTTCTGCCTTTTTGCCCCAAAATAAGAAAAATTTTTGCTTTTTTTCTCTGAAATAAGTGAAATTTCTGCAATATTACCCTAAAATAAGTGAAATTTCTGCAATTTTATCGCATAATAAGGGAAATTTCTGCAATTTTGCCCCAAAATAAGGGGAATTTCTCCCTTTTTGCCCCAAAATAAAGGAAATTTCAGCCTTTTTACCTGAAAATATATGAAATTTCTGCAATTTTGCCCCAAATAAAGAAAATTTCTTCAATTTTGCCCCAAAATAAGGTAAATTCCTGCAATTTTGCCCCAAAATAAAGGAAATTTCTGGAATTTTGCCCCAAAATAATGGGAATTTCTGATTTCTGCCCTAAAATAAAGGGAATTTCTGGCTTTTGCCCCAAAATTAGAGGAATTTCTGCAATTTTTCTCCAAAATAATGGGAATTTCTGCCTTTTTGCCCGAAAATAATGGGAATGCATACCTTTTTGCCATAAAAAGGTAAATTTCTTCATTTTTGCTCTAAAATAAGAGAAATTTTTGCAATTTTGCCTCTAAATATGTGGAATTTCTGCCATTTCCCCCAAAACAAAGGAAATTTCTGTCTTTTTTGCCCCAAAATAAGGGGAATTTCTGACTTATTACCCTGAAATATGTGAAATTTCTGCAATTTTGCCCCAATATAATAGAAATTTCTGTCTTTTTGCCCCCAAATAAGGGGAATTTCAGCCTTTTTACCTCAAAATAAGGAGAATTTCTGCCGTTTTGCCCCAAAATAAGGGAAATTTCTGCCTTTTTTACTGAAATAAGTGAAATTTCTGCAATTTTGCCCTAAAATAAGTGAAATTTCTGCAATTTTGCCAAAGAATAAGGGAAATTCCTGGAATTTTGCCCCGAAATAAGTGGAATTTCTGAGTTTTGCCCCAAAATAAAGAGAATTTCAGTATTTTTGCCCCAACATCTAGGGAATTTCTGCATTTTTGCCCCATAATTAGAGGAATATCTGCAATTTTGCTCCAAAATACGGAAAATTTCTGCCTTTTTGCCCGTAAATAAAAAGAATGCATACCTTTTTGGTTTAAAAAAGGAAATTTCTTCATTTTTGCTCCAAAATAAGGGGAATTTCTGCTTTTTTGCCTTTAAATAAGTGGAATTTCTGTCTTTTTCCTCCAAAACAAAGGGATTTTCGGTCTTTTTTGCCACAAAATAAGGAAATTTTCCGACTTATAACCTGAAATAAGTGAAATTTCTGCAATTTTGTCCCAAAATAAGGGAAATATCTGCTTTTTTGCCCCAAAATAAGGGTAATTTCAGCCTTTTCACCTCAAAATAAGGGGAATTTCTGCATTTTTGCCACAAAATATTAGGAATTTCTGCCTTTTTGCCCCAAAATAAGGAAAATTTCTGTCTTTTTTCCCTGAAATAAGTCAAATTTCTGCAATTTTGCCCCAATGTAAAGGAAATTTCTGCAATTTTGCCCCAAAATAAGGAGAATTTCTCACTGTTTGCTCCCGAAAAAAAAGATTTTCTGTCTTTTTGCCCCAAAATAAGGAGAATTTCGGCCTTTTAGCCCGAAAATTATGAGAATTTCTGCAATTTTGCTTCAAAATACGGGGAATTTCTGCTTTTTATCTTGAGTGTAAGGGTAATGTATATTTTTTTGCCACAAAAAGGGAAATTTCTTCATTTTTGCTCCAAAATAAGGGGAATTTCTGACTTTTTACCCCTAATAAGTGGAATTTCGGGCCTTTTCCCAAAAAACGAAGGGAATTTCTCTATTTTTTGCCCCAAAATAAGAGGAATTTCTGACTCATTACCCTGAAATAAGTGAAATTTCTGCAATTTTGCCCAAAAATAAAGGAAATTTCTGCCTTTTTGCTCTCAAATAAGGGGAATTTTAGCATTTTTACCTCAAAATGAGGGGAATTTTTTAATTTTGGCATAAAATATTAGGAATTTCTGCCTTTTTGCCCCAAAATAAGAAAAATTTCTGCCTTTTTCCCATGAAATAAGTGAAATTTCTGCAATTTTGCCCCAAAATAAGTGCAATTTCTGCAATTTTGCCCCAAAATAAGGGTAATTTCTGGAATTTTGCACCAAAATTTGGAATTTCAGAGTTTTGCCCCAAAATAAGGAGAATTTTTGTCTTTTTGCCCCAACATATAGGGAATTTCTGCCTTTTTGCCCCACAATTTGGGGAATTTCTGCAATTTTGCTCAAAAATACGGGGAATTTCTGTCTTTTTGCCCGAAAATAAGGGGAATGCATAACTTGTTGCCATAAAAAAGGGAAATTTCTTCATTTTTTCTCCAAAATAAGGGTAATTTCTGCCTTTTTGCCTCTAAATAAGTGGAATTTCTGTCTTTTTACTCCAAAACAATGGGAATTTCTGTCTTTTTGCCCAAAAATAAGGGGAATTTCTGACTTATTACCCTGAAATAAGTGAAAATTCTGCAATTTTGCCCCAAAATAAGGGAAATTTCTGCCTTTTTGCCCTGAAATATGTGAAATTTCTGAAATTTTACCCCATAATAAGGTGAATTTCTGCCTTTTTGCCACAAAATAATGGGAATTTCTGCCTTTTTGCCCCAACATAAAAAAAAATTTTTGCTTTTTTTCTCTGAAATAAGTGAAATTTCTGCAATTTTGCCCTAAAATAAGTGAAATTTCTGCAATTTTATTGCATAATAAGGGAAATTTCTGCAATTTTGCCCCAAAATAAGGGGAATTTCTCCCTTTTTGCCCCCAAATAATGGAAATTTCAGCCTTTTTACCAGAAAATAAGTGAAATTTCTGCAATTTTGCCCCAAATAAAGGAAATTTCTGCAATTTTGCCCCAAAATAAGGTAAATTCCTGCAATTTTGCCCAAAAATAAAGGAAATTTTTTGAATTTTGCCCCAAAATAAGGGGAATTTCTGATTTTTGCCCCAAAATAAAGGGAATTTCTGGCTTTTGCCACAAAATTAAGGGAATTATTGCAATTTTGCTCCAATATACGGGGAATTTCTGCCTTTTTGCCTGAAAATAATGGGAATGCATACCTTTTTGCCATAAAAAGGTAAATTTCTTCATTTTTGCTCCAAAATAAGGGAAATTTCTGCCTTTTTGCCTCTAAATAAGTGGAATTTCTGTCATTTCCCCCAAAACAAAGGGAATTTCTGTCATTTTTGCCCCAAAATAAGGGGAATTTCTGACTTATTACCGTGAAATAAGTGAAATTTCTGCAATTTTGCACAAAAATAGGAAAATTTCTTCTTTTTTGCCCCCAAATAAGGGGAATTTTAGCATTTTTACCTCAAAATAAGGGGAATTTTTGAATTTTGGCACAAAGTATTAGGAATTTCTGCCTTTTTGCCACAAAATAAAAAAAATTTCTGCCTTTTTACACTGAAATAAGTTAAATTTCTGCAATTTTGCCCCAAAATAAGTGAAATTTCTGCAATTTTGCCCCAAAATAAAAGAAATTTCTGGAATTTGCACCAAAATTTTAATTTCTGAGTTTTGTCCCAAAATAAGGAGAATTTTTATCTTTTTGCCCCAACATATAGGGAATTTCTGCCTTTTTGCCCCACAATTAGGGGAATTTCTGCAAGTTTGCTCCAAAATACGGGGAATTTATGCCCTTTTGCCCGAAAATAAAGGGAATGCATAACTTGTTGCCATAAAAAAGGGAAATTTCTTCATTTTTGCTCCAAAATAAGAAGAATTTCTGCCTTTTTGCCTCTAAATAAGTGGAATTTCTGTCATTTCCCCCAAAACAAAGGGAATTTCTGTCTTTTTTGACCCAAAATAATGGGAATTTCTGACTTATTACCCTGAAATAAGTGAAATTTCTGCAATTTTGCCCCAATATAAGGGAAATTTCTGCCTTTTTGCCCTGAAATATGTGAAATTTCTGAAATTTTACCCCAAAATAAGGTGAATTTCTGCCTTTTTGCCCCAAAATAATGGGAATTTCTGCCTTTTTACCCCAAAATAAGAAAAATTTTTGCTTTTTTTCTCTGAAATAAGTGAAATTTCTGCAATTTTGCCCTAAAATAAGTGAAATTTCTGCAATTTTATTGCATAATAAGGGAAATTTCTGCAATTTTGCCCCAAAATAAGGGGAATTTCTACCTTTTTGCCCCAAAATAAAGGAAATTTCAGCCTTTTCACCAGAAAATAAGTGAAATTTCTGCAATTTTGCCCCAAATAAAGGAAATTTCTGCAATTTTGCCCCAAAATAAGGTAAATTCCTGCAATTTTGCCCAAAAATAAGGGAAATTTTTTGAATTTTGCCCCAAAATAAGGGGAATTTCTGATTTTTGTCCCAAAATAAAGGGAATTTCTGGCTTTTGCCACAAAATTAGGGGAATTTCTGCAATTTTGCTCTAAAATACGGGGAATTTCTGCCTTTTTGCCCGAAAATAATGGGAACGCATACCTTTTTGCCATAAAAAGGTAAATTTCTTCATTTTTGCTCCAAAATAAGGGAAATTTCTGCTTTTTTGCCTCTAAATAAGTGGAATTTCTGTCATTTCCCCCAAAATAAAGGGAATTTCTGTCCTTTTTTCCCCAAAATAAAATGAATTTCTGACTTATTTCCTGAAATAAGTGAAATTTCTGCAATTT
This sequence comes from Micromys minutus, assembly GCF_963924665.1. Lineage (NCBI taxonomy): Eukaryota > Metazoa > Chordata > Mammalia > Rodentia > Muridae > Micromys > Micromys minutus. The sequence continues at coordinate 683,177 of NW_027667927.1, read as the reverse complement.
TGCTTCAAAATAAGGGAAATTTCTGCCTTTTTGCCCTCAAATAATGGGAATTTCAGCCTTTTTACCTCAAAATAAGGAGAATTTCTGCCTTTTTGCCCAAAAATAAGGGAAATTTCTGCCTTTTTTCACTGAAATAAGTGAAATTTCTGCAATTTTGCCCAAAAATAAGTGAAATTTCTGCAATTTTGCCCAAGAATAAGGGAAATTTCTGGAATTTTGCCCCAAAATAAGTGGATTTTCTGAGTTTTGCCCCAAGATAAGGAGAATTTCTGTCTTTTTGCCGCAACATATAGGGAATTTGTGCATTTTTGCCCCACAATTAGGGGAATTTCTGCAATTTTGCTCCAAAATACGGGAAATTTTTGCCGTTTTGCCCGTAAATAAAAAGAATGCATACCTTTTTGCCTTAAAAAAGGGAAATTTCTTCATTTATGCTCCAAAATAAGGGGAATTTCTGCTTTTTTGCCTCTAAATAAGTTGAATTTCTGTCTTTTTCCTCCAAAACAGAGGGATTTTCTGTCTTTTTTGCCACAAAATAAGAAAATTTTCTGACTTATTACCCTGAAATAAGTGAAATTTCTGCAATTTTGTCCCCAAATAAGGGAAATTTCTGCCTTTTTGCCCCAAAATAAGGAAAATTTCTGTATTTTTCCCTGAAATAAGACAAATTTCTGCAATTTTGCCCCAATGTAAAGGAAATTTCTGCAATTTTGCCCCAAAATAATGAGAATTTCTGACTGTTTGCTCCCGAAAAAAGGAGATTTTCTGTCTTTTTGCCCCAAAATAAGGAGAATTTCAGCCTTTTTGCCCGAAAATTATGAGAATTTCTGCAATTTTGCTTCAAAATACGAGGAATTTCTGCTTTTTATCCCGAAAGTAAGGGGAATGTATATTTTTTGCCACAAAAAAGGGAAATTTCTTCATTTTTGCCCCAAAATAAGGGGAATTTCTGCCTTTTTGCCTCTAAATAAGTGGAATTTCTGTCTTTTTCCCAAAAATCAAAGGGAATTTCTCCCTTTTTTGCCTCAAAATAAAAGGAATTTCTGACTCATTACCCTGAAATAAGTGAAATTTCTGCAATTTTGCCCTAAATAAGGGAAATTTCTGCAATTTTGCCCCACAAAAAGGAAATTTCTAGAATTTTGCCATAAAATAAGGGGAATTTCTGATTTTTGCCCGAAAATAAAAGGAATTTCTGCCTTTTGCCCCCAAATTAGGGGAATTTCTTCAATTTTGCTCCAAAATACGGGGAATTTCTGCCTTTTTTCCTGAAAATAATGGGAATGCATACCTTTTTGCCATAAAAAGGGAAATTTCTTCATTTTTGCTCCAAAATAAAGGGAATTTCTGCCTTTTTGCCTCTAGATAAGTGGAATTTCTGTCTTTTTCCCCAAAAACAAAGGGAATTTCTATCTTTTTTGCCCCTAAATAAGGGGAATTTCTGACTTATTACCCTGAAATTAGAGAAATTTCTGCAATTTTGCCCCAAAATAAGGAAAATTTCTGCCTCTTTGCCCTGAAATATGTGAAATTTCTGCAATTTTACCCAAAATAAAGTGAATTTCTCTTTTTTTGCCCCAAAATAATGGAAATTTCTGCCTTTTTGCCCCAAAATAAGAAAAATTTTTGCTTTTTTCTCTGATATAAGTAAAATTTCTGCAATTTTGCCCTAAAATAAGGGAAATTTCTGCAATTTTTTCCCTTAATAAGGGAAATTTCTGTAATTTTGCCCCAATGTAAAGGAAATTTCTGCAATTTTGCCCCAAAATAAGGAGAATTTCTTACTGTTTGCTCCCGAAAAAAGGAGATTTTCTGTATTTTTGCCCCAAAATAAGGAGAATTTCTGCCTTTTTGCCCGAAAATTGGGAGAATTTCTGCAATTTTGCTTCAAAATACGGGGAATTTCTGCTTTTTATCCCGAAAGTAAGGGGAATGTATATTTTTTGCCACAAAAAAAAAGAAATTTCTTCATTTTTGCCCCAAAATAAGGGGAATTTCTGCCTTTTTGCCTCTAAATAAGTGGAATTTCTGTCTTTTTCCCAAAAATCAAAGGGAATTTCTCCCTTTTTTGCCTCAAAATAAAAGGAATTTCTGACTCATTACCCTGAAATAAGTGAAATTTCTGCAATTTTGCCCCAAAATAAGGGAAATTTCTGCAATTTTGCCCCCAAATAAAGGGAATTTCAGCATTTTTACCTCAAAATAAAGGGAATTTATGAATTTTGGCACAAAATATTAGGAATTTCTGCATTTTTGCTCCAAAATAAGTAAAATTTCTGCCTTTTTTCTCTGAAATAAGTGAAATTTCTGCAATTTTGCCCCAAAATAAGTGAAATTTCTGCAATTTTGCCCCAAAATAAGGGAAATTTCTAGAATTTCGCACTAAAAAAAGTGGAATTTCTGAGTTTTGCCCCAAAATAAGGAGAATTTTTGTCTTTTTGCCCCAACATATAGGGAATTTCTGCCTTTTTGCCCCACAATAAGAGGAATTTCTGCAATTTTGCTCCAAAATACAGGAAATTTCTGTCTTTTTGCCTGAAAATAAGGGGAATGCATAACTTGTTGCCATAAAAAAGGGAAATTTCTTAATTTTTGCTCCAAAATAAGGAGAATTTCTGGGTTTTTGCCTCTAAATAAGTGGAATTTCTGTCTTTTTCCCCAAAAACATAAGGAATTTCTGCCTTTTTGCCCCAAAATAAGAAAAATTTTTGCTTTTTTTCTCTGAAATAAGTAAAATTTCTGCAATTATACCCTAAAATAAGGGAAATTCTGCAATTTTTTCCCTTAATAAGGGAAATTTCTGCAATTTTGCCCCAATGTAAAGGAAATTTCTGCAATTTTGCCCCAAAATAAGTAGAATTTCTGACTGTTTGCTCCCGAAAAAGGAGATTTTCTGACTTTTGCCCCAAAATAAGGAGAATTTCTGCCTTTTTGCCCGAAAATTATGAGAATTTCTGCAATTTTGCTTCAAAATACGGGGAATTTCTGCTTTTTATCCCAAAAGTAAGGGGAATGTATATTTTTTGCCACAAAAAAGGGATATTTCTTCATTTTTGCTCCAAAATAAGGGGAATTTCTGCTTTTTGCCTCTAAATAACTGGAATTTCTGGGTTTTTTTTCAAAAAACAAAGGGAATTTCTTTCTTTTTTGCCCCAAAATAAGAGGAATTTCTGACTCATTACCCTGAAATAAGTGAAATTTCTTGAATTTTTGCCCCAAAATAAGGAAAATTTCTGCAATTTTGCCCCAAAATAAGGGAAATTTCTGCCTTTTTTGCCCTGAAATATGTGAAATTTCTGCAATTTTACCTTAAAATAAGGTGAATTTCTGCCTTTTTGCCCCAAAATAATGAGAATTTCTGCCTTTTTGCCCAAAAATAAGAAAAATTTTTGCTTTTTTTCTCTGAAATAAGTGAAATCTCTTCAATTTTGCCCTAAAATAAGGGAAATTTCTGCAATTTTTCCCCATAATAAGGAAAATGTCTGCAATTTTACCCCAAAATAAAGGGAATTTCTCCCTTTTTGCGCCAAAATAAAGGAAATTTCTGTCTTTTTACCTGAAAATAAGTGAAATTTCTGCATTTTTGCCCCAAATAAGAGAAATATCTGCAATTTTGCCCAAAAATAAGGTAAATTCCTGCAATTTTGCCCCCCAAAAAAGGAAATTTCTAGAATTTTGCCCCAAAATGAGGGGAATTTCTGATTTTTGCCTCAAAATAAAAGGAATTTCTGCCTTTTGCCCCAAAATTAGGGGAATTTCTTCAATTTTGCTCCAAAATACGGGTAATTTCTGCCTTTTTGCCTGAAAATAATGGGAATGCATACCTTTTTGCCATAAAAAGGGAAATTTCTTCATTTTTGCTCCAAAATAAGGGGAATTTCTGCCTCTTTTCCTCTAGATAATTGAATTTCTGTCGTTTTCCCCGAAAACAAAGGGAATTTCTGTCTTTTCTGCCCCAAAATAAGGGGAATTTCTGACTTATTACCCTGAAATAAGTTAAATTTCTGCAATTTTGCCTCAGAATAAGGAAAATTTCTTCCTTTTTGCCCTGAAATATGTGAAATTTCTGTTATTTTACCCCAAAATAATGTGAATTTCTGTTTATTTCCCCAAAATAATGGGAATTTCTGCCTTTTTGCCCCCAAAAAAAAAATTTTTGCTTTTTTTCTCTGAAATAAGTAAAATTTCTGCAATTTTGCCCTAAAATAAGGGAAATTTATGCAATCTTTTCCCCTAATAAGGGAAATTTCTGCAATTTTGCTCCAATGTAAAGGAAATTTCTGCAATTTTTCCCCAAAATGAGGAAAATTTCTGAATGTTTGCTCCCGAAAAAAGGAGATTTTCTGTCTTTTTGCCCCAAAATAAAGAGAATTTCTGCCTTTTTTTCCGAAAATTATGAGAATTTCTGCAATTTTGCTTCAAAATACGGGGAATTTCTTCTTTTTATCCCGAAAGTAAGGGGAATATATATTTTTTGCCACAAAAAAAAAGAAATTTCTTTATTTTTGCTCCAAAATAAGGGGAATTTCTGCCTTTTTGCCTCTAAATAAGTGGAATTTCTGTCTTTTTCCCAAAAATCAAAGGGAATTTCTTTCTTTTTTACCCCAAAATACAAGGAATTTCTGACTCATTACCCTGAAATAAGTAAAATTTCTGCAATTTTGACCCAAAATAAGGGAAATTTCTGGAATTTTGCACCAAAATTTGGAATTTCTTAGTTTTGCTCCAAAATAAGAAGAATTTTTGTCTTTTTGCTCCAACATATAGGGAATTTCTGCCTTTTTGCCCCACAATTAGGGGAATTTCTGCAATTTTGCTCCAAATTACGGGGAATTTCTGTCTTTTTGCCCGAAAATAAGGGGAATGCATAACTTGTTGCCATAAAAAAGGGAAATTTCTTCATTTTTGCTCCAAAATAAGGGGAATTTCTGCCTCTTTGCCTCTAAATAAGTGGAATTTCTGTCTTTTTCCCCCAAAACAAAAAGAATTTCTGTCTTTTTTGCCCCAAAATAAAGGGAATTTCCGAATTATTACCCTGAAATCAGTGAAATTTCTGCAATTTTGCCCCAAAATAAAGGAAATCTCTGCCTTTTTGCCCTGAAATATGTGAAATTTCTGCAATTTTACACCAAATTAAGGTGAATTTCTGCCTTTTTGTCACAAAATAATGGGAATTTCTGCCTTTTTGCCCCAAAATAAGAAAAATTTTTGCTTTTTTTCTCTGAAATAAGTGAAATTTCTGCAATATTACCCTAAAATAAGTGAAATTTCTGCAATTTTATCGCATAATAAGGGAAATTTCTGCAATTTTGCCCCAAAATAAGGGGAATTTCTCACTTTTTGCCCCAAAATAAAGGAAATTTCAGCCTTTTTACCTGAAAATATATGAAATTTCTGCAATTTTGCCCCAAATAAAGAAAATTTCTTCAATTTTGCCCCAAAATAAGGTAAATTCCTGCAATTTTGCCCCAAAATAAAGGAAATTTCTGGAATTTTGCCCCAAAATAATGGGAATTTCTGATTTCTGCCCTAAAATAAAGGGAATTTTTGGCTTTTGCCCCAAAATTAGAGGAATTTCTGCAATTTTGCTCCAAAATAATGGGAATTTCTGCCTTTTTGCCCGAAAATAATGGGAATGCATACCTTTTTGCCATAAAAAGGTAAATTTCTTCATTTTTGCTCCAAAATAAGAGAAATTGTTGCCTTTTTGCCTCTAAATATGTGGAATTTCTGCCATTTCCCCCAAAACAAAGGAAATTTCTGTCTTTTTTGCCCCAAAATAAGGGGAATTTCTGACTTATTACCCTGAAATATGTGAAATTTCTGCAATTTTGCCCCAATATAATAGAAATTTCTGTCTTTTTGCCCCCAAATAAGGGGAATTTCAGCCTTTTTACCTCAAAATAAGGAGAATTTCTGCCGTTTTGCCCCAAAATAAGGGAAATTTCTGCCTTTTTTCACTGAAATAAGTGAAATTTCTGCAATTTTGCCCTAAAATAAGTGAAATTTCTGCAATTTTGCCAAAGAATAAGGGAAATTCCTGGAATTTTGCCCCGAAATAAGTGGAATTTCTGAGTTTTGCCCCAAAATAAAGAGAATTTCAGTGTTTTTGCCCCAACATCTAGGGAATTTCTGCATTTTTGCCCCATAATTAGAGGAATATCTGCAATTTTGCTCCAAAATACGGAAAATTTCTGCCTTTTTGCCCGTAAATAAAAAGAATGCATACCTTTTTGGTTTAAAAAAGGAAATTTCTTCATTTTTGCTCCAAAATAAGGGGAATTTCTGCTTTTTTGCCTTCAAATAAGTGGAATTTCTGTCTTTTTTCTCCAAAACAAAGGGATTTTCGGTCTTTTTTGCCCCAAAATAAGGAAATTTTCCGACTTATAACCTGAAATAAGTGAAATTTCTGCAATTTTGTTCCAAAATAAGGGAAATATCTGCTTTTTTGCCCCAAAATAAGGGGAATTTCAGCCTTTTCACCTCAAAATAAGGGGAATTTCTGCATTTTTGCCACAAAATATTAGGAATTTCTGCCTTTTTGCCTCAAAATAAGGAAAATTTCTGTCTTTTTTCCCTGAAATAAGTCAAATTTCTGCAATTTTGCCCCAATGTAAAGGAAATTTCTGCAATTTTGCCCCAAAATAAGGAGAATTTCTCACTGTTTGCTCCCGAAAAAAAAGATTTTCTGTCTTTTTGCCCCAAAATAAGGAGAATTTCGGCCTTTTAGCCCGAAAATTATGAGAATTTCTGCAATTTTGCTTCAAAATACGGGGAATTTCTGCTTTTTATCTTGAGTGTAAGGGTAATGTATATTTTTTTGCCACAAAAAGGGAAATTTCTTCATTTTTGCTCCAAAATAAGGGGAATTTCTGACTTTTTACCCCTAATAAGTGGAATTTCGGGCCTTTTCCCAAAAAACGAAGGGAATTTCTCTATTTTTTGCCCCAAAATAAGAGGAATTTCTGACTCATTACCCTGAAATAAGTGAAATTTCTGCAATTTTGCCCAAAAATAAGGGAAATTTCTGCCTTTTTGCTCTCAAATAAGGGGAATTTTAGCATTTTTACCTCAAAATGAGGGGAATTTTTTAATTTTGGCATAAAATATTAGGAATTTCTGCCTTTTTGCCCCAAAATAAGAAAAATTTCTGCCTTTTTCCCATGAAATAAGTGAAATTTCTGCAATTTTGCCCCAAAATAAGTGCAATTTCTGCAATTTTGCCCCAAAATAAGGGTAATTTCTGGAATTTTGCACCAAAATTTGGAATTTCAGAGTTTTGCCCCAAAATAAGGAGAATTTTTGTCTTTTTGCCCCAACATATAGGGAATTTCTGCCTTTTTGCCCCACAATTTGGGGAATTTCTGCAATTTTGCTCAAAAATACGGGGAATTTCTGTCTTTTTGCCCGAAAATAAGGGGAATGCATAACTTGTTGCCATAAAAAAGGGAAATTTCTTCATTTTTTCTCCAAAATAAGGGTAATTTCTGCCTTTTTGCCTCTAAATAAGTGGAATTTCTGTCTTTTTACTCCAAAACAATGGGAATTTCTGTCTTTTTGCCCAAAAATAAGGGGAATTTCTGACTTATTACCCTGAAATAAGTGAAAATTCTGCAATTTTGCCCCAAAATAAGGGAAATTTCTGCCTTTTTGCCCTGAAATATGTGAAATTTCTGAAATTTTACCCCATAATAAGTTGAATTTCTGCATTTTTGCCACAAAATAATGGGAATTTCTGCCTTTTTGCCCCAACATAAAAAAAAATTATTGCTTTCTTTCTCTAAATAAGTGAAATTTCTGCAATTTTGCCCTAAAATAAGTGAAATTTCTGCAATTTTATTGCATAATAAGGGAAATTTCTGCAATTTTGCCCCAAAATAAGGGGAATTTCTCCCCTTTTGCCCCAAAATAAAGGAAATTTCAGCCTTTTCACCAGAAAATGAGTGAAATTTCTGCAATTTTGCCCCAAATAAAGGAAATTTCTGCAATTTTGCCCCAAAATAAGGTAAATTCCTGCAATTTTGCCCAAAAATAAAGGAAATTTTTTGAATTTTGCCCCAAAATAAGGGGAATTTCTGATTTTTGCCCCAAAATAAAGGGAATTTCTGGCTTTTGCCACAAAATTAGGGGAATTTCTGCAATTTTGCTCTAAAATACGGGGAATTTCTGCCTTTTTGCCCGAAAATAATGGGAATGCATACCTTTTTGCCATAAAAAGGTAAATTTCTTCATTTTTGCTCCAAAATAAGGGAAATTTCTGCTTTTTTGCCTCTAAATAAGTGGAATTTCTGTCATTTCCCCCAAAACAAAGGGAATTTCTGTCATTTTTGCCCCAAAATAAGGGGAATTTCTGACTTATTACCGTGAAATAAGTGAAATTTCTGCAATTTTGCCCCAAAATAAGGGAAATTTCTGCGTTTTTGCCCTCAAATAAGGGGAATTTCAGCCTTTTTACCTCAAAATAAAGAGAATTTCTGCTTTTTGCCCAAAATTAAGGGAAATATCTGCCTTTTTTCACTGAAATAAGTGAAATTTCTGCAATTTTGCCCAAAAATAAGTGAAATTTCTGCAATTTTGCCCAAGAATAAGGGAAATTTCTGGAATTTTGCACAAAAATAAGTGGATTTTCTGAGTTTTGCCCCAAAATAAGGAAAATTTCTGTCTTTTTGCCGCAACATATAAGGAATTTCTGCATTTTTGCCCCACAATTAGGGGAATTTCTGCAATTTTGCTCCAAAATACAAGAAATTTCTGCCGTTTTGCCCGTAAATAAAAAGAATGCATACCTTTTTGCCTTAAAAAAGGGAAATTTCTTCATTTTTGCTCCAAAATAAGGGGAATTTCTACTTTTTTGCCTCAAAATAAGTTGAATTTCTGTCTTTTCCTCCAAAACAGAGGGATTTTCTGTCTTTTTTGCCACCAAATAAGAAAATTTTCTGACTTATTACCCTGAAATAAGTGAAATTTCTGCAATTTTGTCCCCAAATAAGGGAAATTTCTGCCTTTTTGCCCCAAAATAAGGGGAATTTCAGCCTTTTCACCTCAAAATAAGGGGAATTTCGGCATTTTTGCCACATAATATTAGGAATTTCTGCCTTTTTGCCTTAAAATAAGGAAAATTTCTGTATTTTTCCCTGAAATAAGACAAATTTCTGCAATTTTGCCCCAATGTAAAGGAAATTTCTGCAATTTTGCCCCAAAATAATGAGAATTTCTGACTGTTTGCTCCCGAAAAAAAAGATTTTCTGTTTTTTTGCCCCAAAATAAATAGAATTTCTTCCTTTTTGCCCGAAAATTATGAGAATGTCTGCAATTTTGCTTCAAAATACGGGGAATTTCTGCTTTTTATCCCGAAAGTAAGGGGAATGTATATTTTTTGCCACAAAAAAGGGAAATTTCTTCATTTTTGCTCCAAAATAATGGGAATTTCTGCCTTTTTGCCTCTAAATAAGTGGAATTTCTGTCTTTTTTCCAAAAAACAAAGGGAATTTCTCTCTTTTTTGCCCCAAAATAAGAGGAATTTCTGACTCATTACCCTGAAATAAGTGAAATTTCTGCAATTTTGCCCAAAAATAAGGGAAATTTCTGCCTTTTTTCCCCCAAATAAGGGGAATTTTAGCATTTTTACCTTAAAATAAGGGAAATTTTTGAATTTTGGCACAAAATATTAGGAATTTCTGCCTTTTTGCCCTGAAATATGTGAAATTTCTGCAATTTTACCCCAAAATAAGGTGAATTTCTGCCTTTTTGCCCCAAAATAAGAAAAATTTTTTCTTTTTTTCTCTGAAATAAGTGAAATTTCTGCAATTTTGCCCTAAAATAAGTGAAATTTCTGCAATTTTATTGCATAATAAGGAAAATTTCTGCAATTTTGCCCCAAAATAAGGGGAATTTCTCCTTTTATGCCCCAAAATAAAGGAAATTTCAGCCTTTTTACCAGAAAATAAGTGAAATTTCTGGAATTTTGCCCCAAATAAAGGAAATTTCTGCAATTTGGCCCCCAAATAAGGTAAATTCCTGCAATTTTGCCCCAAAATAAAGAAAATTTCTGGAATTTTGCCCCAAAATAAGGGGAATTTCTAATTTTTGCCCCAAAATAAAGGGAATTTCTGGCTTTTGCCCCAAAATTAGGGGAATTTCTGCAATTTTGCTCCAAAATACGGCGAATTTCTGTTTTTTTGCCTGAAAATAATGGGAATGCATACCTTTTTGCCATAAAAAGGTAAATTTCTTCATTTTTGCTCCAAAATAAGGAAAATTTCTGCTTTTTTGCCTCTAAATAAGTTGAATTTCTGTCTTTTTCCTCCAAAACAGAGGGATTTTCTGTCTTTTTTGCCCCAAAATGAGGAAATTTTCTGACTTATTACCCTGAAATAAGTGAAATTTTTGCAATTTTGTCCCCAAATAAGGGAAATTTCTGCCTTTTTGCCCCATAATAAGGGGAATTTCAGCCTTTTAACCTTAAAATAAGGGGAATTTCTGCCTTTTTTCACTGAAATAAGTGAAATTTCTGCAATTTTGCCCTAAAACAAGTGAAATTTCTGCAATTTTGCCCAAGAATAAGGGAAATTTCTGGAATTGTGCCCCAAAATACGGGAAATTTCTTTATTTTTGCCCATAAATAAAAGGAATGGATAACTTTTTGCCTCAAAAAAAGGAAATTTCTTCATTTTTGCTCCAAAATAAGGAGAATTTCTGCTTTTTTGCCTCTAAATAAGTGGAATTTCTGTCTTTTTCCACCAAAACAAAGGGATTTTCTCTCTTTTTTGCCCCAAAATAAGGAAATTTTCTGACTTATTACCCTAAAATAAGTGAAATTTCTGCAATTTTGCCCCAAAATAAAGAGAATTTCTCCTTTTTGCCCCAAAATAAAGGAAATTTCAGCCTTTTCACCTGAAAATAAGTGAAATTTCTGCAATTTTGCCCCAAAAAAAGGAAATTTCTGCCTTTTTGCCCCAAAATAATGGGAATTTCTGCCTTTTTGCCCCAAAACAAGAAAAATTTTTGCTTTTTTTCTCTGAAATAAGTGAAATTTCTGCAATTTTGCCTTAAATTAAGAAAAATTTCTGCAATATTTCCCATAAAAAAGGAAATTTCTGCAATTTTGCCCCAAAATAAGGGGAATTTCTCACTTTTTGCCCGAAAATTAAGGAAATTTCAGCCTTTTTACCTGAAAATAAATGAAAGTTCTGCAATTTTGCCCCAAATAATGGAAATTTCTGCAATATTGCCCCAAAATAAGGTAAATTCCTGCAATTTTGCACCAAAATAAAGGAAATTTCTTGAATTTTGCCCCAAAAGAAGGGGAATTTCTGATTTTTGCCTCAAAATAAAGGGAATTTCTTCTTTTGCCCCAAAATTACGGGAATTTCTGCCTTTTTGCCCGAAAATTATGAGAATTTCTGCAATTTTGCTTCAAAATACGAGGAATTTCTGCTTTTTATCCCGAAAGTAAGGGGAATGTATAACTTTTACCACAAAAAAGGGAAATTTCTTCATTTTTGCCCCAAAATAAGAGGAATTTCTGCCCTTTTACCTCAAAATAAGTGAAATTTCTCTCTTTTTACCCAAAAATAAATGGAATTTATGTCTTTTTGCCCCAAAAAAAGGAATTTTTGAATTATTCCCTGAAATAAGTGATATATCTGCAATTTTGCCCCAAAATAAAATAAATTTCTTCCTTTTAGCCACAAAATAAGGGGAATTACTGTCTTCTTGCCCGAAAATAAGGGCATTTCTTTCTTTTTGCTCCCAAATAAGAGGAATTTCAGCCTTTTTACCTCAAAATAAGGAAAATTTCTGCATTTTTTCCACAAAATATTAAGAATTTCTGCATTTTTGCCCAAAAATAAGGAAAATTTCTGAGTTCTTCCCTGAAATAAGTGAAATTTCTGCAATTTTGCCCCAAAATAAGTGAAATTTCTGCAATTTTGCCCTAAAATTAGGGAAATTTCTGCTTTTTGCCCTGAAATATGTGAAATTTCTGCAATTTTACCCCAAAATAAGGTTAATTTCTGCTTTTTTGCCCCAAAATAATGAGAATTTCTGCCTTTTGCCCAAAAAATAAGAAAAATTTTTGCTTTTTTTCTCAGAAATAAGTGAAATTTCTGAAATTTTGCCCCAAAATAAGTGAAATTTCTGCAATTTTGCCCCAAAATAAGTGAAATTTTTTGAATTTTGCCCCAAAATAAATGGAATTTCTGAGTTTTGCCCCAAAATAAGGAGAATTTCCGTCTTTTTGCCCAAACATATAGGGAATTTCTGCCTTTTGCCCCACAATTAGGAGAATTTCTGCAATTTTAATCCAAAATACGAGGAATTTCTGTCTTTTTGCCCGAAAATAAGGGGAATGCATAACTTTTTGCCATAAAAATTGGAAATTTCTTCATTTTTGCTCCAAAATAAGGGGAATTTCTGCCTTTTTGCCTCTAAATAAGTGGAATTTCTGTCTTTTTCCCGCAAAACAAAGGGAATTTCTTTCTTTTTTGCCCCAAAATAAAGGAAATTTCTGACTTATTACCCTAAAATAAGTGAAATTACTGCAATTTTGCCCCAAAATAAGGGAAATTTCTGCCTTTTTGCCCTAAAATATGTGAAATTTCTGCAATTTTACCCCAAAATACGGTGAATTACCTCCTTTTTCCCCCAAAATAATGGGAATTTCTGCCTTTTTGCTCCAAAATAAGAAAAAATTTTGCTTTTTTTCTCTGAAATAAGTGAAATTTCTGCAATTATGCCCTAAAATAATGGAAATTTCTGCAATTATTTTCTATAATAAGGGAAATGTCTGCAATTTTGCCCCAAAATAAAGAGAATTTCTCCTTTTTGCCCCAAAAAAAAGGAAATTTCAGCCTTTTCACCTGAAAATAAGTGAAATTTCTGCAATTTTGCCCCCAAAACAGGAAATTTCTGCAATTTTGACCCAAAATGAGGTAAATTCCTGCAATTTTGCCCCAAAATAGAGGAAATTTCTGGAATTACGCCAAAATAAGAGGAATTTCTGATTTTTGCCCCAAAATAAAAAGAATTTCTGGCTTTTGCCCCAAAATTAGGGGAATTTCTGCAATTTTGCTCCAAAATACAGAGAATTTCTGCCTTTTTGCCCGAAAATCATGGGAATGCATACCTTTTTGCCATAAAAAGGTAAATTTCTTCATTTTTGCTCCAAAATAAGAGAAATTTTTGCCTTTTTGCCTCTAAATATGTGGAATTTCTGCCATTTCCCCCAAAACAAAGGAAATTTCTGTCTTTTTTGCCCCAAAATAAGGGGAATTTCTGACTTATTACCCGGAAATATGTGAAATTTCTGCAATTTTGCCCCAATATAAGGGAAATTTCTGTCTTTTTGCCCCCAAATAAGGGGAATTTCAGCCTTTTTACCTCAAAATAAGGAGAATTTATGCCGTTTTGCCCCAAAATAAGGAAAATTTCTGCCTTTTTTCACTGAAATAAGTGAAATTTCTGCAATTTTGCCCTAAAATAAGTGAAATTTCTGCAATTTTGCCCAAGAATAAGGGAAATTTCTAGAATTTTGCCCCAAAATACGGGAAATTTCTTTATTTTTGCCCATAAATAAAAAGAATGGATAACTTTTTGCCTTAAAAAAAGGAAATTTCTTCATTTTTGCTCCAAAATAAGGAGAATTTCTGCTTTTTTGCCTCTAAATAAGTGAAATTTCTGTCTTTTTCCACCAAAACAAAGGGATTTTCTGTCTTTTTGCCCCAAAATAAGGAAATTTTCTGACTTATTACCCTGAAATAAGTGAAATTTCTGCAATTTTGTCCCAAAATAAGGGAAATTTCTGCCGTTTTGCCCTCAAATAAGGGGAATTTCAGGCTTTTCACCTCAAAATAAGGGAAATTTCTGCATTTTTGCCACAAAATATTACGAATTTCTGCCTTTTTGCCCCAAAATAAGGAATATTTCTGTCTTTTTTTCCTGAAATAAGTCAAATTTCTGCAATTTTGCCCCTAAATAATAGAAATTTCTGCAATTTTGCACCGAAATTAAGGAAATTTCTGGAATTTTGCCCCAAAATAAGTGGAATTTCTGAGTTTTGCCCCAAAATAATGAGAATTTCTGTGTTTTGGCCACAACATATAGGGAATTTCTGCATTTTTGCCCCACAATTAGGGGAATTTCTTCAATTTTGCTCCAAAATACGGGGAATTTCTGCAATTTTGCCCAAGAATAAGGGAAATTTCTGAAATTTTGCCCCAAAATAAGTGGAATTTCTGAGTTTTGCCCCAAAATAAGGAGAATTTCTGTCTTTTTGCCGCAACATATAGGGAATTTCTGCATTTTTGCCCCACAATTAGGGGAATTTCTGCAATTTTGCTCCAAAATATGGGAAATTTCTGCCGTTTTGCCCATAAATAAAAAGAATGCATACCTTTTTGCCTTAAAAAAGGGAAATTTCTTCATTTTTGCTCCAAAATAAGGGGAATTTCTGCTTTTTTGCCTCTAAATAAGTTGAATTTCTGTCTTTTTCCTCCAAAACAGAGGAATTTTCTGTCTTTTTTGCCAAAAATGAGGAAATTTTCTGACTTATTACCCTGAAATAAGTGAAATTTCTGCAATTTTGTCCCCAAAAGAGGGAAATTTCTGCCTTTTTGCCCCTTAATAAGGGGAATTTCAGCCTTTTCACCTCAAAATAAGGGGAATTTCTGCCTTTTTTCACTGAAATAAGTGAAATTTCTGCAATTTTGCCCTAAAATAAGTGAAATTTCTGCAATTTTGCCCAAGAATAAGGGAAATTTCTGGAATTTTGCCCCAAAATACGGGAAATTTCTTTATTTTTGCCCATAAATAAAAAGAATGGATAACTTTTTGCCTTAAAAAAAGGAAATTTCTTCATTTTTGCTCCAAAATAAGGAGAATTTCTGCTTTTTTGCCTCTAAATAAGTGGAATTTCTGTCTTTTTCCACCAAAACAAAGGGATTTTCTGTCTTTTTTGCCCCAAAATAAGGAAATTTTCTGACTTATTACCCTGAAATAAGTGAAATTTCTGCAATTTTGCCCCAAAATAAGGGAAATTTCTGCATTTTTGCCCTGATATATGTGAAATTTCTGCAGTTTTACCCCAAAATACGGTGAATTTCCTCCTTTTTCCCCCAAAATAATGGGAATTTCTGCCTTTTTGCCCCAAAATAAGAAAAATTTTTGCTTTTTTTCTCTGAAATAAGTGAAATTTCTGCAATTTTGCCCTAAAATAAGAGAAATTTCTGCAATTATTTTCTATAATAAGGGTAATGTCTGCAATTTTGCCCCAAAATAAAGAGAATTTCTCCTTTTTGCCCCAAAATAAAGGAAATTTCAGCCTTTTCACCTGAAAATAAGTGAAATTTCTGCAATTTTGCTTCAAAAAAAGGAAATTTCTGCCTTTTGCCCCAAAATAATGGGAATTTCTGCCTTTTTGCCCCAAAATAAGAAAAATTTTTGCTTTTTTTCTCTGAAATAAGTGAAATTTCTGCAATTTTGCCTTAAATTAAGAAAAATTTCTGCAATATTTCCCATAATAAGGGAAATTTCTGCAATTTTGCCCCAAAATAAGGGGAATTTCTCACTTTTTACCGAAAATTAAGGAAATTTCAGCCTTTTTACCTGAAAATAAATGAAAGTTCTGCAATTTTGCCCCAAATAATGGAAATTTCTGCAATTTTGCCCCAAAATAAGGTAAATTCCTGCAATTTTGCACCAAAATAAAGGAAATTTCTTGAATTTTGCCCCAAAAGAAGGGGAATTTCTGATTTTTGCCTCAAAATAAAGGGAATTTCTTCTTTTGCCCCAAAATTAGGGGAATTTCTGCCTTTTTGCCCGAAAATTATGAGAATTTCTGCAATTTTGCTTCAAAATACGAGGAATTTCTGCTTTTTATCCCGAAAGTAAGGGGAATGTATAACTTTTACCACAAAAAAGGGAAATTTCTTCATTTTTGCCCCAAAATAAGAGGAATTTCTGCCTTTTTACCTCAAAATAAGAGAAATTTCTCCCTTTTTACCCAAAAATAAATGGAATTTATGTCTTTTTGCCCCAAAAAAAGGAATTTTTGAATTATTCCCTGAAATAAGTGATATATCTGCAATTTTGCCCCAAAATAAAAGAAATTTCTGCCTTTTTGCCACAAAATAAGGGGAATTACTGTCTACTTGCCCGAAAATAAGGGCATTTCTGCCTTTTTGCTTCCAAATAAGAGGAATTTCAGCCTTTTTACCTCAAAATAAGGAAAATTTCTGCATTTTTTCCACAAAATATTAAGAATTTCTGCATTTTTGCCCCAAAATAAGGAAAATTTCTGCGTTTTTTCCCTGAAATAAGTGAAATTTCTGCAATTTTGCCCCAAAATAAGTGAAATTTCTGCAATTTTGCCCTAAAATAAGGGAAATTTCTGCTTTTTGCCCTGGAATATGTGAAATTTCTGCAATTTTACCCCAAAATAAGGTGAATTTCTGCCTTTTTGCCCCAAAATAATGGGAATTTATGCCTTTTGCCCAATAAATAAGAAAAATTTTTGCTTTTTTTCTCAGAAATAAGTGAAATTTCTGAAATTTTGCACCAAAATGAGTGAAATTTCTGCAATTTTGCCCCAAAATAAGTGAAAATTTTTGAATTTTGCCCCAAATAAATGGAATTTCTGAGTTTTGCCCGAAATTAGGAGAATTTCCGTCTTTATACCCAAACATATAGGGAATTTCTGCCTTTTGCCCCACAATTAGGGGAATTTCTACAATTTTAATCCAAAATACGAGGAATTTCTGTCTTTTTGCCCAAAAATAAGGGGAATGCATAACTTTTTGCCATAAAAATTGGAAATTTCTTCATTTTTGCTCCAAAATAAGGGGAATTTCTGCCTTTTTGCCTCTAAATAAGTGGAATTTCTGTCTTTTTCCCACAAAACAAAGGGAATTTCTTTCTTTTTTGCCCCAAAATAAAGGTAATTTCTGACTTATTACCCTAAAATAAGTGAAATTACTGCAATTTTGCCCCAAAATAAAGGAAATTTCTGCCTTTTTGCCCTAAAATATGTGAAATTTCTGCAATTTTACCCCAAAATACGGTGAATTACCTCCTTTTTCCCCCAAAATAATGGGAATTTCTGCCTTTTTGCTCCAAAATAAGAAAAAATTTTGCTTTTTTTCTCTGAAATAAGTGAAATTTCTGCAATTTTGCCCTAAAATAATGGAAATTTCTGCAATTATTTTCTATAATAAGGGAAATGTCTGCAATTTTGCCCCAAAATAAAGAGAATTTCTCCTTTTTGCCCCAAAATAAAGGAAATTTCAGCCTTTTCACCCGAAAATAAGTGAAATTTCTCCAATTTTGCCCCAAAAAAAGGAAATTTCTGCAATTTGCCCCAAAATAAGGTAAATTCCTGCAATTTTGCCCCAAAATAGAGGAAATTTCTGGAATTACGCCAAAATAAGAGGAATTTCTGATTTTTGCACCAAAATAAAAAGAATTTCTGGCTTTTGCCCCAAAATTAGGGGAATTTCTGCAATTTTGCTCCAAAATACAGAGAATTTCTGCCTTTTTGCCCGAAAATAATGGGAATGCATACCTTTTTGCCATAAAAAGGTAAATTGCTTCATTTTTGCTCCAAAATAAGAGAAATTTTTGCCTTTTTGCCTCTAAATATGTGGAATTTCTGCCATTTCCCCCAAAACAAAGGAAATTTCTGTCTTTTTTGCCCCAAAATAAGGGGAATTTCTGACTTATTACCCGGAAATATGTGAAATTTCTGCAATTTTGCCCCAATATAAGGGAAATTTCTGTCTTTTTGCCCCCAAATAAGGGGAATTTCAGCCTTTTTACCTCAAAATAAGGAGAATTTCTGCCGTTTTGCCCCAAAATAAGAGAAATTTCTGCCTTTTTTCACTGAAATAAGTGAAATTTCTGCAATTTTGCCCTAAAATAAGTGAAATTTCTGCAATTTTGCCCAAGAATAAGGGAAATTTCTGGAATTTTGCCCCAAAATACGGGAAATTTCTTTATTTTTGCCAATAAATAAAAAGAATGGATAAATTTTTGCCTTAAAAAAAGGAAATTTCTTTATTTTTGCTCCAAAATAAGGAGAATTTCTGCTTTTTTGCCTCTAAATAAGTGGAATTTCTGTCTTTTTCCACCAAAACAAAAAGATTTTCTGTTTTTTTTGCCACAAAATAAGGAAATTTTCTGACTTATTACCCTGAAATAAGTGAAATTTCTGCAATTTTGTCCCAAAATAAGGGAAATTTCTGCCTTTTTGCCCTCAAATAAGGGGAATTTCAGCCTTTTCACCTCAAAATAAGGGAAATTTCTGCATTTTTGCCACACAATATTACGAATTTCTGCCTTTTTGCCCCAAAATAAGGAATATTTCTGTCTTTTTTTCCTGAAATAAGTCAAATTTCTGCAATTTTGCCCCTAAATAAGAGAAATTTCTGCAATTTTGCACCGAAATAAAGGAAATTTCTGGAATTTTGCCCCAAAATAAGTGGAATTTCTGAGTTTTGCCCCAAAATAAGGAGAATTTCTGTGTTTTTGCCACAACATATAGGGAATTTCTGCATTTTTGCCCCACAATTAGGGGAATTTCTGCAATTTTGCTCCAAAATACGGGGAATTTCTGCAATTTTGCCCAAGAATAAGGGAAATTTCTGGAATTTTGCCCCAAAATAAGTGGAATTTCTGAGTTTTGCCCCAAAATAAGGAGAATTTCTGTCTTTTTGCCGCAACATATAGGGAATTTCTGCATTTTTGCCCCACAATTAGGGGAATTTCTGCAATTTTGCTCCAAAATATGGGAAATTTCTGCCGTTTTGCCCGTAAATAAAAAGAACGCATACCTTTTTGCCTTAAAAAACGGAAATTTCTTCATTTTTGCTCCAAAATAAGGGGAAATTCTGCTTTTTTGCCTCTAAATAAGTTGAATTTCTGTCTTTTTACTCCAAAACAGAGGGATTTTCTGTTTTTTTTGCCACAAAATTAGGAAATTTTCTGACTTATTACCCTGAAATAAGTGAAATTTCTGCAATTTTGTTTACAAATAAGGGAAATTTCTGCCTTTTTGCCCCATAATAAGGGGAATTTCAGCCTTTTCACCTCAAAATAAGGGGAATTTCTGCCTTTTTTCACTGAAATAAGTGAAATTTCTCCAATTTTCCCCTAAAATAAGTGAAATTTCTGCAATTTTGCCCAAGAATAAGAGAAATTTCTGGAATTTTGCCCCAAAATAAGGGAAATTTCTTTATTTTTGCCCATAAATAAAAAGAATGGATAACTTTTTGCCTTAAAAAAAGGAAATTTCTTCATTTTTGCTCCAAAAAAGGAGAATTTCTGCTTTTTTGCCTCTAAATAAGTGGAATTTCTGTCTTTTTCCACCAAAACAAAGGGATTTTCTGTCTTTTTTGCCCCAAAATAAAAAAATTTTCTGACTTATTACCCTGAAATAAGTGAAATTTCTGCAATTTTGCCCCAAAATAAGGGAAATTTCTGCATTTTTGCCCTGAAATATGTGAAATTTCTGCAGTTTTACCCCAAAATACGGTGAATTTCCTCCTTTTTCCCCCAAAATAATGGAAATTTCTGCCTTTTTGCCCCAAAATAAGAAAAATTTTTGCTTTTTTTCTCTGAAATAAGTGAAATTTCTGCAATTTTGCCCTAAAATAAGAGAAATTTCTGCAATTATTTTCTATAATAAGGGAAATGTCTGCAATTTTGCCCCAAAATAAAGAGAATTTCTCCTTTTTGCCCCAAAATAAAGGAAATTTCAGCCTTTTCACCTGAAAATAAGTGAAATTTCTGCAATTTTGCCCCAAAAAAAGGAAATTTCTGCCTTTTGCCCCAAAATAATGGGAATTTCTGCCTTTTTGCCCCAAAATAAGAAAAATTTTTGCTTTTTTTCTCTGAAATAAGTGAAATTTCTGCAATTTTGCCTTAAATTAAGAAAAATTTCTGCAATATTTCCCATAATAAGGGAAATTTCTGCAATTTTGCCCCAAAATAAGGGGAATTTTTCACTTTTTGCCCGAAAATTAAGGAAATTTCAGCCTTTTTACCTGAAAATAAATGAAAGTTCTGCAATTTTGCCCCAAATAATGGAAATTACTGCAATTTTGCCCCTAAATAAGGTAAATTCCTGCAATGTTGCACCAAAATAAAGGAAATTTCTTGAATTTTGCCCCAAAAGAAGGGGAATTTCTGATTTTTGCCTCAAAATAAAGGGAATTTCTTCTTTTGCCCCAAAATTAGGGGAATTTCTGCCTTTTTGCCCGAAAATTATGAGAATTTCTGCAATTTTGCTTCAAAATACGAGGAATTTCTCCTTTTTATCCCGAAAGTAAGGGGAATGTATAACTTTTACCACAAAAAAAGGGAAATTTCTTCATTTTTGCCCCAAAATAAGAGGAATTTCTGCCTTTTTACCTCAAAATAAGAGAAATTTCTCCCTTTTTACCCAAAAATAAATGGAATTTATGTCTTTTTGCCCCAAAAAAAGGAATTTTTGAATTATTCCCTGAAATAAGTGATATATCTGCAATTTTGCCCCAAAATAAAAGAAATTTCTGCCTTTTTGCCACAAAATAAGGGGAATTACTGTCTTCTTGCCCGAAAATAAGGGCATTTCTGCCTTTTTGCTCCCAAATAAGAGGAATTTCAGCCTTTTTACCTCAAAATAAGGAAAATTTCTGCATTTTTTCCACAAAATATTAAGAATTTCTGCATTTTTGCCCCAAAATAAGGAAAATTTCTGCGTTTTTTCCCTGAAATAAGTGAAATTTCTGCAATTTTGCCCCAAAATAAGTGAAATTTCTGCAATTTTGCCCTAAAATAAGGGAAATTTCTGCTTTTTGCCCTGAAATATGTGAAATTTCTGCAATTTTACCCCAAAATAAGGTGAATTTCTGCCTTTTTGCCCCAAAATAATGGGAATTTATGCCTTTTGCCCAAAAAATAAGAAAAATTTTTGCTTTTTTTCTCAGAAATAAGTGAAATTTCTGAAATTTTGCCCCAAAATGAGTGAAATTTCTGCAATTTTGCCCCAAAATAAGTGAAATTTTTTGAATTTTGCCCCAAAATAAATGGAATTTCTGAGTTTGGCCCAAAATAAGGAGAATTTCCATCTTTTTGCCCAAACATATAGGGAATTTCTGCCTTTTGCCCCACAATTAGGGGAATTTCTGCAATTTTAATCCAAAATACGAGGAATTTCTGTCTTTTTGCCCGAAAATAACGGGAATGCATAACTTTTTGCCATTAAAAAGGGAAATTTCTTCATTTTTGCTCCAAAATAAGGGGAATTTCTGCCTTTTTGCCTCTAAATAAGTGGAATTTCTGTCTTTTTCTCCCAAAACAAAGGGAATTTCTGTCTTTTTTGCCCCAAAATAAAGGGAATTTCTGACTTATTACCCTAAAATAAGTGAAATTACTGTAATTTTGCCCCAAAATAAGGGAAATTTCTGCCTTTTTGCCCTAAAATATGTGAAATTTCTGCAATTTTACCCCAAAATACGGTGAATTTCCTCCTTTTTCCCCCCAAATAATGGGAATTTCTGCCTTTTTGCTCCAAAATAAGAAAAAATTTTGCTTTTTTTCTCTGAAATAAGTGAAATTTCTGCAATTTTGCCCTAAAATAATGGAAATTTCTGCAATTATTTTCTATAATAAGGGAAATGTCTGCAATTTTGCCCCAAAATAAAGAGAATTTCTCCTTTTTGCCCCAAAATAAAGGAAATTTCAGCCTTTTCACCTGAAAATAAGTGAAATTTCTGCAATTTTGCCCCAAAAAAAGGAAATTTCTGCAATTTTGCCCCAAAATAAGGTAAATTCCTGCAATTTTGCCCCAAAATAGAGGAAATTTCAGGAATTACGCCAAAATAAGAGGAATTTCTGATTTTTGCCCCAAAATAAAAAGAATTTCTGGCTTTTGCCCCAAAATTAGGGGAATTTCTGCAATTTTGCCCCAAAATATAGGAAATTTCTTGAATTTTGCCCCAAAATAAGGGGAATTTCTGATTTTTGCCCCAAAATAAAGGGAATTTCTGCCTTTTGCCCCAAAATTAAATGAATTTCTGCTATTTTGCTCCAAAATACGGGGAATTTCTGCCTTTTTTCCCGAAAATAATGGGAATGCATACCTTTTTGCCATAAAAAATGAAATTTCTTTATTTTTGCTCCAAAATAAGGGGAATTTCTGCCTTTTTGCCTCTAAATATGTGCAATTTCTGTCTTTTTCCCACAAAACAAAGGGAATTTCTCTCTTTTTTGCCTCAAAATAAGGGAAATTTCTGACTCATTACACTGAAATAAGTGAAATTTCTGCAATTTTACCCCAAAATAAGGGAAATTTCTGCCTTTTTGCCCCCAAATAAGGGGAATTCAGCCTTTTTACCTCAAAATAAGAGGAATTTCTGCATTTTTGCCAAAAAATATTAGGAATTTCTGTTTTTTTACCACAAAATAAAAAAAATTTCTGCCTTTTTTCCCTGAAATAAGTGAAATTTCTGCAATTTTGCCCCAAAATAAGTGAAATTTCTGCAATTTTGCCCCAAAATAAGGGAAATTTCTGTAATTTTGCCCCAAAAGAAGTGGAATTTCTGAGTTTTGCCCCAAAATAAGGAGAATTTCTGTCTTTTGCCAAAACATATAGTGAATTTCTGCCTTTTTGCCCCACAATTAGGGGAATTTCTTCAATTTTGCTCCAAAATACGGGGAATTTCTGCCTTTTTTCCCAAAAATAAGGGAAACTTTTTGCCATAAAAAAGGAAAATTTCTTCATTTTTTCTTTAAAATAAGGGGAATTTCTGCCTTTTTGCCTCTAAATAAGTAGAATTTCTGTCTTTTTCCCCCAAAACAACGGGAATTTCTGTATTTTTTGCCCCAAAATAAGGGGAATTTCTGACTTATTACTCTGAAATAAGTGAAATTTCTGCAATATTGCCCCAAACCAATGGAAATTTCTGCCTTTTTGCCCTGAAATATGTGAAATTTCTGCAATTTTACCCCAAAATAAGGTGAATTTCTGCCATTTTGCACTAAAATAATGGGAATTTCTGTCTTTTTGCTTCAAAATAAAAAACATTTTTGATTTATTTCTCCGAAATAGTTGAAATTTCTGCAATTTTGCCCTAATATAAGGTAAATTTCTGCAATTTTTTCCCATAACAAGGGAAATTTCTGCAATTTTGCCCCAAAATAAGGGGATTTTCTCCCTTTTTGCCCCAAAATAAAGAAAATTTCAGCCTTTTTACCTGAAAGTATCTGAACTTTCTGCAATTTTTCCCCAAATAAGGGAAATTTGTGCAATTTTGCACCAAAATAAGGAAAATTCCTGCAATTTTGCCCCAAAAGAAAGTAAATTTCTTGAATTTTGCCCCAAAATAAGGGGAATTTCTGATTTTTGCCCCAAAATAAAGGGAATTTATGCCTTTTGCCCCAAAATTTGGGAATTTCTGCAATTTTGCTCCAAAATACGGGGAATTTCTGTTTTTTGTCCGAAAATAATGGGAATGCATACCTTTTTGCCATAAAAAGGAAAATTTCTTCATTTTTGCTCCAAAATAAGGGGAATTTCTGCATTTTTGCCTCTAACTAAGTGGAATTTCTGTCTTTTTCCCCCAAAACAAAGGGAATTTCTGTCTTTTTTGCCCCAAAATAAGGGGAATTTCTGACTTATTACCATGAAATAAGTGAAATTTCTGCAATTTTGCCACAAAATAAGGGAAATTTCTGCTTTTTTGCCTTGAAATATGTGAAATTTCTGCAATTTTACCCCAAAATTAGTCGAATTTCTGCCTTTATGCCCCAAAATAAGAAAAATTTTTGCTTTTTGTCTCTGAAATAAGTGAAATTTCTGCAATTTTGCCCTAAAATAAGGAAAATTTCTGCAATTTTTCCCCACAATACGGGAAATTTCTGCAATTTTGCCTCAAAATTAGAGGAATTTCTCCCTTTGCCCCAAAATAAAGGAAATTTCAGCCTTTTTTCCTGAAAATAAGTGAAATTTCTGCAATTTTGCCCCAAATGCGGGAAATTTCTGCAATTTTGCCGCAAAATAAGGTAAATTTCTTTAATTTTGCCCCAAAATAAAGGAAATTTTTTGAATTTTGCCCCAAAATGAAGGGATTTTCTGATTTTTGCACTAAAATAAAAGGAATTTCTGCCTTTTGCCCCAAAATTAGGGAAATTTCTG
The DNA here is from genome assembly GCF_963924665.1 of Micromys minutus. NCBI lineage: Eukaryota > Metazoa > Chordata > Mammalia > Rodentia > Muridae > Micromys > Micromys minutus. The sequence goes on along the minus strand of NW_027667927.1, from coordinate 659,008 downwards.
CAATTTTGCTCCAAAATACGGGGAATGTCTGCCTTTTTGACCGAAAATAATGGGAATGCATACGTTTTTGCCATAAAAATAAAATTTCTTCATTTTTGCTCCAAAATAAGGGGAATTTCTGCCTTTTTGCCTCTAAATGAGTGGAATTTCTGTCTTTTTCCTTCAAAACAAAGGGAATTTCTGTCTTTTTTGCCCCAAAATAAGATTAATTTCTGACTTATTACCCTTAAATAAGTGAAATTTCTGCAATTTTTCCCCAAAATAAGGGAAATTTCTGCAATTTTGCCCCAATGTAAAGCAAATTTCTGCAATTTTGCCCCAAAATAAGGGAAATTTCTGCATTGTTGCCCTGAAATATGTGAAATTTCTGAAATTTTACCCCAAAGTATGGTGAATTTCTGCCTTTTTCCCCCGAAAGAAAGGGAATTTCTCCCTTTTTGCACCAAAATAAAGGAAATTTCAGTCTTTTTACCCGAAAATAACTGAAATTTCTGCAATTTTGCCCCAAATAAGGGAAATTTCTGAAATTTTGCCCCAAAATAAGGTAAATTCCTGTAATTTTGCCCCCAAAAAAAGGAAATTTCTAGAATTTTGCCCTAAAACACAAGGAATTTCTGATTTTTGCCTCAAAATAAAGGGAATTTCTGCCTTTTGCCCCCAAAATAGGGGAATTTCTGCAATTTTGCTCCAAAATACGGGGAATTTCTGCCTTTTTGCCTGAAAATAATGGGAATGCATACCTTTTTGCCATAAGAAGAGAAATTTCTTCATTTTTGCTTCAAAATAAGGGGAATTTCTGCCTTTTTGCCTCTAAATAAGTGGAATTTCTGTCTTTTTCCCCCCAAACAAAAGGAATTTCTGTCTTTTTTGCCCCAAAATAAGGGGAATTTCTTACTTATTACCCTGAAATAAGTGAAATTTTTGCAATTTTGCCCTAAAATAAGGGAAATTTCTGCAATTTTGCCCCAATGTAAAAGAAATTTCTGCAATTTTGCCCAAAAATAAGGGGAATTTCTGACAGTTTGCCCCCGAAAAAAGAAGATTTTCTGTCTTTTATCCCCAAAATAAGGAGAATTTCTGTCTTTTTGCCCAAAAATTATGAGAATTTCTGCAATTTTGCTTCAAAATACAGGGAATTTCTGCTTTTATCCCAATAGTAAGGGGAATGCATATCTTTTTGCCATAAAAAGGAAAATTTCTTCATTTTTGCTCCAAAATAAGGGGAATTTCTGCCTTTTTGCCTCTAAATAAGTGGAATTTCTGTCTTTTTTCCCCAAAACAAAGGGAATTTCTGTCTTTTTTGCCCCAAAATAAGGGGAATTTCTGACTTATTACCCTAAAATAAGTGCAATTTTGCCCCAAAATAAGGGAAATTTCTGCCTTGTTGCCCTGAAATATGTGAAATTTCTGCAATATTACCCCAAAATACGGTGAATTTCTGCCTTTTTCCCCTCAAAAGAAAGGTAATTTCTCCCTTTTTGCACCAAAATAAAGGAAATTTCAGCCTTTTTACCTGAAAATAACTGAAATTTCTGCAATTTTGCTCCAAATAAGGGAAATTTCTGCAATTTTGCCCCAAAAAAAGGTAAATTCTTGTAATTTTGCCCCCCAAAAAAAGAAATTTCTAGAATTTTGCCCTAAAACACAGGGAAATTCTGATTTTTGCCTCAAAATAAAGGGAATTTCTGCCTTTTGCCCCAAAATTAGGGGAATTTCTGCAATTTTGATCCAAAATACGGAGAATTTCTGGCTTTTTGCCTGAAAATAATGGGAATGCATACCTTTTTGCCATAAAAATAGAAATTTCTTCATTTTTGCTTCAAAATAAGGGGAATTTCTGCCTTTTTGCCTCTAAATAAGTGGAATTTCTGTATTTTTCCCCAAAAACAAAGGGAATTTCTGTCTTTTTTGCCCCAAAATAAGGGGAATTTCTTACTTATTACCCTGAAATAAGTGAAATTTTTGCAATATTGCCCTAAAATAAGGGAAATTTCTGCAATTTTGCCTTAATGTAAAAGAAATTTCTGCAATTTTGCCCAAAAATAAGGGGAATTTCTGACAGTTTGCCCCCGAAAAAAGAAGATTTTCTGTCTTTTTGCCCCAAAATAAGGAGAATTTCTGTCTTTTTGCCCGAAAATTAGGAGAATTTCTGCAATTTGCTTCAAAATACGGGGAATTTCTGCTTTTTATCCCGAAAGTAAGGGGAATGTATACCTTTTGCCGCAAAAAAGGGACATTTCTTCATTTTTGCCCCAAATTAAGAGGAATTTCTGCCTTTTTACCTCACAATAAATGAAATTTCTGCCTTTTTACCCAAAAATAAACGGATTTTCTGTCTTTTTGCCCCAAAATAAAAGGAATTTTTGAATTATGCCCTGAAATAAGTGAAATTTCTGCAATTTGGCCCCAAAATAAAAGAAATTTCTGCCTTTTGCCACAAAATAAAGAGAATTTCTGCCTTTTTGCCCGAAAATTATGAGAATTTCTGCAATTTTGCTTCAAAATACGGGGAATTTCTGCTTTTATCCCAATAGTAAGGGGAATGCATACCTTTTTGCCATAAAAAGGGAAATTTCTTCATTTTTGCTCCAAAATAAGGGGAATTTCTGCCTTTTTGCCTCTAAATAAGTGGAATTTCTGTCTTTTTCCTCCAAAACAAAAGGAATTTCTGTCTTTTTTGCCCCAAAATAAGTGGAATTTCTGACTTATTACCATTAAATAAGTGAAATTTCTGCAATTTTGCCCCAAAATAAGGGAAATTTCTGCTTTTTTGCCCTGAAATATGTGAAATTTCTGCAATTTTATCCCAAAATACTGTGAATTTCAGCCTTTTTCCCCCAAAATAAAGGGAATTTCTCCCTTTTTCCCTTAAAATAAAAGAAATTTCAGCCTTTTTACCTGAAAATAAGTGAAATTTTTGCAATTTTGCCCCAAATAAGGGAAATTTCTGCAATTTTGCACCAAAATAAGGTAAATTCCTGTAATTTTGCCCCCAAAAAAAAAGGAAATTTCTAGAATTTTGACCCAAAACACGAAGAATTTCTGATTTTTGCCTCAAAATAAAGGGAATTTCTGCCTTTTGCCCCAAAATTAGGGAAATTTCTGCAATTTTGCTCCAAAATACAGGGAATTTCTGCCTTTTTGCCTGAAAATAATTAGAATGCATACCTTTTTGCCATAAAAAGAGAAATTTCTTCATTTTTGCTTCAAAATAAGGGGAATTTCTGCCTTTTTGCCTTTAAATAAGTGGAATTTCTGTCTTTTTCCCCAAAAACAAAGGGAATTTATGTGTTTTTTGGCCCAAAATAATGGGAATTTCTTACTTATTACCCTGAAATAAGTAAAATTTTTGCAATTTTGCCCTAAAATAAGGGAAATTTCTGCAATTTTGCCCCAATGTAAAGGAAATTTCTGCAATTTTGCCCAAAAATAAGGGGAATTTCTGACAGTTTGCTCCCGAAAAGAGAAGATTTTCTGTCTTTTTGCCTCAAAATAAGGAGAATTTCTGTCTTTTTGCCCGAAAATTAGGAGAATTACTGCAATTTTGCTTCAAAATACAGGGAATTTCTGCTTTATATCCCGAAAGTAAGGGGAATGTTTACCTTTTGCCACAAAAAAGGGAAATTTCTTTATTTTTGCCCCAAAATAAAAAGAATTTCTGCCTTTTTACCTTAAAATAAGTGAAATTTCTGCCTTTTTACCCAAAAATAAACGGATTTTCTGTCTTTTTGTCCCAAAATATAAGGAATTTTTGAATTATGCCCTGAAATAAGTGAAATTTCTGCAATTTGGCCCCAAAATAAAAGAAATTTCTGCCTTTTTGCCACAAAATAAGGAGAATTTCTTTCTTTTTGCCCGAAAATTATGAGAATTTCTGCAATTTTGCTTCAAAATACAGGGAATTTCTGCTTTTATCCCAAAAGTAAGGGGAATGCATACCTTTTTGCCATAAAAAGGGAAATTTCTTCATTTTTGCTCCAAAATAAGGGGAATTTCTGCCTTTTTGCCTCTAAATAAGTGGAATTTCTATCTTTTTCCCCCAAAACAAAGGGAATTTCTGTCTGGTTTTCCCCAAAATAAGGGGAATTTCTGACTTATTACCCTAAAATAAGTGAAATTTCTGCAATTTTGCCCCAAAATAAGGGAAATTTCTGCCTTTTTGCCCTGAAATATGTGAAATTTCTGCAATTTTACCCCAAAATACGGTAATTTCTGCCTTTTTCCCCCAAAATAAAGGGAATTTCTCTCTTTTTGCCCCAAAATAAAGGAAATTTCACCCTTTTTACCTGAAAATTAGTGAAATTTATGCAATTTTGCCCCAAATAAGGGAAATTTCTGCAATTTTGCCCCAAAATAAGGTAAATTCCTGTAATTTTGCCCCCAAAATAGGAAATTTCTAGAATTTTGCCCCAAAACACGAAGAATTTCTGATTTTTGCCTCTAAATAAAGGGAATTTCTGCCTTTTGCCCCAAAATTAGGGGAATTTCTGCAATTTTGCTCCAAAATACGGGGAATTTCTGCCTTTTTGCCTGAAAATAATGGGAATGCGTATCTTTTTGCCATAAAAAGAAAAATTTCTTCATTTTTGCTTCAAAATAAGGGGAATTTCTGCCTTTTTGCCCCTAAATAAGTGGAATTTCTGTCTTTTTCCCCAAAAACAAAGGGAATTTCTGTCTTTTTTGCCCCAAAATAAGGGGAATTTCTTACTCATTACCCTGAAATAAGTGAATTTTTTGCAATTTTGCCCTAAAATAAGGGAAATTTCTGCAATTTTGCCCAAAAATAAGGGGAATTTCTGACAGTTTGCTCCCGAAAAAAGAAGATTTTCTGTCTTTTTGCCACAAAATAAGGAGAATTTCTGTCTTTTTGCCCGAAAATTAGGAGAATTTCTGCAATTTTGCTTCAAAATACGGGGAATTTCTGCTTTTTATCCCGAAAGTAAGGGGAATGTATACCTTTTGCCACAAAAAAGGGAAATTTCTTCATTTTTGCCCCAAAATAAGAGGAATTTCTGCCTTTTTACCTCAAAATAAGTGAAATTTCTGCCTTTTTACCCAAAAATAAACGGATTTTCTGTCTTTTTGCCCCAAAATAAAAGGAATTTTTGAATTATGCCCTGAAATATGTGAAATTTCTGCAATTTGGCCTCTAAATAAAAGAAATTTCTGCCTTTTTGCCACACAATAAGAAGAATTTCTGTCTTTTTGCCCCAAAATAAGGAAAATTTCTGCCTTTTTGCCCCAAAATAAGGAAAATTTCTGCCTTTTTGCCCCCAAATAAAAGGAATTTCAGCCTTTTTACCTGAAAATAAGTGAAATTTCTTCAATTTTGCCCCATATAAGGGAAATTTCTGCAACTTTGCTCCAAAATAAGGTAAATTCCTGCAATTTTGCCCCCAAATAAAGGAAATTTCTTGAATTTTGCCCCAAAATATGGAGAATTTCTGATTTTGGCCTCAAAATAAAGGGAATTTCTGCCTTTTGCCCCAAAATTAAGGGAATTTCTGCAATTTTGTTCCAAAATACGGTAAATTTCTGCCTTTTTGCCCAAAAATAATGGGAATGCATACTTTTTTGCCATAAAAAGGGAAATTTCTTCATTTTTGCTCAAAAAAAGGGGAATTTCTGCCTATTTGCCTCTAAATAAGTGGAATATCTGTCTTTTTACCCCAAAACAAAGGGATTTTCTGTCTTTTTGCCCCAAAATAAGAAAAATTTCTGACTTATTACCCTGAAATAAGTGAAATTTCTGCAATTTTGCCGCAAAATAAGGGAAATTTCTGCCTTTTTGCCCCCAAATAAGGGGAATTTCAGCATTTTTACCTCAAAATAAAGGGAATTTCTGCATTTTTGCCACAAAATATTAGGAATTTCTGCCTTTTTCCCCAAAATAAGGAAAATTTCTGCCTTTTTTCCCTGAAATAAGTGAAATTTCTGCAATTTTGCCCCAAAATATTGGAAATTTCTGCAATTTTGCCCCAAAATAATTGGAATTTCTGAGTTTTGCCCCAAATAAGGAGAATTTCTGTCTTTTTGCCCCAACATATAGGAAATTTCTGCCTTTTTGTACCACAATTAGGGAAATTTCTGCAATTTTGCTCCAAAATAGAGGGAATTTCTGCCTTTTTGCCCGAAAATAAAGGGAATGCATAACCTTTTGCCATAAAAAAGGGAAATTTCTTCATTTTTGCTCCAAAATAAGGGTAATTTCTGCGTTTTTACCTCTAAATAAGTGGAATTTCTATCTTTTTTCCCAAAACAAAGAGAATTTCTGTCTTTTTTGCCCCAAAATAAGGAAAATTTCTGATTTATTACCCTGAAATAAGTGAAATTTCTGCAATTTTGCTCCAAAATACAAGGAATTTCTGCCTTTTTGCCCGAAAATAATGGGAATGCATAACTTTTTGCCATAAAAAATGAAATTTCTTCATTTTAGCTCCAAAATAAGGGGAATTTCTGTCTTTTTGCCTCTAAATAAGTGGAATTTCTGCAATTTTGCTTTAAATTAAGAGAATTTTCTGCAATATTTCCCCATAATAAGGGAAATTTCTGCAATTTTGCTCCAAAATACGGGAAATTTCTGCCTTTTTTCTAAAAAATAAAGGAAATGCATAACTTTTTGCCATAAAAAAGGGAAATTTCTTCATTTTTGCTCCAAAATAAGAGGAATTTCTGCATTTTTGCCTCTAAATAAGTGGAATTTCTGCCTTTTCCCCCCAAAACAAAGGGAATTTCTGTCTTTTTTGCCCCAAAATAAGGGAAATGTCTGCCTTTTTGCCCTGAAATATGTGAAAATTCTGCAATTTTCCCCCAAAATAAGGTGAATTTTTTCATTTTGCCCCAAAATAATGGGAATTTCTGCCTTTTTGCCCCAAAATAAGAAAAATTTCTGCTTTTTTTCTCTGAAATAAGTGAAATTTCTGCAATTTTGCTTTAAATTAAGAGAAGTTTCTGCAATATTTCTCTATAATAAGGGAAATTTCTGCAATTTTGCCCCATAATAAGGGGAATTTCTCCCTTTTTGCCCCAAAATAAAGGAAATTTCAGCCTTTTTACTTGAAAATAAGTGAAATTTCTGCAATTTTTCCCCATATAAGGTAAATTTCTGCAATTTTGCTCCAATATAAGGTAAATTCCTGCAATTTTGCCCAAAAATAAAGGAAATTTCTTGAATTTTGCTCCAAAATAAAGGGAATTTTTGCCTTTTGCTCCAAAATTAGGGGAATTTCTGCAATTTTGCTCCAAAATACGGGGAATTTCTGCCTTTTTGCCCGAAAATAATGGGAATGCATACCTTTTTGCCATAAAAAGGGAAATTTCTTCATTTTTGCTTTAAAATAAAGGGAATTTCTGCCTTTTTGCCTCTAAATAAGTGGAATTTCTGTCTTTTTTCCCCCAGAACAAAAAGAATTTCTGTCTTTTTTGCCCCAAAATAAGGGGAATTTCTGACTTATTACCCTGAAATAAGTGAAATTTCTGCAATTTTGCCCCAAAATAAGGGAAATTTCTGAAATTTTGCCCCAATGTAAAAGAAATTTCTGCAATTTTGCCCCAAAATAAGGGAAATTTCTGACTGATTGTTCCCAAAAAAAAAAAAGATTTTCTGTCTTTTTGCCCCCAAATAAGGAGAATTTCTGCCCTTTTGCCCGAAAATTATGAGAATTTCTGCAATTTTGCTTCAAAATACGGGGAATTTCAGCTTTTATCCTGAAAGTAAGGAAAATGCAAACCTTTTTGCCATAAAAAGGTAAATTTCTTCATTTTTGCTCCAAAATAAGGGGAGTTTCTGCATTTTTGCCTCTAGATAAGTGGAATTTCTGTCTTTTTTCCCCAAAACAAAGGGAATTTCTGTCTTTTTTGCCCCAAAATAAGGGGAATTTCTGACTTATTACCCTAAAATAAGTGCAATTTTGCCCCAAAATAAGGGAAATTTCTGCCTTGTTGCCCTGAAATATGTGAAATTTCTGCAATATTACCCCAAAATACAGTGAATTTCTGCCTTTTTCCCCTCAAAAGAAAGGTAATTTCTCCCTTTTTGCACCAAAATAAAGGAAATTTCATCCTTTTTACCTGAAAATAACTGAAATTTCTGCAATTTTGCTCCAAATAAGGGAAATTTCTGCAATTTTGCCCCAAAAAAAGGTAAATTCTTGTAATTTTGCCCCCCAAAAAAAGAAATTTCTAGAATTTTGCCCTAAAACACAGGGAAATTCTGATATTTGCCTCAAAATAAAGGGAATTTCTGCCTTTTGCCCCAAAATTAGGGGAATTTCTGCAATTTTGATCCAAAATACGGAGAATTTCTGGCTTTTTGCCTGAAAATAATGGGAATGCATACCTTTTTGCCATAAAAATAGAAATTTCTTCATTTTTGCTTCAAAATAAGGGGAATTTCTGCCTTTTTGCCTCTAAATAAGTGGAATTTCTGTATTTTTCCCCAAAAACAAAGGGAATTTCTGTCTTTTTTGCCCCAAAATAAGGGGAATTTCTTACTTATTACCCTGAAATAAGTGAAATTTTTGCAATATTGCCCTAAAATAAGGGAAATTTCTGCAATTTTGCCTTAATGTAAAAGAAATTTCTGCAATTTTGCCCAAAAATAAGGGGAATTTCTGACAGTTTGCCCCCGAAAAAAGAAGATTTTCTGTATTTTTGCTCCAAAATAAGGAGAATTTCTGCTTTTTTGCCCGAAAATTATAAGAATTTCTGCAATTTTGCTTCAAAATACAGGGAATTTCTGCTTTTTATCCCGAAAGTAAGGGGAATGTATACCTTTTGCTGCAAAAAAGGGAAATTTCTTCATTTTTGCCCCAAAATAAGAGGAATTTCTGCCTTTTTACCTCACAATAAATGAAATTTTTGCCTTTTTACCCAAAAATAAACGGATTTTCTGTCTTTTTGCCCCAAAATAAAAGGAATTTTTGAATTATGCCCTGAAATAAGTGAAATTTCTGCAATTTGGCCCCAAAATAAAAGAAATTTCTGCCTTTTGCCACAAAATAAAGAGAATTTCTGCCTTTTTGCCCGAAAATTATGAGAATTTCTGCAATTTTGCTTCAAAATACGGGGAATTTCTGCTTTTATCCCAATAGTAAGGGGAATGCATACCTTTTTGCCATAAAAAGGGAAATTTCTTCATTTTTGCTCCAAAATAAGGGGAATTTCTGCCTTTTTGCCTCTAAATAAGTGGAATTTCTGTCTTTTTCCTCCAAAACAAAAGGAATTTCTGTCTTTTTTGCCCCAAAATAAGTGGAATTTCTGACTTATTACCATTAAATAAGTGAAATTTCTGCAATTTTGCCCCAAAATAAGGGAAATTTCTGCTTTTTTGCCCTGAAATATGTGAAATTTCTGCAATTTTATCCCAAAATACTGTGAATTTCAGCCTTTTTCCCCCAAAATAAAGGGAATTTCTCCCTTTTTCCCTTAAAATAAAAGAAATTTCAGCCTTTTTACCTGAAAATAAGTGAAATTTTTGCAATTTTGCCCCAAATAAGGGAAATTTCTGCAATTTTGCACCAAAATAAGGTAAATTCCTGTAATTTTGCCCCCCAAAAAAAAGGAAATTTCTAGAATTTTGACCCAAAACACGAAGAATTTCTGATTTTTGCCTCAAAATAAAGGGAATTTCTGCCTTTTGCCCCAAAATTAGGGAAATTTCTGCAATTTTGCTCCAAAATACAGGGAATTTCTGCCTTTTTGCCTGAAAATAATTAGAATGCATACCTTTTTGCCATAAAAAGAGAAATTTCTTCATTTTTGCTTCAAAATAAGGGGAATTTCTGCCTTTTTGCCTTTAAATAAGTGGAATTTCTGTCTTTTTCCCCAAAAACAAAGGGAATTTATGTGTTTTTTGGCCCAAAATAATGGGAATTTCTTACTTATTACCCTGAAATAAGTAAAATTTTTGCAATTTTGCCCTAAAATAAGGGAAATTTCTGCAATTTTGCCCCAATGTAAAGGAAATTTCTGCAATTTTGCCCAAAAATAAGGGGAATTTCTGACAGTTTGCTCCCGAAAAGAGAAGATTTTCTGTCTTTTTGCCTCAAAATAAGGAGAATTTCTGTCTTTTTGCCCGAAAATTAGGAGAATTACTGCAATTTTGCTTCAAAATACAGGGAATTTCTGCTTTATATCCCGAAAGTAAGGGGAATGTTTACCTTTTGCCACAAAAAAGGGAAATTTCTTTATTTTTGCCCCAAAATAAAAAGAATTTCTGCCTTTTTACCTTAAAATAAGTGAAATTTCTGCCTTTTTACCCAAAAATAAACGGATTTTCTGTCTTTTTGTCCCAAAATATAAGGAATTTTTGAATTATGCCCTGAAATAAGTGAAATTTCTGCAATTTGGCCCCAAAATAAAAGAAATTTCTGCCTTTTTGCCACAAAATAAGGAGAATTTCTTTCTTTTTGCCCGAAAATTATGAGAATTTCTGCAATTTTGCTTCAAAATACAGGGAATTTCTGCTTTTATCCCAAAAGTAAGGGGAATGCATACCTTTTTGCCATAAAAAGGGAAATTTCTTCATTTTTGCTCCAAAATAAGGGGAATTTCTGCCTTTTTGCCTCTAAATAAGTGGAATTTCTATCTTTTTCCCCCAAAACAAAGGGAATTTCTGTCTGGTTTTCCCCAAAATAAGGGGAATTTCTGACTTATTACCCTAAAATAAGTGAAATTTCTGCAATTTTGCCCCAAAATAAGGGAAATTTCTGCCTTTTTGCCCTGAAATATGTGAAATTTCTGCAATTTTACCCCAAAATACGGTAATTTCTGCCTTTTTCCCCCAAAATAAAGGGAATTTCTCTCTTTTTGCCCCAAAATAAAGGAAATTTCACCCTTTTTACCTGAAAATTAGTGAAATTTATGCAATTTTGCCCCAAATAAGGGAAATTTCTGCAATTTTGCCCCAAAATAAGGTAAATTCCTGTAATTTTGCCCCCAAAATAGGAAATTTCTAGAATTTTGCCCCAAAACACGAAGAATTTCTGATTTTTGCCTCTAAATAAAGGGAATTTCTGCCTTTTGCCCCAAAATTAGGGGAATTTCTGCAATTTTGCTCCAAAATACGGGGAATTTCTGCCTTTTTGCCTGAAAATAATGGGAATGCGTATCTTTTTGCCATAAAAAGAAAAATTTCTTCATTTTTGCTTCAAAATAAGGGGAATTTCTGCCTTTTTGCCCCTAAATAAGTGGAATTTCTGTCTTTTTCCCCAAAAACAAAGGGAATTTCTGTCTTTTTTGCCCCAAAATAAGGGGAATTTCTTACTCATTACCCTGAAATAAGTGAAATTTCTGCAATTTTGCTCCAAAATACAAGGAATTTCTGCCTTTTTGCCCGAAAATAATGGGAATGCATAACTTTTTGCCATAAAAAATGAAATTTCTTCATTTTAGCTCCAATATAAGGGGAATTTCTGTCTTTTTGCCTCTAAATAAGTGGAATTTCTGCAATTTTGCTTTAAATTAAGAGAATTTTCTGCAATATTTCCCCATAATAAGGGAAATTTCTGCAATTTTGCTCCAAAATACGGGAAATTTCTGCCTTTTTTCTAAAAAATAAAGGAAATGCATAACTTTTTGCCATAAAAAAGGGAAATTTCTTCATTTTTGCTCCAAAATAAGAGGAATTTCTGCATTTTTGCCTCTAAATAAGTGGAATTTCTGCCTTTTCCCCCCAAAACAAAGGGAATTTCTGTCTTTTTTGCCCCAAAATAAGGGAAATGTCTGCCTTTTTGCCCTGAAATATGTGAAAATTCTGCAATTTTCCCCCAAAATAAGGTGAATTTTTTCATTTTGCCCCAAAATAATGGGAATTTCTGCCTTTTTGCCCCAAAATAAGAAAAATTTCTGCTTTTTTTCTCTGAAATAAGTGAAATTTCTGCAATTTTGCTTTAAATTAAGAGAAGTTTCTGCAATATTTCTCTATAATAAGGGAAATTTCTGCAATTTTGCCCCATAATAAGGGGAATTTCTCCCTTTTTGCCCCAAAATAAAGGAAATTTCAGCCTTTTTACCTGAAAATAAGTGAAATTTCTGCAATTTTTCCCCATATAAGGTAAATTTCTGCAATTTTGCTCCAATATAAGGTAAATTCCTGCAATTTTGCCCAAAAATAAAGGAAATTTCTTGAATTTTGCTCCAAAATAAAGGGAATTTTTGCCTTTTGCTCCAAAATTAGGGGAATTTCTGCAATTTTGCTCCAAAATATGGGGAATTTCTGCCTTTTTGCCCGAAAATAATGGGAATGCATACCTTTTTGCCATAAAAAGGGAAATTTCTTCATTTTTGCTTTAAAATAAAGGGAATTTCTGCCTTTTTGCCTCTAAATAAGTGGAATTTCTGTCTTTTTCCCCCAGAACAAAAAGAATTTCTGTCTTTTTTGCCCCAAAATAAGGGAATTTCTGACTTATTACCCTGAAATAAGTGAAATTTCTGCAATTTTGCCCCAAAATAAGGGAAATTTCTGAAATTTTGCCCCAATGTAAAAGAAATTTTTGCAATTTTGCCCCAAATAAGGGAAATTTCTGCAATTTTGCCCCAAAACACGAAGAATTTCTGATTTTTGCCTCTAAATAAAGGGAATTTCTGCCTTTTGCCCCAAAATTAGGGGAATTTCTGCAATTTTGCTCCAAAATACGGGGAATTTCTGCCTTTTTGCCTGAAAATAATGGGAATGCGTATCTTTTTGCCATAAAAAGAAAAATTTCTTCATTTTTGCTTCAAAATAAGGGGAATTTCTGCCTTTTTGCCCCTAAATAAGTGGAATTTCTGTCTTTTTCCCCAAAAACAAAGGGAATTTCTGTCTTTTTTGCCCCAAAATAAGGGGAATTTCTTACTCATTACCCTGAAATAAGTGAATTTTTTGCAATTTTGCCCTAAAATAAGGGAAATTTCTGCAATTTTGCCCAAAAATAAGGGGAATTTCTGACAGTTTGCTCCCGAAAAAAGAAGATTTTCTGTCTTTTTGCCACAAAATAAGGAGAATTTCTGTCTTTTTGCCCGAAAATTAGGAGAATTTCTGCAATTTTGCTTCAAAATACGGGGAATTTCTGCTTTTTATCCCGAAAGTAAGGGGAATGTATACCTTTTGCCACAAAAAAGGGAAATTTCTTCATTTTTGCCCCAAAATAAGAGGAATTTCTGCCTTTTTACCTCAAAATAAGTGAAATTTCTGCCTTTTTACCCAAAAATAAACGGATTTTCTGTCTTTTTGCCCCAAAATAAAAGGAATTTTTGAATTATGCCCTGAAATATGTGAAATTTCTGCAATTTGGCCTCTAAATAAAAGAAATTTCTGCCTTTTTGCCACACAATAAGAAGAATTTCTGTCTTTTTGCCCCAAAATAAGGAAAATTTCTGCCTTTTTGCCCCAAAATAAGGAAAATTTCTGCCTTTTTGCCCCCAAATAAAAGGAATTTCAGCCTTTTTACCTGAAAATAAGTGAAATTTCTTCAATTTTGCCCCATATAAGGGAAATTTCTGCAACTTTGCTCCAAAATAAGGTAAATTCCTGCAATTTTGCCCCCAAATAAAGGAAATTTCTTGAATTTTGCCCCAAAATATGGAGAATTTCTGATTTTGGCCTCAAAATAAAGGGAATTTCTGCCTTTTGCCCCAAAATTAAGGGAATTTCTGCAATTTTGTTCCAAAATACGGTAAATTTCTGCCTTTTTGCCCAAAAATAATGGGAATGCATACTTTTTTGCCATAAAAAGGGAAATTTCTTCATTTTTGCTCAAAAAAAGGGGAATTTCTGCCTATTTGCCTCTAAATAAGTGGAATATCTGTCTTTTTACCCCAAAACAAAGGGATTTTCTGTCTTTTTGCCCCAAAATAAGAAAAATTTCTGACTTATTACCCTGAAATAAGTGAAATTTCTGCAATTTTGCCGCAAAATAAGGGAAATTTCTGCCTTTTTGCCCCCAAATAAGGGGAATTTCAGCATTTTTACCTCAAAATAAAGGGAATTTCTGCATTTTTGCCACAAAATATTAGGAATTTCTGCCTTTTTCCCCAAAATAAGGAAAATTTCTGCCTTTTTTCCCTGAAATAAGTGAAATTTCTGCAATTTTGCCCCAAAATATTGGAAATTTCTGCAATTTTGCCCCAAAATAATTGGAATTTCTGAGTTTTGCCCCAAATAAGGAGAATTTCTGTCTTTTTGCCCCAACATATAGGAAATTTCTGCCTTTTTGTACCACAATTAGGGAAATTTCTGCAATTTTGCTCCAAAATAGAGGGAATTTCTGCCTTTTTGCCCGAAAATAAAGGGAATGCATAACCTTTGCCATAAAAAAGGGAAATTTCTTCATTTTTGCTCCAAAATAAGGGTAATTTCTGCGTTTTTACCTCTAAATAAGTGGAATTTCTATCTTTTTTCCCAAAACAAAGAGAATTTCTGTCTTTTTTGCCCCAAAATAAGGAAAATTTCTGATTTATTACCCTGAAATAAGTGAAATTTCTGCAATTTTGCTCCAAAATACAAGGAATTTCTGCCTTTTTGCCCGAAAATAATGGGAATGCATAACTTTTTGCCATAAAAAATGAAATTTCTTCATTTTAGCTCCAAAATAAGGGGAATTTCTGTCTTTTTGCCTCTAAATAAGTGGAATTTCTGCAATTTTGCTTTAAATTAAGAGAAATTTCTGCAATATTTCCCCATAATAAGGGAAATTTCTGCAATTTTGCTCCAAAATACGGGAAATTTCTGCCTTTTTTCTAAAAAATAAAGGAAATGCATAACTTTTTGCCATAAAAAAGGGAAATTTCTTCATTTTTGCTCCAAAATAAGAGGAATTTCTGCATTTTTGCCTCTAAATAAGTGGAATTTCTGCCTTTTCCCCCCAAAACAAAGGGAATTTCTGTCTTTTTTGCCCCAAAATAAGGGAAATGTCTGCCTTTTTGCCCTGAAATATGTGAAAATTCTGCAATTTTCCCCCAAAATAAGGTGAATTTTTTCATTTTGCCCCAAAATAATGGGAATTTCTGCCTTTTTGCCCCAAAATAAGAAAAATTTCTGCTTTTTTTCTCTGAAATAAGTGAAATTTCTGCAATTTTGCTTTAAATTAAGAGAAGTTTCTGCAATATTTCTCTATAATAAGGGAAATTTCTGCAATTTTGCCCCATAATAAGGGGAATTTCTCCCTTTTTGCCCCAAAATAAAGGAAATTTCAGCCTTTTTACTTGAAAATAAGTGAAATTTCTGCAATTTTTCCCCATATAAGGTAAATTTCTGCAATTTTGCTCCAATATAAGGTAAATTCCTGCAATTTTGCCCAAAAATAAAGGAAATTTCTTGAATTTTGCTCCAAAATAAAGGGAATTTTTGCCTTTTGCTCCAAAATTAGGGGAATTTCTGCAATTTTGCTCCAAAATACGGGGAATTTCTGCCTTTTTGCCCGAAAATAATGGGAATGCATACCTTTTTGCCATAAAAAGGGAAATTTCTTCATTTTTGCTTTAAAATAAAGGGAATTTCTGCCTTTTTGCCTCTAAATAAGTGGAATTTCTGTCTTTTTCCCCCAGAACAAAAAGAATTTCTGTCTTTTTTGCCCCAAAATAAGGGGAATTTCTGACTTATTACCCTGAAATAAGTGAAATTTCTGCAATTTTGCCCCAAAATAAGGGAAATTTCTGAAATTTTGCCCCAATGTAAAAGAAATTTCTGCAATTTTGCCCCAAAATAAGGGAAATTTCTGACTGATTGTTCCCAAAAAAAAAAAAGATTTTCTGTCTTTTTGCCCCCAAATAAGGAGAATTTCTGCCCTTTTGCCCGAAAATTATGAGAATTTCTGCAATTTTGCTTCAAAATACGGGGAATTTCAGCTTTTATCCTGAAAGTAAGGAGAATGCAAACCTTTTTGCCATAAAAAGGTAAATTTCTTCATTTTTGCTCCAAAATAAGGGGAGTTTCTGCATTTTTGCCTCTAGATAAGTGGAATTTCTGTCTTTTTTCCCCAAAACAAAGGGAATTTCTGTCTTTTTTGCCCCAAAATAAGGGGAATTTCTGACTTATTACCCTAAAATAAGTGCAATTTTGCCCCAAAATAAGGGAAATTTCTGCCTTGTTGCCCTGAAATATGTGAAATTTCTGCAATATTACCCCAAAATACAGTGAATTTCTGCCTTTTTCCCCTCAAAAGAAAGGTAATTTCTCCCTTTTTGCACCAAAATAAAGGAAATTTCAGCCTTTTTACCTGAAAATAACTGAAATTTCTGCAATTTTGCTCCAAATAAGGGAAATTTCTGCAATTTTGCCCCAAAAAAAGGTAAATTCTTGTAATTTTGCCCCCCAAAAAAAGAAATTTCTAGAATTTTGCCCTAAAACACAGGGAAATTCTGATATTTGCCTCAAAATAAAGGGAATTTCTGCCTTTTGCCCCAAAATTAGGGGAATTTCTGCAATTTTGATCCAAAATACGGAGAATTTCTGGCTTTTTGCCTGAAAATAATGGGAATGCATACCTTTTTGCCATAAAAATAGAAATTTCTTCATTTTTGCTTCAAAATAAGGGGAATTTCTGCCTTTTTGCCTCTAAATAAGTGGAATTTCTGTATTTTTCCCCAAAAACAAAGGGAATTTCTGTCTTTTTTGCCCCAAAATAAGGGGAATTTCTTACTTATTACCCTGAAATAAGTGAAATTTTTGCAATATTGCCCTAAAATAAGGGAAATTTCTGCAATTTTGCCTTAATGTAAAAGAAATTTCTGCAATTTTGCCCAAAAATAAGGGGAATTTCTGACAGTTTGCCCCCGAAAATAGAAGATTTTCTGTCTTTTTGCCCCAAAATAAGGAGAATTTCTGTCTTTTTGCCCGAAAATTAGGAGAATTTCTGCAATTTTGCTTCAAAATACGGGGAATTTCTGCTTTTTATCCCGAAAGTAAGGGGAAGGTATACCTTTTGCTGCAAAAAAGGGAAATTTCTTCATTTTTGCCCCAAAATAAGAGGAATTTCTGCCTTTTTACCTCACAATAAATGAAATTTTTGCCTTTTTACCCAAAAATAAACGGATTTTCTGTCTTTTTGCCCCAAAATAAAAGGAATTTTTGAATTATGCCCTGAAATAAGTGAAATTTCTGCAATTTGGCCCCAAAATAAAAGAAATTTCTGCCTTTTGCCACAAAATAAAGAGAATTTCTGCCTTTTTGCCCGAAAATTATGAGAATTTCTGCAATTTTGCTTCAAAATACGGGGAATTTCTGCTTTTATCCCAATAGTAAGGGGAATGCATACCTTTTTGCCATAAAAAGGGAAATTTCTTCATTTTTGCTCCAAAATAAGGGGAATTTCTGCCTTTTTGCCTCTAAATAAGTGGAATTTCTGTCTTTTTCCTCCAAAACAAAAGGAATTTCTGTCTTTTTTGCCCCAAAATAAGTGGAATTTCTGACTTATTACCATTAAATAAGTGAAATTTCTGCAATTTTGCCCCAAAATAAGGGAAATTTCTGCTTTTTTGCCCTGAAATATGTGAAATTTCTGCAATTTTATCCCAAAATACTGTGAATTTCAGCCTTTTTCCCCCAAAATAAAGGGAATTTCTCCCTTTTTCCCTTAAAATAAAAGAAATTTCAGCCTTTTTACCTGAAAATAAGTGAAATTTTTGCAATTTTGCCCCAAATAAGGGAAATTTCTGCAATTTTGCACCAAAATAAGGTAAATTCCTGTAATTTTGCCCCCAAAAAAAAAGGAAATTTCTA
Source organism: Micromys minutus (assembly GCF_963924665.1). Classification (NCBI taxonomy): domain Eukaryota; kingdom Metazoa; phylum Chordata; class Mammalia; order Rodentia; family Muridae; genus Micromys; species Micromys minutus. Next base: position 641,310 of record NW_027667927.1, on the reverse strand, counting down.
GAATTTTGACCCAAAACACGAAGAATTTCTGATTTTTGCCTCAAAATAAAGGGAATTTCTGCCTTTTGCCCCAAAATTAGGGAAATTTCTGCAATTTTGCTCCAAAATACAGGGAATTTCTGCCTTTTTGCCTGAAAATAATTAGAATGCATACCTTTTTGCCATAAAAAGAGAAATTTCTTCATTTTTGCTTCAAAATAAGGGGAATTTCTGCCTTTTTGCCTTTAAATAAGTGGAATTTCTGTCTTTTTCCCCAAAAACAAAGGGAATTTATGTGTTTTTTGGCCCAAAATAATGGGAATTTCTTACTTATTACCCTGAAATAAGTAAAATTTTTGCAATTTTGCCCTAAAATAAGGGAAATTTCTGCAATTTTGCCCCAATGTAAAGGAAATTTCTGCAATTTTGCCCAAAAATAAGGGGAATTTCTGACAGTTTGCTCCCGAAAAGAGAAGATTTTCTGTCTTTTTGCCTCAAAATAAGGAGAATTTCTGTCTTTTTGCCCGAAAATTAGGAGAATTACTGCAATTTTGCTTCAAAATACAGGGAATTTCTGCTTTATATCCCGAAAGTAAGGGGAATGTTTACCTTTTGCCACAAAAAAGGGAAATTTCTTTATTTTTGCCCCAAAATAAAAAGAATTTCTGCCTTTTTACCTTAAAATAAGTGAAATTTCTGCCTTTTTACCCAAAAATAAACGGATTTTCTGTCTTTTTGTCCCAAAATATAAGGAATTTTTGAATTATGCCCTGAAATAAGTGAAATTTCTGCAATTTGGCCCCAAAATAAAAGAAATTTCTGCCTTTTTGCCACAAAATAAGGAGAATTTCTTTCTTTTTGCCCGAAAATTATGAGAATTTCTGCAATTTTGCTTCAAAATACAGGGAATTTCTGCTTTTATCCCAAAAGTAAGGGGAATGCATACCTTTTTGCCATAAAAAGGGAAATTTCTTCATTTTTGCTCCAAAATAAGGGGAATTTCTGCCTTTTTGCCTCTAAATAAGTGGAATTTCTATCTTTTTCCCCCAAAACAAAGGGAATTTCTGTCTGGTTTTCCCCAAAATAAGGGGAATTTCTGACTTATTACCCTAAAATAAGTGAAATTTCTGCAATTTTGCCCCAAAATAAGGGAAATTTCTGCCTTTTTGCCCTGAAATATGTGAAATTTCTGCAATTTTACCCCAAAATACGGTAATTTCTGCCTTTTTCCCCCAAAATAAAGGGAATTTCTCTCTTTTTGCCCCAAAATAAAGGAAATTTCAGCCTTTTTACCTGAAAATTAGTGAAATTTATGCAATTTTGCCCCAAATAAGGGAAATTTCTGCAATTTTGCCCCAAAATAAGGTAAATTCCTGTAATTTTGCCCCCAAAATAGGAAATTTCTAGAATTTTGCCCCAAAACACGAAGAATTTCTGATTTTTGCCTCTAAATAAAGGGAATTTCTGCCTTTTGCCCCAAAATTAGGGGAATTTCTGCAATTTTGCTCCAAAATACGGGGAATTTCTGCCTTTTTGCCTGAAAATAATGGGAATGCGTATCTTTTTGCCATAAAAAGAAAAATTTCTTCATTTTTGCTTCAAAATAAGGGGAATTTCTGCCTTTTTGCCCCTAAATAAGTGGAATTTCTGTCTTTTTCCCCAAAAACAAAGGGAATTTCTGTCTTTTTTGCCCCAAAATAAGGGGAATTTCTTACTCATTACCCTGAAATAAGTGAATTTTTTGCAATTTTGCCCTAAAATAAGGGAAATTTCTGCAATTTTTCCCAAAAATAAGGGGAATTTCTGACAGTTTGCTCCCGAAAAAAGAAGATTTTCTGTCTTTTTGCCACAAAATAAGGAGAATTTCTGTCTTTTTGCCCGAAAATTAGGAGAATTTCTGCAATTTTGCTTCAAAATACGGGGAATTTCTGCTTTTTATCCCGAAAGTAAGGGGAATGTATACCTTTTGCCACAAAAAAGGGAAATTTCTTCATTTTTGCCCCAAAATAAGAGGAATTTCTGCCTTTTTACCTCAAAATAAGTGAAATTTCTGCCTTTTTACCCAAAAATAAACGGATTTTCTGTCTTTTTGCCCCAAAATAAAAGGAATTTTTGAATTATGCCCTGAAATATGTGAAATTTCTGCAATTTGGCCTCTAAATAAAAGAAATTTCTGCCTTTTTGCCACACAATAAGAAGAATTTCTGTCTTTTTGCCCCAAAATAAGGAAAATTTCTGCCTTTTTGCCCCAAAATAAGGAAAATTTCTGCCTTTTTGCCCCCAAATAAAAGGAATTTCAGCCTTTTTACCTGAAAATAAGTGAAATTTCTTCAATTTTGCCCCATATAAGGGAAATTTCTGCAACTTTGCTCCAAAATAAGGTAAATTCCTGCAATTTTGCCCCCAAATAAAGGAAATTTCTTGAATTTTGCCCCAAAATATGGAGAATTTCTGATTTTGGCCTCAAAATAAAGGGAATTTCTGCCTTTTGCCCCAAAATTAAGGGAATTTCTGCAATTTTGTTCCAAAATACGGTAAATTTCTGCCTTTTTGCCCAAAAATAATGGGAATGCATACTTTTTTGCCATAAAAAGGGAAATTTCTTCATTTTTGCTCAAAAAAAGGGGAATTTCTGCCTATTTGCCTCTAAATAAGTGGAATATCTGTCTTTTTACCCCAAAACAAAGGGATTTTCTGTCTTTTTGCCCCAAAATAAGAAAAATTTCTGACTTATTACCCTGAAATAAGTGAAATTTCTGCAATTTTGCCGCAAAATAAGGGAAATTTCTGCCTTTTTGCCCCCAAATAAGGGGAATTTCAGCATTTTTACCTCAAAATAAAGGGAATTTCTGCATTTTTGCCACAAAATATTAGGAATTTCTGCCTTTTTCCCCAAAATAAGGAAAATTTCTGCCTTTTTTCCCTGAAATAAGTGAAATTTCTGCAATTTTGCCCCAAAATATTGGAAATTTCTGCAATTTTGCCCCAAAATAATTGGAATTTCTGAGTTTTGCCCCAAATAAGGAGAATTTCTGTCTTTTTGCCCCAACATATAGGAAATTTCTGCCTTTTTGTACCACAATTAGGGAAATTTCTGCAATTTTGCTCCAAAATAGAGGGAATTTCTGCCTTTTTGCCCGAAAATAAAGGGAATGCATAACCTTTTGCCATAAAAAAGGGAAATTTCTTCATTTTTGCTCCAAAATAAGGGTAATTTCTGCATTTTTACCTCTAAATAAGTGGAATTTCTATCTTTTTTCCCAAAACAAAGAGAATTTCTGTCTTTTTTGCCCCAAAATAAGGAAAATTTCTGATTTATTACCCTGAAATAAGTGAAATTTCTGCAATTTTGCTCCAAAATACAAGGAATTTCTGCCTTTTTGCCCGAAAATAATGGGAATGCATAACTTTTTGCCATAAAAAATGAAATTTCTTCATTTTAGCTCCAAAATAAGGGGAATTTCTGTCTTTTTGCCTCTAAATAAGTGGAATTTCTGCAATTTTGCTTTAAATTAAGAGAATTTTCTGCAATATTTCCCCATAATAAGGGAAATTTCTGCAATTTTGCTCCAAAATACGGGAAATTTCTGCCTTTTTTCTAAAAAATAAAGGAAATGCATAACTTTTTGCCATAAAAAAAAGAAATTTCTTCATTTTTGCTCCAAAATAAGAGGAATTTCTGCATTTTTGCCTCTAAATAAGTGGAATTTCTGCCTTTTCCCCCCAAAACAAAGGGAATTTCTGTCTTTTTTGCCCCAAAATAAGGGAAATGTCTGCCTTTTTGCCCTGAAATATGTGAAAATTCTGCAATTTTCCCCCAAAATAAGGTGAATTTTTTCATTTTGCCCCAAAATAATGGGAATTTCTGCCTTTTTGCCCCAAAATAAGAAAAATTTCTGCTTTTTTTCTCTGAAATAAGTGAAATTTCTGCAATTTTGCTTTAAATTAAGAGAAGTTTCTGCAATATTTCTCTATAATAAGGGAAATTTCTGCAATTTTGCCCCATAATAAGGGGAATTTCTCCCTTTTTGCCCCAAAATAAAGGAAATTTCAGCCTTTTTACCTGAAAATAAGTGAAATTTCTGCAATTTTTCCCCATATAAGGTAAATTTCTGCAATTTTGCTCCAATATAAGGTAAATTCCTGCAATTTTGCCCAAAAATAAAGGAAATTTCTTGAATTTTGCTCCAAAATAAAGGGAATTTTTGCCTTTTGCTCCAAAATTAGGGGAATTTCTGCAATTTTGCTCCAAAATATGGGGAATTTCTGCCTTTTTGCCCGAAAATAATGGGAATGCATACCTTTTTGCCATAAAAAGGGAAATTTCTTCATTTTTGCTTTAAAATAAAGGGAATTTCTGCCTTTTTGCCTCTAAATAAGTGGAATTTCTGTCTTTTTCCCCCAGAACAAAAAGAATTTCTGTCTTTTTTGCCCCAAAATAAGGGGAATTTCTGACTTATTACCCTGAAATAAGTGAAATTTCTGCAATTTTGCCCCAAAATAAGGGAAATTTCTGAAATTTTGCCCCAATGTAAAAGAAATTTTTGCAATTTTGCCCCAAATAAGGGAAATTTCTGCAATTTTGCCCCAAAACACGAAGAATTTCTGATTTTTGCCTCTAAATAAAGGGAATTTCTGCCTTTTGCCCCAAAATTAGGGGAATTTCTGCAATTTTGCTCCAAAATACGGGGAATTTCTGCCTTTTTGCCTGAAAATAATGGGAATGCGTATCTTTTTGCCATAAAAAGAAAAATTTCTTCATTTTTGCTTCAAAATAAGGGGAATTTCTGCCTTTTTGCCCCTAAATAAGTGGAATTTCTGTCTTTTTCCCCAAAAACAAAGGGAATTTCTGTCTTTTTTGCCCCAAAATAAGGGGAATTTCTTACTCATTACCCTGAAATAAGTGAATTTTTTGCAATTTTGCCCTAAAATAAGGGAAATTTCTGCAATTTTGCCCAAAAATAAGGGGAATTTCTGACAGTTTGCTCCCGAAAAAAGAAGATTTTCTGTCTTTTTGCCACAAAATAAGGAGAATTTCTGTCTTTTTGCCCGAAAATTAGGAGAATTTCTGCAATTTTGCTTCAAAATACGGGGAATTTCTGCTTTTTATCCCGAAAGTAAGGGGAATGTATACCTTTTGCCACAAAAAAGGGAAATTTCTTCATTTTTGCCCCAAAATAAGAGGAATTTCTGCCTTTTTACCTCAAAATAAGTGAAATTTCTGCCTTTTTACCCAAAAATAAACGGATTTTCTGTCTTTTTGCCCCAAAATAAAAGGAATTTTTGAATTATGCCCTGAAATATGTGAAATTTCTGCAATTTGGCCTCTAAATAAAAGAAATTTCTGCCTTTTTGCCACACAATAAGAAGAATTTCTGTCTTTTTGCCCCAAAATAAGGAAAATTTCTGCCTTTTTGCACCAAAATAAGGAAAATTTCTGCCTTTTTGCCCCCAAATAAAAGGAATTTCAGCCTTTTTACCTGAAAATAAGTGAAATTTCTTCAATTTTGCCCCATATAAGGGAAATTTCTGCAACTTTGCTCCAAAATAAGGTAAATTCCTGCAATTTTGCCCCCAAATAAAGGAAATTTCTTGAATTTTGCCCCAAAATATGGAGAATTTCTGATTTTGGCCTCAAAATAAAGGGAATTTCTGCCTTTTGCCCCAAAATTAAGGGAATTTCTGCAATTTTGTTCCAAAATACGGTAAATTTCTGCCTTTTTGCCCAAAAATAATGGGAATGCATACTTTTTTGCCATAAAAAGGGAAATTTCTTCATTTTTGCTCAAAAAAAGGGGAATTTCTGCCTATTTGCCTCTAAATAAGTGGAATATCTGTCTTTTTACCCCAAAACAAAGGGATTTTCTGTCTTTTTGCCCCAAAATAAGAAAAATTTCTGACTTATTACCCTGAAATAAGTGAAATTTCTGCAATTTTGCCGCAAAATAAGGGAAATTTCTGCCTTTTTGCCCCCAAATAAGGGGAATTTCAGCATTTTTACCTCAAAATAAAGGGAATTTCTGCATTTTTGCCACAAAATATTAGGAATTTCTGCCTTTTTCCCCAAAATAAGGAAAATTTCTGCCTTTTTTCCCTGAAATAAGTGAAATTTCTGCAATTTTGCCCCAAAATATTGGAAATTTCTGCAATTTTGCCCCAAAATAATTGGAATTTCTGAGTTTTGCCCCAAATAAGGAGAATTTCTGTCTTTTTGCCCCAACATATAGGAAATTTCTGCCTTTTTGTACCACAATTAGGGAAATTTCTGCAATTTTGCTCCAAAATAGAGGGAATTTCTGCCTTTTTGCCCGAAAATAAAGGGAATGCATAACCTTTGCCATAAAAAAGGGAAATTTCTTCATTTTTGCTCCAAAATAAGGGTAATTTCTGCGTTTTTACCTCTAAATAAGTGGAATTTCTATCTTTTTTCCCAAAACAAAGAGAATTTCTGTCTTTTTTGCCCCAAAATAAGGAAAATTTCTGATTTATTACCCTGAAATAAGTGAAATTTCTGCAATTTTGCTCCAAAATACAAGGAATTTCTGCCTTTTTGCCCGAAAATAATGGGAATGCATAACTTTTTGCCATAAAAAATGAAATTTCTTCATTTTAGCTCCAAAATAAGGGGAATTTCTGTCTTTTTGCCTCTAAATAAGTGGAATTTCTGCAATTTTGCTTTAAATTAAGAGAAATTTCTGCAATATTTCCCCATAATAAGGGAAATTTCTGCAATTTTGCTCCAAAATACGGGAAATTTCTGCCTTTTTTCTAAAAAATAAAGGAAATGCATAACTTTTTGCCATAAAAAAGGGAAATTTCTTCATTTTTGCTCCAAAATAAGAGGAATTTCTGCATTTTTGCCTCTAAATAAGTGGAATTTCTGCCTTTTCCCCCCAAAACAAAGGGAATTTCTGTCTTTTTTGCCCCAAAATAAGGGAAATGTCTGCCTTTTTGCCCTGAAATATGTGAAAATTCTGCAATTTTCCCCCAAAATAAGGTGAATTTTTTCATTTTGCCCCAAAATAATGGGAATTTCTGCCTTTTTGCCCCAAAATAAGAAAAATTTCTGCTTTTTTTCTCTGAAATAAGTGAAATTTCTGCAATTTTGCTTTAAATTAAGAGAAGTTTCTGCAATATTTCTCTATAATAAGGGAAATTTCTGCAATTTTGCCCCATAATAAGGGGAATTTCTCCCTTTTTGCCCCAAAATAAAGGAAATTTCAGCCTTTTTACTTGAAAATAAGTGAAATTTCTGCAATTTTTCCCCATATAAGGTAAATTTCTGCAATTTTGCTCCAATATAAGGTAAATTCCTGCAATTTTGCCCAAAAATAAAGGAAATTTCTTGAATTTTGCTCCAAAATAAAGGGAATTTTTGCCTTTTGCTCCAAAATTAGGGGAATTTCTGCAATTTTGCTCCAAAATATGGGGAATTTCTGCCTTTTTGCCCGAAAATAATGGGAATGCATACCTTTTTGCCATAAAAAGGGAAATTTCTTCATTTTTGCTTTAAAATAAAGGGAATTTCTGCCTTTTTGCCTCTAAATAAGTGGAATTTCTGTCTTTTTCCCCCAGAACAAAAAGAATTTCTGTCTTTTTTGCCCCAAAATAAGGGGAATTTCTGACTTATTACCCTGAAATAAGTGAAATTTCTGCAATTTTGCCCCAAAATAAGGGAAATTTCTGAAATTTTGCCCCAATGTAAAAGAAATTTCTGCAATTTTGCCCCAAAATAAGGGAAATTTCTGACTGTTTGTTCCCAAAAAAAAAAGATTTTCTGTCTTTTTGCCCCCAAATAAGGAGAATTTCTGCCCTTTTGCCCGAAAATTATGAGAATTTCTGCAATTTTGCTTCAAAATACGGGTATTTCAGCTTTTATCCTGAAAGTAAGGAGAATGCAAACCTTTTTGCCATAAAAAGGTAAATTTCTTCATTTTTGCTCCAAAATAAGGGGAGTTTCTGCCTTTTTGCCTCTAGATAAGTGGAATTTCTGTCTTTTTCCCCCAAAACAAAGTGAATTTCTTTCTTTTTTGCCCCAAAATAATGGGAATTTCTGCCTTGTGCCCCAAAATAAAAAAAATTTTTTCTTTTTTTCTCTGAAATAAGTGAAATTTCTGCAATTTTGCCTTAAATTAAGGGAAATTTCTGCAATATTTCCCCATAAAAAGTGAAATTTCTGCAATTTTGCTCCAAAATAAAAGGAATTTCTCCCTTTTTGCCACAAAATAAAGGAAATTTCAGCATTTTTACCTGAAAATAAGTGACATTTCTGAAATTTTGCCCCAAATAAGGAAAATTTCTTCAATTTTGCCCTAAAATAAGGTAGATTCATGTAATTTTGCCCCAAAAAAAGGAAATTTCTTGAATATTGCCCCAAAAGAAGGGGAATTTTTGATTTTTGCCCCACAATAAAAGGAATTTCTGACTTTTGCCCCAAAATTAGGGAATTTCTCCCTTTTTGCCCGAAAATTATGAGAATTTCTGCAATTTTGCTTCAAAATACGGGAAATTTCTGCTTTTTATCCCGAATGTAAGAGGAATGTATACCCTTTTCCACAAAAAAGGAAATTTCTTCATTTTTGCTCCAAATTAAGAGGAATTTCTGCCTTTTTACTTCAAAGTAAGTGAAATTTCTGCCTTTGTACAAAAAAATAAATGGAATTTCTGTCTTTTTGCCCCAAAATAAAAGGAATTTTTGAATTATGCCCTGAAATAAGTGAAATTTCTTCAATTTTGCCCCAAAATAAATGAAATTTCTGCCTTTTTGCCACAAAATAGAAGGAATTTCTGTCTTTTTGCCCCCAAATAAAAGGAATTTCTGCCTTTTTGCCCCCAAATAAAAGGATTTTCAGCATTTTTACCTCAAAATAAGGGGAATTTCTATATTTTTGCCACAAAATATTAAGAATTTCTGCATTTTTGCCACAAAATAAGGAAAATTTCTGCCTTTTTTCCCTGAAATAAGTGAAATTTCTCCAATTTTGCCCTAAAATAAGTGAAATTTCTGCATTTTTTCCCAAAATAAGGGAAATTTCTGGAATTTTGCCCCAAAATAAGGGGAATTTCTGATTTTTGCCCCAAAATAAAGGGAATTTTTGCCTTTTGCACCAAAATTAGGGGAATTTCTGCAATTTTGCTCCAAAATACGGGGAATTTCTGCCTTTTTGCCCGAAAATAATTGGAATGCATACCTTTTTTCCATAAAAAGGGAAATTTCTTCATTTTTGCTTTAAAATAAAGGGAATTTCTGCCTTTTTGCCTCTAAATAAGTGGAATTTCTGTCTTTTTCCCCAGAACAAAGGGAAATTCTGTCTTTTTTGCCCCAAAATAAGGGGAATTTCTGACTTATTACCCTGAAATAAGTGAAATTTCTGCAATTTTGCCCCAAAATAAGGGAAATTTCTGAAATTTTGCCCCAATGTAAAAGAAATTTCTGCAATTTTGCCCCAAAATAAGGAAAATTTCTGACAGTTTGTTCCCAAAAAAAAAGATTTTCTGTCTTTTTGCCCCCAAATAAGGAGAATTTCTGCCTTTTTGCCCGAAAATTATGAGAATTTCTGCAATTTTGCTTCAAAATACGGGGAATTTCTGCTTTAATCCCAATAGTAAGGGGAATGCATACCTTTTTGCCATAAAAAGGGAAATTTCTTCATTTTTGCTCCAAAATAAGGGGAATTTCTGCCTTTTTGCCTCTAAATAAGTGTAATTTCTGTCTTTTTCCCCCAAAACAAAGTGAATTTCTGTCTTTTTTGCCCCAAAATAATGGGAATTTCTGCCTTTTTCCCCCAAAATAAGAAAATTTTTTTCCTTTTTTCTCTGAAATAAGTGAAATTTCTGCAATTTTGCCTTAAATTAAGGGAAATTTCTGCAATATTTCCCCATAATAAGGGAAATTTCTGCAATTTTGCTCCAAAATAAGAGGAATTTCTCCCTTTTTGCCACAAAATAAAGGAAATTTCAGCATTTTTACCTGAAAATAAGTGAAATTTCTGCAATTTTGCCCCAAATAAGGGAAATTTCTTCAATTTTGCCCTAAAATAAGGTAGATTCCTGTAATTTTGCCCCAAAAAAAGGAAATTTCTTGAATTTTGCCCCAAAAGAAGGGGAATTTCTGATTTTTGCCGCACAATAAAAGGAATTTCTGCCTTTTGCCCCAAAATTAGGGAATTTCTCCCTTTTTGCCCGAAAATTATGAGAATTTCTTCAATTTTGCTTCAAAATACGGGGAATTTCTGCTTTTTATCCCGAATGTAAGAGGAATGTATACCCTTTACCACAAAAAAGGAAATTTCTTCATTTTTGCTCCAAATTAAGAGGAATTTCTGCCTTTTTACTTCAAAGTAAGTGAAATTTCTGCCTTTGTACAAAAAAATAAATGGAATTTCTGTCTTTTTGCCCCAAAATAAAAGGAATTTTTGAATTATGCCCTGAGATAAGTGAAATTTCTACAATTTTGCCCCAAAATAAATGAAATTATTGCCTTTTTGCCACAAAATAGAAGGAATTTCTGTCTTTTTGCCTCAAAATAAGGGAAATATCTGCCTTTTTGCCCCCAAATAAAAGGAATTTCAGCCTTTTTACCTCAAAATAAGGGGAATTTCTATATTTTTGCAACAAAATATTAAGAATTTCTGCATTTTTGCCACAAAATAAGGAAAATTTCTGCCTTTTTTTCCCTGAAATAAGTGAAATTTCTCCAATTTTGCCCTAAAATAAGTGAAATTTCTGCAATTTTTTCCCAAAATAAAGGAAATTTCTGGAATTTTGCCCCAAAAATAAGTGGAATTTCTCAGTTTATCACAAAATAAGGAGAATTTCTGTCTTTTTCCCCAACATATAGGGAATTTCTGCCTTTTTGCCCCACAATTAGGAGAATATCTGCAATTTTGCTCCAAAATACGGGAATTTCTGCCTTTTCCCAAAAATAAAGGGAATGCATAACTTTTTGCCATAAAAAAGGAAAATTTCTTCATTTTTGCTCCAAAATAAGGAGAATTTCTGCATTTTTACCTCTAAATAAGTGGAATTTCTGTGTTTTCCCCCAAAACAAAGGGAATTTCTGTCTATTTTGCCCCAAAATAACGGGAATTTCTGACTTATTACCCTGAAATAAGTGAAATTTCTGCAATTTTGCCCCAAAGTAAGGGAAATTTCTGACTCTTTGCTTCCGCAAAAAGGAGATTTTCTGTCTTTTTGCCCCAAAATAAGGAGAATTTCTGCCTTTTTGCCCGAAAATTATGAGAATTTCTGCAATTTTGCTTCAAACTACGGGGAATTTCTGCTTTTTATCCCGAAAGTAAGGGGAATGCATACCTTTTTGCCATAAAAAGGTAAATTTCTTAATTTTTGCTCCAAAATAAGGGAAATTTCTGCCTTTTTGCCTCTAAATAAGTGGAATTTCTGTCTTTTCCTCCAAAACAAAGGAAATTTCTTTTTTTTTGGCTTAAAATAATGGGAATTTCTGACTTATTACCCTGAAATAAGTGAAATTTCTGCAATTTTGCCCCAAAATAAGAAAAATTTCTGCCTCTTTGCCCTCAAATAAGGGGAATTTCAGCCTTTTTACCTCAAAATAAGAGGCATTTCTGCCTTTTTGCCCGAAAATAAGGAAAATTTCTGCCTTTTTTCCCTGAAATAAGTGAAATTTCTGCAATTTTGCCCCAAAATTAGTGAAATTTCTGCAATTTTGCCCCAAAATAAGGGAAATTTCTAGAATTTCGCACTAAAAAAAGTGGAATTTCTGAGTTTTGCCCCAAAATAAGGAGAATTTCTGTCTTTTTGCCCCAACATATAGGGAATTTCTGCATTTTTGCCCTACAATTAGGAGAATTTCTGCAATTATGCTCCAAAATACGAGGAATTTCTGCCTTTTTGCCCGAAAATAAGGGGAATGCATACCTTTTTGCCTTAAAAAAGGGAAATTTCTTCATTTTTGCTACAAAATAAGGGAAATTTCTGCTTTTTTGCCTCTAACTAAGTGGAATTTCTGCTTTTTCCTCCAAAACAAAGGGATTTTCTGTTTTTTGGCCCCAAAATCAAGAAAATTTCTGACTTTTTACCCTGAAATAAGTGAAATTTCTGCAATTTTGCCCCAAAATAAGGGAAATTTCTGCCTTTTTGCCCCCAAATAAGAAGAATTTCAGCTTTTTCACCTCAAAATAAAAGAAATTTCTGCATTTTTGCCACAAAATATTAGGAATTTCTGCCTTTTTGCTCCAAAATAAGGAAAATTTCTGCCTTTTTTCTCTGAAATAAGTGAAATTTCTGCAAATTTGCCCTAAAATAAGTGAAATTTCGGCAATTTTGCCCCAAAATATAGGGGAATTTCTGGAATTTTTCCCCAAAATAAGTGGAATTTCTGAGTTTTGCCCCAAAATAAGGAGAATTTCTGTCTTTTTGCCCCAACATATAGGGAATTTCTGCATTTTTGCCCCAAAATTAGGGGAATTTCTGCAATTTTACTCCAAAATACGGGGAATTGCTGCCTTTTTGCCCGAAAAAAAGGGGAATGCATAACTTTTTGCCATAAAAAATGGAAATTTCTTCATTTTTGCTCAAAATAAGGGGAATTTTTGCCTTTTTGCCTCTAAATAATTGGAATTTCTGTCTTTTCCCCCAAAACAAAAAGAATTTCTGTCTTTTTTGCCCCAAATTAAGGGAAATTTCTGCCTTTTTGCCATGAAATATGTGAAATTTCTGCAATTTTACCGCAAAATAAGGTGAATTTCTGCTTTTTTGCCCCAAAATAATGGGAATTTCTGCATTTTTGCCCCAAAATAAGAAAAATTTTTGCTTTTTTTCTCTGAAATAAGTGAAATTTCTGCAATTTTGCCCCAAAATAAGGAAAATTTCTGGAATTTTGCCCCAAAATACGTGGAATTTCTGAGTTTTGCCCCAAAATAAGGAGAATTTCTGACTTATTACCCTGAAATAAGTGAAATTTCTGCAATTTTGCACCAAAATAAGGGAAATTTCTGAAATTTTGCCCCAATGTAAATGAAATTTCTGCAATTTTGCCCCAAAATAAGGGAAATTTCTGACTGTTTGTTCCCAAAAAAATTAGATTTTCTGTCTTTTTGCCCCCAAATAAGGAGAATTTTTGCCTTTTTGCCCGAAAATTATGAGAATTTCTGCAATTTTGCTTCAAAATATGGGGAATTTCTGCTTTATCCCGAAAGTAAGGGGAATGCATACCTTTTTGCCATAAAAAGGTAAATTTCTTCTTTTTTGCTCCAAAATAAGGGGAATTTCTGCCTTTTTGCTCCAAAATAACAAAATTTCTTTTTTTTCCATGAAATAAGGGAAATTTCTGCAATTTTGCCGAAAATAAGTGAAATTTCTGCAATTCTGCCCCAGAATACGGGAAATTTCTGGAATTTTGCCCCAAAATAAGTGGAATTTCTGAGTTTTGCCCCAAAATAAGGAGAATTTCTGTCTTTTTGCCCCAACATATAGGGAATTTCTGCATTTTTGTCCCACAATTAAAGGAATTTTTGCAATTTTGCACCAAAATACGGGGAATTTCTGCCTTTTTGCCCGAAAATAAGAAGAATGCATACCTTTTTGCCTTAAAAAAGGGAAATTTCTTCATTTTTGCTTCAAAATAAGGGGAATTTCTGCTTTATTGCCTCTAAATAAGTGGAATTTATGATTTTCCTTCAAAACAAAGGGATTTTCTGTCTTTTTTGCCCCAAAATAAGAAAAATTTCTGACTTATTACCCTGAAATAAATGACATTTCTGCAATTTTGCCCAAAAATAAGAAAAAATTTTTGCCTTTCTGCCCACAAATAAGGGGAATTTCAGCCTTTTTACCTCAAAATGAAGGGAATTTCTGCATTTTTGCCATAAAATATTAGGAATTTCTGCATTTTTGCCCCAAAATAAAGAAAATTTCTGCCTTTTTCCCTGAAATAAATGAAATTTCTGCAATTTTGCCCCAAAATAAGTGGAGTTTCTGAGTTTTGCCCCAAAATAAGGAGAATTTCTGTCTTTTTGCCACAACATATAGGGAATTTCTGCCTTTTTGCACCACAATTAGAGGAATTTCTGCAATTTTGCTCCGAAATACATGGAATTTTTGCCTTTTTACCCGAAAATAAGGGGAATGCATAACTTTTTGCCATAAAAAAGGGAAATTTCTTTATTTTTGCTCTAAAATAAGGGGAATTTCTTCCTTTTTGCTTCTCAATAAGTGGAATATCTGTCTTTTCCCCCCAAAACAAAGGGAATTTCTTTCTTTTTGCCCCAAAATAAGGGGAATTTCTGACTTATTACTCTAAAATAAGTGAAATTTCTGCAATTTTGCCCCAAAATAAGGGAAATTTCTGCCTCTTTGCCCCCAAATAAGGGGAATTTCAGCCTTTATACCTCAAAATAAGGGGAATATCTGCATTTTGCCACAAAATATTAGGAATTTCTGACTTTTTGCTCCAAAATAAGGAAAATTTCTGCCTTTTTTCCCTGAAATAATTGAAATTTCTGCAATTTTGCCCCAAAATAAGTGAAATTTGGCAATTTTGCCCCAAAATAAGAAAATTTCTGGAATTTTGCCCTAGAATAAGTGGAATTTCTAAGTTTGGCCGCAAAATAATGAGAATTTCTGTTTTTTGCCCCAACATGTAGGGAATTTCTGTCTTTTTGCCCCACAACAAGGGGAATTTCTGCAATTTTGCTCCAAAATACGGGGAATTTCTGCCTTTTTGCCCTGAAATATGTGAAATTTCTGCAATTTTACCCCTAAATAAGGTGAATTTCTGTTTTTTTGCCCCAAAATAATGGGAATTTCTGCATTTTTGCCCCAAAATAAGAAAAATTTTTGCTTTTTTTCTCTGAAATAAGTGAAATTTCTGCAATTTTCCCCTAAAATAAGGGAAATTTTTGCAATTTTTTCCCATAATAAGGGAGATTTCTGCAATTTTGCCCCAAAATAAGGGGAGTTTCTTCCTTTTTGCCCTAAAACAAAGGAATTTTCAGCCTTTTTACCTGAAAATAAGTGAAATTTCTGAAATTTTGCCCCAAATAAGGGAAATTTCTGCAATTTTGCCCCAAAATAAGGTAAATTCCTGCATTTTTGCCCCAAAATAATGGAAATTTCTGGAATTTTGCACCAAAATACGGGGAATTTCTGATTTTTGCCACAAAATAAAGGGAATTTCTGCCTTTTGCCCCAAAATTAGGGGAATTTCTGCAATTTTGCTCCAAAATACGATGAATTTCTGCCTTTTTGCCTGAAAATAATGGGTATGCATACCCTTTTGCCCTTAAAAAAGAAACATTTCTTCATTTTTGCTCCAAAATAAAGGGAATTTCTGCCTTTTTGCCTCTAAATAAGTGGAATTTCTGTCTTTTTCCCCCAAAAGAAAGAGAATTTCTGTCTTTTTTGCCCCAAAATAAGGGGAATTTCTGACTTATTACCCTGAAGTAAGTGAAATTTCTGCAATTTTGCCCCAAAATAAGGGAAATTTCTTCAATTTTACCCCAATGTAAATAAAATTTCGGCAATTTTGCCCCAAAAAAAGGGAATTTCTGAATGTTTGCTCCCGAAAAAAGGAGATCTTCTGTCTTTTTGCCCCAAAATAAGGAGAATTTTTTACTTTTTGCCCAAAAATTATGAGAATTTCTGCAATATTGCTTCAAAATACGGGGAATTTCTGCTTTTTATCCCGAAAGTAAGGGGAATGCATACCTTTTTGCCATAAAAAGGTAAATTTCTTCATTTTTGCTCCAAAATAAGGGGAATTTCTGCCTTTTTCCTCTAAATAAGTGGAATTTCTGTCGTTTTCCCCCAAAACAAAGGGAATTTCTGTCCTTTTTGCCCCAAAATAAGGGGAATTTTTGAATTATTACCCTGAAATAAGTGAAATTTCTCCAATTTTGCCCCAAAATAAGGGAAATTTCTGCCTCTTTGCCCCCAAATAAGGGGAATTTCAGCCTTTTTACCTCAAAATAAGGAGAATTTCTGCATTTTTGCCACAAAATATTAGGAATTTCTGACTTTTTGCCCCAAAATAAGGGAAATTTCTGGAATTTTGCTCCAAAATAAGTGGAATTTCTAAGTTTTGCCCCAAAATAAGGAGAATTGCTGTCTTTTTGCCTCTAAATAAGTGAAATTTCTGCAATTTTGCCCCAAAATAAGGGAAATTTCTGCCTTTTTGCCCCCAAATAAGGGGAATTTCAGCCTTTTTACTTCAAAATAAGGGGAAATTCTGCATTTTTGCCAGAAAATATTAGGAATTTCTGCCTTTTTGCCCCAAAATAAAGAAAATTTCTGCCTTTTTTCCCTGAAATAAGTGAAATTTCTTCAATTTTGCCTCAAAATAAGTGAAATTTCTGCAATTTTGCCCCAAAATAAGGGAAATTTCTGGAATTTTGCCCCAAAATATGTGGAATTTCTGAGTTTTGCCCCAAAATAAGGAGAATTTCTGTCTTTTTGCCCCAACATATAGGGAATTTCTGTCTTTCTGCACCGCAACTAGGGGAATTTCTGCAATTATGCTCCAAAATACGGGGAATTTCTGCCTTTTTGCCTGAAAATAAGGGGAATGCATAACTTTTTGCCATAAAAAAGGGAAATTTCTTCATTTTTGCTCCAAAGTAAGCGAAATTTCTGCATATTTGCCTCTAAATAAGTGGAATTTCTGTCTTTTTCCCTCAAAACAAAAGGCATTTCTGTATTTTTTGCCTCAAAATAAGGGGAATTTCTGACTTGTTACACTGAAATAAGTGAAATTTCTGCAATTTTGCCCCAAAATAAGGAAAATTTCTGCCTTTTTGCCCTGAAATATGTGAAATTTCTGCAATTTTGCCCCAAAATAAGTGAAATTTCTGAAATTTTTCCCCAAAATAAGGGAAATTATTGGAATTTTGCCCCAAAATAAGTGGAATTTCTAAGTTTTGCCCCAAAATAAGGAGAATTTCTGTATTTTTCCCTCTAAATAAGTTAAATTTCTCCAATTTTGCCCCAAAATAAGGGAAATTTCTGCC
The DNA here is from genome assembly GCF_963924665.1 of Micromys minutus. Taxonomy (NCBI): domain Eukaryota; kingdom Metazoa; phylum Chordata; class Mammalia; order Rodentia; family Muridae; genus Micromys; species Micromys minutus. The sequence goes on along the minus strand of NW_027667927.1, from coordinate 624,346 downwards.
TTTTTGCCCCCTTATAAATTGAATTTCAGCCTTTTTACCTCAAAATAAGGGGAATTTCTGCATTTTTGCCAGAAAATATTAGGAATTTCTGCCTTTTTGCCCCAAAATAAAGAAAATTTCTGCCTTTTTTCTCTGAAATAAGTGAAATTCCTGCAATTTTGCCCCAAAATAAGTGAAATTTCTGCAATTTTGCCCCAAAATAAGGGAAATTTCTGGAATTTTGCCCCATAATATGTGGAATATCTGAGTTTTGCCCAAAAATAAGGAGAATTTCTGTTTTTTGCCCCAACATATGGGGAATTTCTGTCTTTCTGCACCACAACTAGGGGACTTTCTGCAATTATGCTCCAAAATACGGGGAATTTCTGCCTTTTTGCCCGAAAATAAGGGGAATGCATAACTTTTTGCCATAAAAAAGAAAAATTTCTTCATTTTTGCTCCAAAATAAGGGAAATTTCTGCATTTTTGCCTATAAATATGTGGAATTTCTGTCTTTTTCTCTCAAAACAAAGGGAATTTCTGTCTTTTTTGCCTCAAAATAAGGGGAATTTCTGACTTATTACACTGAAATAAGTGAAATATCTGCAATTTTGCCCCCAAAATAAGGGGAATTTCTGATTTTTGTCTCAAAATGAAGAGAATTTCTGCATTTTGCCCCAAAATTAGGGGAATTTCTGCAATTTTGCTCCAAAATACGGGGAATTTCTGCCTTTTTGCCTGAAAATAATGGGAATGCATATTTTTTTGCCATAAAAAGGGACATTTCTTCATTTTTGCTCCAAAATAAATGGAATTTCTTCCTATTTTCCTCTAAATAAGTGGAATTTCTGTCTTTTTCTCCCCCAAAAAGAGAATTTCTGTCTTTTTTGCCCGAAAATAAGGGGAATTTCTGACTTATTACCCTGAAGTAAGTGAAATTTCTGCAATTTTGCCCCACAATAAGGGAAATTTCTTCAGTTTTGCCCCAATGTAAAGGAAATTGCTGCAATTTTGCCGCAAAATAAGGGGAATTTCTGAATGTTTGCTCCCGAAAAAAGGAGATCTTCTGTATTTTTGCCCCAAAATAAGGAGAATTTCTGCCTTTTTGCCAGAACATTATGAGAATTTCTGCAATTTTGCTTCAAAATACGGGGAATTTCTGCTTTTTATCCCGAAAGTAAGGAGAATGCATACCTTTTTGCCATAAAAAGGTAAATTTCTTCATTTTTGCTCTAAAATAAAGGGAATTTCTGCCTTTTGCCTCTAAATAAGTGGAATTTCTGTCTTTTTCCCCCAAAACAAAGGGAATTTCTGTCTTTTTTGCCCCAAAATAAGGGGAATTTCTGAATTATTACCCTGAAATAAGTGAAATTTCTGCAATTTTGCCCCACAATAAGGGTAATTTCTTCAGTTTTGCCCCAATGTAAAGAAAATTGCTGCAATTTTGCCGCAAAATAAGGGGAATTTCTGAATGTTGGCTCCCGAAAAAAGGAGATCTTCTGTATTTTTGCCCCAAAATAAGGAGAATTTCTGCCTTTTTGCCAGAACATTATGAGAATTTCTGCAATTTTGCTTCAAAATACGGGTAATTTCTGCTTTTTATCCCGAAAGTAAGGGGAATGCATACCTTTTTGCCATAAAAAGGTAAATTTCTTCATTTTTGCTCTAAAATAAAGGGAATTTCTGCCTTTTGCCTCTAAATAAGTGGAATTTCTGTCTTTTTCCCCCAAAACAAAGGGAATTTCTGTCTTTTTTGCCCCAAAATAAGGGGAATTTCTGAATTATTACCCTGAAATAAGTGAAATTTCTCCAATTTTGCCCCAAAATAAGGGAAATTTCTGCCTTTTTGCCCCCAAATAAGGGGAATTTCAGCCTTTTTACCTCAAAATAAGGGGAATTTCTGCATTTTTGCCAGAAAATATTAGGAATTTCTGAATCTTTGCCCCAAAATAAGGAAAATTTGTGCCTTTTTTCCCTAAAATAAGTGAAATTTCTGCAATTTTGCCCCAAAATAAGTGAAATTTCTGCAATTTTGCCCCAAAATAAGGGAAATTTCTGGAATTTTGCCCCAAAATAAGTGGAATTTCTAAGTTTTGCCCCAAAAGAAGGAGAATTGCTGTCTTTTTGCCTCTAAATAAGTGAAATTTCTGCAATTTTTCCCCAAAATAAAGGAAATTTCTGCCTTTTTGCCCCCACATAAGGGGAATTTCAGCCTTTTAACCTCAAAATAAGGGGAATTTCTGCATTTTTGCCAGAAAATATTAGGAATTTCTGCCTTTTTGCCCCAAAATAAAGAAAATTTCTGCATTTTTTCCCTGAAATAAGTGATATTTCTTTAATTTTGCCCCAAAATAAGTGAAATTTCTGCAATTTTGCCCCAAAATAAGGGAAATTTCTGGAATTTTGCCCCAAAATAAGTGGAATTTCTAAGTTTTGCCCCAAAATAAGAATTTCTGTCATTTTGCCCTAACATATAAGGAATTTCTGTCTTTCTGCACAACAACTAGGAGAATTTCTGCAATTATGCTCCAAAATACGGGGAATTTCTGAATTTTGCGCGAAAATAAGGGGAATGCATAACTTTTTGCCATAAAAAAAAGAAATTTCTTCATTTTTGCTCCAAAATAAGGGAAATTTCTGCATTTTTGCCTCTACATGAGTGGAATTTCTTTCTTTTTCCCTCAAAACAAAGGGAATTTCTGTCTTTTTTGCCTCAAAATAAGGGGAATTTCTGACTTATTACACTGAAATAAGTGAAATTTCTGCAATTTTGGCCCAAAATAAGGGAAATTTCTGCCTTTTTGCCCAGAAATATGTGAAATTTCTGCAATTTTACCCCAAAATAATGTGAATTTCTGCCTTTTTGCCACAAATTAATGGGAATTTCTGCCTTTTTGCCCCAAAATAAGAAAAATTTTTGCTTTTTTTCTCTGAAATAAGTGACATTTCTGCAATTTTGCCCTAAAATAAGGAAAATTTCTGCAATTTTTCCCAATAATAAGGGAAATTATTGCAATTTTGCCCCAAAATAAGGGGAATTTCTCCCTTTTTGCCCTAAAATGAAGGAAATTTCAGCCTTTTTACCTGAAAATAAGTGAAATTTCTGCAATTTTGCCCCAAATAAGGGAAATTTCTTCAATTTTGCCCCAAAATAAGGTAAATTCCTGTAATTTCGCCACAAAATAAAGGAAATTTCTTGAATTTTGCCCCAAAAGAAGGGGAATTTCTGATTTTTGTCCCACAATAAAAGGAATTTCTGCCTTTTGCCCCAAAATTAGGGATTTTCTCCCTTTTTGCCCGAAAATTATTAGAATTTCTGCAATTTTGCTTCAAAATACGGGGAATTTCTGCTTTTTATCCCGAATGTAAGGGGAATGTATACCTTTTACCACAAAAAAGGAAATTTCTTCATTTTTGCCCCAAAATAAGCGTAATTTCTGCATTTGAATTCAAAGTAAGTGAAATTTCTGCCTTTGTACCAAAAAATAAATGGAATTTCTGTCTTTTTCCCCCAAATAAAAGGAATTTTTGAATTATGCCCTGAAATAAGTGAAATTTCTGCAATTTTGCCCCAAAATAAAAGAAATGTCTGCCTTTTGCCACAAAATAAAAGGATTTTCTGTCTTTTGCCCCAAAATAAGGGAAATTTCTGCCTTTTTGCCCCCAAATAAAAGGCATTTCAGCATTTTTACCTCAAAATAAGGGGAATTTCTACATTTTTGATACAAAATATTAAGAATTTCTGCATTTTTACCCCAAAATAAGGAAAATTTCTGCCTTTTTTCCTTGAAATAAGTGAAATTTCTCCAATTTTGCCCTACAATAAGTGAAATTTCTGCAATTTTTCTCCAATATAAGGGAAATTTCTGGAATTTTGCCCAAAATTAAGTGGAATTTCTGAGTTTTGCCCCAAAATAAGGAGAATTTCTGTCTTATTTCCCCAACATATAGGGAATTTCTGCCTTTTTGCCCCACAATTAGGGGAATTTCTGCAATTTTGCTCCAAAATACGGGGAATTTCTGCCTTTTCCCAAAAATAAAGAAAATAAATAACTTTTTGCCATAAAAAAAAAGAAATTTCTACATTTTTGCTCCAAAATAAGGGGAATTTCTGCTTTTTTGCCTCTAAATAAGTGGAATTTCTGTCTTTTTCCCCCAAAACAAAGGGAATTTCTGTCTTTTTTGCCCCAAAATAACAGGAATTTCTAACTTATTACCCTGAAATAAGTTAAATTTCTGCAATTTTGCCCCAAAATAAGGGAAATTTCTGTAATTTTGCCACAATGTAAAGGAAATTTATGCAATTTTGCCCCAAAATAAGGGAAATTTCTGCCTTTTTGCCCTAAAATAATGGGAATTTCAGACTTTATACCTCAAAATAAGGGGAATTTCTGCATTTTTGCCACAAAATATTAGGAATTTCTGATTTTATGCCCCAAAATAAGGAAAATTTCTGCCTTTTTTCCCTGAAATAAGTGAAATTTCTGCAATTTTTCCTCAAAATAAGTGAAATTTCTGCAATTTTGCCCCAAAATAAGGAAAATTTCTGGAATTTTGTCCCAAAATAAGTGGAATTTCTAAGTTTTGCCCCAAAATAAGGAGAATTTCTGTCTTTTTGCCCCAACATATAGGGAATTTCTGTCTTTTTGCCCCGCAACTAGGGGAATTTCTGCAATTTTGCTCCAAAATACGGGGAATTTCTGCCTTTTTGCCCTAAAATATGTGAAATTTCTGCAATTTTAACCTTAAATAAGGTGAATTTCTGCTTTTTTGCCCCAAAATAATGCGAATTTCTGCCTTTTGCCGCAAAATAAAAAAAATTTTGCTTTTTTTCTCTGAAATAAGTGAAATTTCTGCAATTTTCCCCTAAAATAATGGAAATTTTTGCAATTTTTTCCCATAATAAGAGAGATTTCTGCAATATTGCCCCAAAATAAGAAGAATTTCTTCCTTTTTGCCCCAAAACAAAGGAAATTTCAGCCTTTTTACCTGAAAATAAGTGAAATTTCTGAAATTTTGCCCCATATAAGAGAAATTTCTGCAATTTAGCCTCAAAATATAGCAAATTCCTGCAATTTTGCCCCAAAATAAAGGAAATTTCTGGAATTTTGCCCCAAATTAAAGGGAATTTCTGATTTTTTCCCCAAAATAAAGGGAATTTCTGCCTTTTGCCCCAAAATTAGGGGAATTTCTGCAATTTTGCTCCAAAATACGGGGAATTTCTGCCTTTTTGCCTGAAAATAATGGGAATGCATACCTTTTTGCCATAAAAAGGGAAATTTCTTCATTTTTGCTCCAAAATAAGGGGAATTTCTGCCTTTTTGCCTCTAAATAAGTGGAATTTCTGTCTTTTTCTTCCAAAACAAAGAGAATTTCTGTCTTTTTTGTCCCAAAATAAGGGGAATTTCTGACTTATTACTCTGAAGTAAGTGAAATTTCTGCAATTTTGCCCCAAAATAAGGAAAATTTCTGCAATTTTGCCCCAATGTAAAGGAAATTTCTGCAATTTTGCCCAAAAATAAAGGGAATTTCTGACAGTTTGCTCCCGAAAAAAGGAGATCTTCTGTCTTTTTGCCCCAAAATGAGGAGAATTTCAGCCTTTTTGCCCGATAATTATGAGAATTTCTGCAATTTTGCTTCAAAATACGGGGAATTTCTGCTTTTTATCCCGAAAGTAAGGGGAATGCATACCTTTTTGCCATAAAAAGATAAATTTCTTCATTTTTGCTCCAAAATACGGAGAATTTCTGCCTTTTTGCCTCTAAATAAGTGGAATTTCTGTCTCTTTCCCCCAAAACAATGGGAATTTCTGTTTTTTTGCCTTAAAATAAGGGGAATTTCTGAATTATTACCCTGAAATAAGTGAAATTTCTCCAATTTTGCCCCAAAATAAGGGAAATTTCTGCCTCTTTGCCCCCAAATAAGGGGAATTTCAGCCTTTTTACCTCAAAATAAGGGGAATTTCTGCATTTTTGCCACAAAATATTAGGAATTTCTGACTTTTTGCCCCAAAATAAGGAAAATTTGTGCCTTTTTTCCCTGAAATAAGTGAAATTTTTGCAATTTTTCCACAAAATAAGTGAAATGTCTGCAATTTTGCCCCAAAATAAGTGAAATTTCCAGAATTTTGCCCCAAAATAAGTGGAATTTCTAAGTTTTGCCCCAAAATAAATAGAATTTCTTTCTTTTGGCCACTAAATAAGTGAAATTTCTGCAATTTTGCCCCAAAATATGAGAAATTTCTGCTTTTTGCCCCCAAATAAGGGGAATTTCAGCCTTTTTACCTCAAAATAAGATGAATTTCTGCATTTTTGCCAGAAAATATTAGGAATTTTTCTTTTTTTGCCCCAAAATAAAGAAAATTTCTGCCTTTTTTCCCTGAAATAAGTGAAATTTCTGCAATTTTGCCCCAAAATAAGTGAAATTTCTCCAATTTTGCCCCAAAATAAGGGAAATTTCTGCAATTTTGCCCCAAAATAAGTGGAATTTCTGAGTTTTGCCCCAAAATAAGGAGAATTTCTGTTATTTTGCCCCAACATATAGGGAATTTCTGTCTTTCTGCACCACAACTAGGAGAATTTCTGCAATTATGCTCCAAAATACGGGAAATTTCTCCCTTTTTGCCCGAAAATAAGGGGAATGCATACCTTTTTGCCATAAAAAAGGGAAATTTCTTCATTTTTGCTCCAAAAGAAGGGAAATTTCTGCCTTTTTGCCTCTAAATAAGTGGAATTTCTGTATTTTTCCTCAAAACAAAGGAAATTTCTCTCTTTTCTGCCTCAAAATAAGGGGAATTTCTGACTTATTACACTGAAATAAGTGAAATTTCTGCAATTTTGCCCGAAAATAAGGGAAATTTCTGCCTTATTGCCCTGAAATATGTGAAATTTCTGCAATTATACCCCAAAATATGGTGAATTTCTGCCTTTTTGCCAGAAATAATGGGAATTTCTGCCTTTTTGCCCCAAAATAAGAGAAATTTTTGCTTTTTTTCTCTGAAATAAGTGAAATTTCTGCAATTTTGCCCTAAAATAAGGCAAATTTCTGCAATTTTGCTCCAAAATACCGAGAATTCCTGCCTTTTTGCCTCTAAATAAGTGGAATTTCTGTCTTTTTCCCCCAAAACAAAGGGACTTTCGGTCTTTTTTGCCCCAAAATAATGGGAATTTCTGAATTATTACCCTGAAATAAGTGAAATTTCTCCAATTTTGCCAAAAAATAAGGGAAATTTCTGCCTCTTTGCCCCCAAATAAGGGGAATTTCAGCCTTTTTACCTCAAAATAAGGGGAATTTCTGCATTTTTGCCACAAAATATTAGGAATTTCTGACTTTTTGCCCCAAAATAAGGAAAATTTGTGCCTTTTTTCTCTGAAATAAGTGAAATTTCTGCAATTTTGCCCCAAAATAAGTGAAATTTCTACAATTCTGCACCAAAATAAGTGAAATTTCTGCAATTTTGCCCCAAAATAAGGGAAATTTCTGGAATTTTGCCTTAAAATATGTGGAATTTCTAAGTTTTGCCCCAAAATAAGGAGAATTTCTGTCTTTTTGCCTCTAAATAATTGATATTTCTGCAATGTTGCCCCAAAATAAGGGAAATTTCTGCCTTTTTGCCCCCAAATAAATGGAATTTCAGCCTTTTTACCTCAAAATAAGGGGAATTATGCATTTTTGCCACAAAATATTAGGAATTTCTGCATTTTTGCCCCAAAATAAAGAAAATTTCTGCCTTTTTTCCCTGAAATAATTGAAATTTCTGCAATTTTGCCCCAAAATAGTGAAATTTTTGCAATTTTGCCCCAAAATAAGGGAAATTTCTGGGATTTTGCCCCAAAATAAGTGGAATTTCTGAGTTTTGCCCCAAAATAAAAAGAATTTCTGTCTTTTTGCCCCAACATATAGGGAATTTCTTTCTTTCTGCACCACAACTAGGGAAATTTCTGCAATTATGCTCCAAAATACGGGGAATTTCTGCCTTTTTGCCCGAAAATAAGGGGAATGCATAACTTTTAGCCATAAAAAAGGGAAATTTCTTCATTTTTGCTCCAAAATAAGGGAAATTTCTGCCTTTTTGCCCTGAAATATGTGAAATTTCTGAAATTTTACCCCAAAATAAGGTGAATTTCTGCCTTTTTTCCACAAATTAATGGGAATTTCTGCCTTTTTGCCCCAGAATAAGAAAAATTCTTGTGTTTTTTCTCTGAAATAAGTGAAATTTCTGCAATTTTGCCCTAAAATAAAAAAAAAATTACTGCAATTTTTCCCAATAATAAAGGAAATTTCTTCAATTTTGCCCCAAAATAAGGGGAATTTCTCCGTTTTTGCCCCAAAATAAAGGAAATTTCAGCCTTTTTACCTGAAAATAATTGAAGTTTCTGCAATTTTGCCCCAAATAAGAAAAATTTCTGCAATTTTGCCCCAAAATAAGGTAAATACCTGCACTTTTGCCCCAAATTAAAGGAAATTTCTTGAATTTTGCCCCAAAATAAGGGGAATTTATGATTTTTGCCCCAAAATAAAGGGAATTTCGTCCTTTTGCCCCAAAATTAGGGGAATTTCTGCAATTTTACCACAAAATATGTCAAATTTCTGCATTTTTGCCCCAAAATAATGGGAATTGCTGCCTTTTTGCCCCAAAATAAAAAAAATTTTTGCTTTTTTTCTCTGAAATAAGTGAAATTTCTGCAATTTTTCCCTTAAATAAGGAAAATTTGTGCAATTTTTCCCCATAATAAGAGAAATTTCTGCAATTTTGCCCCAAAAATAAGAGGAATTTCTCCCTTTTTGCCCCAAAATAAAAGAAATATCAGCCCTTTTTCCTGAAAATAAGTGAAATTTCTGCAATTTTGCCCCAAATAAGGGAAATTTCTGCAATTTGGCCCAAAAATAAGGTAAATTCCTCCAATTTTGCCCCAAAATAAAGGAAATTTCTTGAATTTAGCCCCAAAATAAACAGATTTTCTGATTTTTGCCCCAAAATAAAGGGAATTTCTGCCTTTTGCCCCAAAATTAGAGGAATTTCTGCAATTTTGCTCCAAAATACGGGGAATGTCTGCCTTTTTGACCGAAAATAATGGGAATGCATACCTTTTTGCCATAAAAAATGAAATTTCTTCATTTTTGCTCCAAAATAAGAAGAATTTCTTCCTTTTTGCCTCTAAATAAGTGGAATTTCTGTCTTTTTCCCCCAAATAAGGGAATTTCTCTCTTTTTTGCCCCAAAATAAGGGGAATTTCTGACTCATTACCCTGAAATAAGTGAAATTTCTGCAATTTTGCCCCAAAATGAGTGAAATTTCTGCAATTTTGCCCCAAAATAAGGGAAATTTCTGGATTTTTGCCCGAAAATAAGTGGAATTTCTAAGTTTTGCCCCAAAATAAGGAGAATTTCTGTCTTTTTGCTTCTAAATAAGTGAAATTTCTGCAATTTTGCCCCAAAATAAGAAAAATTTCTGCCTTTTTGCCTCCAAATACGGGGAATTTCAGCCTTTTTACCTCAAAATAAGGGGAATTTCTAAATTCTTGCCAGAAAATATTAGGAATTTCTGCCTTTTTGCCCCAAAATAAAGAAAAATTCTGCCTTTTTTCCCTGAAATAAGTGAAATTTCTGCAATTTTGCCTCAAAATAAGTGAAATTTCTGCAATTTTGCCCCAAAATAAGGGAAATTTCTGGAATTTTGCCACAAAATAAGTGGAATTTCTGAGTTTTGCCCCAAAATATAGAGAATTTCTGTCTTTTTGCCCCAACATATAGGGAATTTCTGTCTTTCTGCACCACAACTAGGAGAATTTCTGCAATTATTCTCCAAAATACGGGCAATTTCTGCCTTTTTGCCCGAAAATAAGGGGAATGCATACCTTTTTGCCATAAAAAAGGGAAATTTCTTCATTTTTGCTCCAAAAGAAGGGAAATTTCTGCCTCTTTGCCTCTAAATAAGTGGAATTTCAGTCTTTTTCCCTCAAAACAAAGGGAATTTCTGTCTTTTTTGCCTCAAAATAGGGGGAATTTCTGACTTATTACACTGAAATAAGTGAAATTTCTGCAATTTTGCCCCAAAATAAGAGAAATTTCTGCCTTTTTGCCCTGAAATATGTGAAATTTCTGCAATTATACCCCAAAATAAGGTGAATTTCTGCCTTTTTGCCACAAATTAATGGGAATTTCTGCCTTTTTGCCCAAAAATAAGAAAAATTTTTGCTTTTTTTCTCTGAAATAAGTGAACTTTCTGCAATTTTGCCCCAAAATAAGGAAAATTTCTGGAATTTTGTCCCAAAATAAGTGGAATTTCTAAGTTTTGCCCCAAAATAAGGAGAATTTCTGTCTTTTTGCCCCAACATATAGGGAATTTCTGTCTTTTTGCCCCGCAACTAGGGGAATTTCTGCAATTTTGCTCCAAAATACGGGGAATTTCTGCCTTTTTGCCCTAAAATATGTGAAATTTCTGCAATTTTAACCTTAAATAAGGTGAATTTCTGCTTTTTTGCCCCAAAATAATGGGAATTTCTGCCTTTTGCCGCAAAATAAAAAAAATTTACCTTTTTTTTCTCTGAAATAAGTGAAATTTCTGCAATTTTCCCCTAAAATAATGGAAATTTTTGCAATTTTTTCCCCTAATAAGAGAGATTTCTGCAATATTGCCCCAAAATAAGAAGAATTTCTTCCTTTTTGCCCCAAAACAAAGGAAATTTCAGCCTTTTTACCTGAAAATAAGTGAAATTTCTGAAATTTTGCCCCATATAAGACAAATTTCTGCAATTTAGCCTCAAAATATAGCAAATTCCTGCAATTTTGCCCCAAAATAAAGGAAATTTCTGGAATTTTGCCCCAAAATAAAGGGAATTTCTGATTTTTTCCCCAAAATAAAGGGAATTTCTGCCTTTTGCCCCAAAATTAGGGGAATTTCTGCAATTTTGCTCCAAAATACGGGGAATTTCTGCCTTTTTGCCTGAAAATAATGGGAATGCATACCTTTTTGCCATAAAAAGGGAAATTTCTTCATTTTTGCTCCAAAATAAGGGGAATTTCTGCCTTTTTGCCTCTAAATAAGTGGAATTTCTGTCTTTTTCTTCCAAAACAAAGAGAATTTCTCTCTTTTTTGTCCCAAAATAAGGGGAATTTCTGACTTATTACTCTGAAGTAAGTGAAATTTCTGCAATTTTGCCCCAAAATAAGGAAAATTTCTGCAATTTTGCCCCAATGTAAAGGAAATTTCTGCAATTTTGCCCAAAAATAGAGGGAATTTCTGACAGTTTGCTCCCGAAAAAAGGAGATCTTCTGTCTTTTTGCCCCAAAATGAGGAGAATTTCAGCCTTTTTGCCCGATAATTATGAGAATTTCTGCAATTTTGCTTCAAAATACGGGGAATTTCTGCTTTTTATCCCGAAAGTAAGGGGAATGCATACCTTTTTGCCATAAAAAGATAAATTTCTTCATTTTTGCTCCAAAATACGGAGAATTTCTGCCTTTTTGCCTCTAAATAAGTGGAATTTCTGTCTTTTTCCCCCAAAACAAAGGGACTTTCGGTCTTTTTTGCCCCAAAATAATGGGAATTTCTGAATTATTACCCTGAAATAAGTGAAATTTCTTCAATTTTGCCAAAAAATAAGGGAAATTTCTGCCTCTTTGCCCCCAAATAAGGGGAATTTCAGCCTTTTTACCTCAAAATAAGGGGAATTTCTGCATTTTTGCCACAAAATATTAGGAATTTCTGACTTTTTGCCCCAAAATAAGGAAAATTTGTGCCTTTTTTCTCTGAAATAAGTGAAATTTCTGCAATTTTGCCCCAAAATAAGTGAAATTTCTACAATTCTGCACCAAAATAAGTGAAATTTCTGCAATTTTGCCCCAAAATAAGGGAAATTTCTGGAATTTTGCCTTAAAATATGTGGAATTTCTAAGTTTTGCCCCAAAATAAGGAGAATTTCTGTCTTTTTGCCTCTAAATAATTGATATTTCTGCAATGTTGCCCCAAAATAAGGGAAATTTCTGCCTTTTTGCCCCCAAATAAATGGAATTTCAGCCTTTTTACCTCAAAATAAGGGGAATTTCTGCATTTTTGCCACAAAATATTAGGAATTTCTGCATTTTTGCCCCAAAATAAAGAAAATTTCTGCCTTTTTTCCCTGAAATAATTGAAATTTCTGCAATTTTGCCCCAAAATAGTGAAATTTTTGCAATTTTGCCCCAAAATAAGGGAAATTTCTGGGATTTTGCCCCAAAATAAGTGGAATTTCTGAGTTTTGCCCCAAAATAAAAAGAATTTCTGTCTTTTTGCCCCAACATATAGGGAATTTCTTTCTTTCTGCACCACAACTAGGGAAATTTCTGCAATTATGCTCCAAAATACGGGGAATTTCTGCCTTTTTGCCCGAAAATAAGGGGAATGCATAACTTTTAGCCATAAAAAAGGGAAATTTCTTCATTTTTGCTCCAAAATAAGGAAAATTTCTGCCTTTTTGCCCTGAAATATGTGAAATTTCTGAAATTTTACCCCAAAATAAGGTGAATTTCTGCCTTTTTTCCACAAATTAATGGGAATTTCTGCCTTTTTGCCCCAGAATAAGAAAAATTCTTGTGTTTTTTCTCTGAAATAAGTGAAATTTCTGCAATTTTGCCCTAAAATAAAAAAAATTACTGCAATTTTTCCCAATAATAAAGGAAATTTCTTCAATTTTGCCCCAAAATAAGGGGAATTTCTCCGTTTTTGCCCCAAAATAAAGGAAATTTCAGCCTTTTTACCTGAAAATAATTGAAGTTTCTGCAATTTTGCCCCAAATAAGAAAAATTTCTGCAATTTTGCCCCAAAATAAGGTAAATACCTGCACTTTTGCCCCAAATTAAAGGAAATTTCTTGAATTTTGCCCCAAAATAAGGGGAATTTATGATTTTTGCCCCAAAATAAAGGGAATTTCGTCCTTTTGCCCCAAAATTAGGGGAATTTCTGCAATTTTACCACAAAATATGTCAAATTTCTGCATTTTTACCCCAAAATAATGGGAATTGCTGCCTTTTTGCCCCAAAATAAAAAAAAATTTTGCTTTTTTTCTCTGAAATAAGTGAAATTTCTGCAATTTTTCCCTTAAATAAGGAAAATTTGTGCAATTTTTCCCCATAATAAGAGAAATTTCTGCAATTTTGCCCCAAAAATAAGAGGAATTTCTCCCTTTTTGCCCCAAAATAAAAGAAATATCAGCCCTTTTTCCTGAAAATAAGTGAAATTTCTGCAATTTTGCCCCAAATAAGGGAAATTTCTGCAATTTGGCCCAAAAATAAGGTAAATTCCTCCAATTTTGCCCCAAAATAAAGGAAATTTCTTGAATTTAGCCCCAAAATAAACAGATTTTCTGATTTTTGCCCCAAAATAAAGGGAATTTCTGCCTTTTGCCCCAAAATTAGAGGAATTTCTGCAATTTTGCTCCAAAATACGGGGAATGTCTGCCTTTTTGACCGAAAATAATGGGAATGCATACCTTTTTGCCATAAAAAATGAAATTTCTTCATTTTTGCTCCAAAATAAGGGGAATTTCTTCCTTTTTGCCTCTAAATAAGTGGAATTTCTGTCTTTTTCCCCCAAATAAGGGAATTTCTCTCTTTTTTGCCCCAAAATAAGGGGAATTTCTGACTCATTACCCTGAAATAAGTGAAATTTCTGCAATTTTGCCCCAAAATAAGGGAATTTCTGGATTTTTGCCCCAAAATAAGTGGAATTTCTAAGTTTTGCCCCAAAATAAGGAGAATTTCTGTGTTTTTGCTTCTAAATAAGTGAAATTTCTGCAATTTTGCCCCAAAATAAGAAAAATTTCTGCCTTTTTGCCTCCAAATACGGGGAATTTCAGCCTTTTTACCTCAAAATAAGGGGAATTTCTAAATTCTTGCCAGAAAATATTAGGAATTTCTGCCTTTTTGCCCCAAAATAAAGAAAAATTCTGCCTTTTTTCCCTGAAATAAGTGAAATTTCTGCAATTTTGCCTCAAAATAAGTGAAATTTCTGCAATTTTGCCCCAAAATAAGGGAAATTTCTGGAATTTTGCCACAAAATAAGTGGAATTTCTGAGTTTTGCCCCAAAATAAGGAGAATTTCTGTCTTTTTGCCCCAACATATAGGGAATTTCTGTCTTTCTGCACCACAACTAGGAGAATTTCTGCAATTATTCTCCAAAATACGGGCAATTTCTGCCTTTTTGCCCGAAAATAAGGGGAATGCATACCTTTTTGCCATAAAAAAGGGAAATTTCTTCATTTTTGCTCCAAAAGAAGGGAAATTTCTGCCTTTTTGCCTCTAAATAAGTGGAATTTCAGTCTTTTTCCCTCAAAACAAAGGAAATTTCTGTCTTTTTTGTCTCAAAATAAGGGGAATTTCTGACTTATTACCCTGAAATTAGTGAAATTTCTGCAATTTTGCCCCAAAATAAGAGAAATTTCTGCCTTTTTGCCCTGAAATATGTGAAATTTCTGCAATTATACCCCAAAATAAGGTGAATTTCTGCCTTTTTGCCACAAATTAATGGGAATTTCTGCCTTTTTGCCCAAAAATAAGAAAAATTTTTGCTTTTTTTCTCTGAAATAAGTGAACTTTCTGCAATTTTGCCCCAAAATAAGGAAAATTTCTGGAATTTTGTCCCAAAATAAGTGGAATTTCTAAGTTTTGCCCCAAAATAAGGAGAATTTCTGTCTTTTTGCCCCAACATATAGGGAATTTCTGTCTTTTTGCCCCGCAACTAGGGGAATTTCTGCAATTTTGCTCCAAAATACGGGGAATTTCTGCCTTTTTGCCCTAAAATATGTGAAATTTCTTCAATTTTAACCTTAAATAAGGTGAATTTCTGCTTTTTTGCCCCAAAATAATGGGAATTTCTGCCTTTTGCCGCAAAATAAAAAAAATTTTGCTTTTTTTCTCTGAAATAAGTGAAATTTCTGCAATTTTCCCCTAAAATAATGGAAATTTTTGCAATTTTTTCCCATAATAAGAGAGATTTCTGCAATATTGCCCCAAAATAAGAAGAATTTCTTCCTTTTTGCCCCAAAACAAAGGAAATTTCAGCCTTTTTACCTGAAAATAAGTGAAATTTCTGAAATTTTGCCCCATATAAGAGAAATTTCTGCAATTTAGCCTCAAAATATAGCAAATTCCTGCAATTTTGCCCCAAAATAAAGGAAATTTCTGGAATTTTGCCCCAAATTAAAGGGAATTTCTGATTTTTTCCCCAAAATAAAGGGAATTTCTGCCTTTTGCCCCAAAATTAGGGGAATTTCTGCAATTTTGCTCCAAAATATGGGGAATTTCTGCCTTTTTGCCTGAAAATAATGGGAATGCATACCTTTTTGCCATAAAAAGGGAAATTTCTTCATTTTTGCTCCAAAATAAGGGGAATTTCTGCCTTTTTGCCTCTAAATAAGTGGATTTTCTGTCTTTTTCTTCCAAAACAAAGAGAATTTCTGTCTTTTTTGTCCCAAAATAAGGGGAATTTCTGACTTATTACTCTGAAGTAAGTGAAATTTCTGCAATTTTGCCCCAAAATAAGGAAAATTTCTGCAATTTTGCCCCAATGTAAAGGAAATTTCTGCAATTTTGCCCAAAAATAAAGGGAATTTCTGACAGTTTGCTCCCGAAAAAAGGAGATCTTCTGTCTTTTTGCCCCAAAATGAGGAGAATTTCAGCCTTTTTGCCCGATAATTATGAGAATTTCTGCAATTTTGCTTCAAAATACGGGGAATTTCTGCTTTTTATCCCGAAAGTAAGGGGAATGCATACCTTTTTGCCATAAAAAGATAAATTTCTTCATTTTTGCTCCAAAATACAGAGAATTTCTGCCTTTTTGCCTCTAAATAAGTGGAAGTTCTGTCTCTTTCCCCCAAAACAATGGGAATTTCTGTTTTTTTGCCTTAAAATAAGGGGAATTTCTGAATTATTACCCTGAAATAAGTGAAATTTCTCCAATTTTGCCAAAAAATAAGGGAAATTTCTGCCTCTTTGCCCCCAAATAAGGGGAATTTCAGCCTTTTTACCTCAAAATAAGGAGAATTTCTGCATTTTTGCCACAAAATATTAGGAATTTCTGACTTTTTGCCCCAAAATAAGGAAAATTTGTGCCTTTTTTCCCTGAAATAAGTGAAATTTTTGCAATTTTGCCACAAAATAAGTGAAATGTCTGCAATTTTGCCCCAAAATAAGTGAAATTTCCAGAATTTTGCCACAAAATAAGTGGAATTTCTAAGTTTTGCCCCAAAATAAATAGAATTTCTTTCTTTTGGCCACTAAATAAGTGAAATTTCTGCAATTTTGCCCCAAAATATGAGAAATTTCTGCTTTTTGCCCCCAAATAAGGGGAATTTCAGCGTTTTTACCTCAAAATAAGATGAATTTCTGCATTTTTGCCAGAAAATATTAGGAATTTTTCTTTTTTTGCCCCAAAATAAAGAAAATTTCTGCCTTTTTTCCCTGAAATAAGTGAAATTTCTGCAATTTTGCCCCAAAATAAGGGAAATTTCTGCAATTTTGCCCCAAAATAAGTGGAATTTCTGAGTTTTGCCCCAAAATAAGGAGAATTTCTGTTATTTTGCCCCAACATATAGGGAATTTCTGTCTTTCTGCACCACAACTAGGAGAATTTCTGCAATTATGCTCCAAAATACTGGAAATTTCTCCCTTTTTGCCCGAAAATAAGGGGAATGCATACCTTTTTGCCATAAAAAAGGGAAATTTCTTCATTTTTGCTCCAAAAGAAGGGAAATTTCTGCCTTTTTGCCTCTAAATAAGTGGAATTTCTGTCTTTTTTCCTCAAAACAAAGGAAATTTCTCTCTTTTCTGCCTCAAAATAAGGGGAATTTCTGACTTATTACACTGAAATAAGTGAAATTTCTGCAATTTTGCCCGAAAATAAGGGAAATTTCTGCCTTATTGCCCTGAAATATGTGAAATTTCTGCAATTATACCCCAAAATAAGGTGAATTTCTGCCTTTTTGCCAGAAATAATGGGAATTTCTGCCTTTTTGCCCCAAAATAAGAGAAATTTTTGCTTTTTTTCTCTGAAATAAGTGAAATTTCTGCAATTTTGCCCTAAAATAAGGCAAATTTCTGCAATTTTGCTCCAAAATACCGAGAATTCCTGCCTTTTTGCCTCTAAATAAGTGGAATTTCTGTCTTTTTCCCCCAAAACAAAGGGACTTTCGGTCTTTTTTGCCCCAAAATAATGGGAATTTCTGAATTATTACCCTGAAATAAGTGAAATTTCTCCAATTTTGCCAAAAAATAAGGGAAATTTCTGCCTCTTTGCCCCCAAATAAGGGGAATTTCAGCCTTTTTACCTCAAAATAAGGGGAATTTCTGCATTTTTGCCACAAAATATTAGGAATTTCTGACTTTTTGCCCCAAAATAAGGAAAATTTGTGCCTTTTTTTCTCTGAAATAAGTGAAATTTCTGCAATTTTGCCCCAAAATAAGTGAAATTTCTACAATTCTGCACCAAAATAAGTGAAATTTCTGCAATTTTGCCCCAAAATAAGGGAAATTTCTGGAATTTTGCCTTAAAATATGTGGAATTTCTAAGTTTTGCCCCAAAATAAGGAGAATTTCTGTCTTTTTGCCTCTAAATAATTGATATTTCTGCAATGTTGCCCCAAAATAAGGGAAATTTCTGCCTTTTTGCCCCCAAATAAATGGAATTTCAGCCTTTTTACCTCAAAATAAGGGGAATTTCTGCATTTTTGCCACAAAATATTAGGAATTTCTGCATTTTTGCCCCAAAATAAAGAAAATTTCTGCCTTTTTTCCCTGAAATAATTGAAATTTCTGCAATTTTGCCCCAAAATAGTGAAATTTTTGCAATTTTGCCCCAAAATAAGGGAAATTTCTGGGATTTTGCCCCAAAATAAGTGGAATTTCTGAGTTTTGCCCCAAAATAAGGAGAATTTCTGTCTTTTTGCCCCAACATATAGGGAATTTCTTTCTTTCTGCACCACAACTAGGGAAATTTCTGCAATTATGCTCCAAAATACGGGGAATTTTTGCCTTTTTGCCCGAAAATAAGGGGAATGCATAACTTTTAGCCATAAAAAAGGGAAATTTCTTCATTTTTGCTCCAAAATAAGGGAAATTTTTGCCTTTTTGCCCTGAAATATGTGAAATTTCTGAAATTTTACCCCAAAATAAGGTGAATTTCTGCCTTTTTTCCACAAATTAATGGGAATTTCTGCCTTTTTGCCCCAGAATAAGAAAAATTCTTGTGTTTTTTCTCTGAAATAAGTGAAATTTCTGCAATTTTGCCCTAAAATAAAAAAATTACTGCAATTTTTCCCAATAATAAAGGAAATTTCTTCAATTTTGCCCCAAAATAAGGGGAATTTCTCCGTTTTTGCCCCAAAATAAAGGAAATTTCAGCCTTTTTACCTGAAAATAATTGAATTTTCTGCAATTTTGCCCCAAATAAGAAAAATTTCTGCAATTTTGCCCCAAAATAAAGTAAATACCTGCACTTTTGCCCCAAATTAAAGGAAATTTCTTGAATTTTGCCCCAAAATAAGGGGAATTTATGATTTTTGCCCCAAAATAAAAGGAATTTCGTCCTTTTGCCCCAAAATTAGGGGAATTTCTGCAATTTTACCACAAAATATGTCAAATTTCTGCATTTTTGCCCCAAAATAATGGGAATTTCTGCCTTTTTGCCCCAAAATAAAAAAAATTTTTGCTTTTTTTCTCTGAAATAAGTGAAATTTCTGCAATTTTGCGTTAAATAAGGAAAATTTGTGCAATTTTTTTCCATAATAAGAGAAATTTCAGCAATTTTGCATCAAAAATAAGAGGAATTTCTCCCTTTTTGCCCCAAAATAAAGGAAATATCAGCCCTTTTTCCTGAAAATAAGTGAAATTTCTGCAATTTTGCCCCAAATAAGGGAAATTTCTGCAATTTGGCCCAAAAATAAGGTAAATTCCTCCAATTTTGCCCCAAAATAAAGGAAATTTCTTGAATTTAGCCCCAAAATAAACAGATTTTCTGATTTTTGCCCCAAAATAAAGGGAATTTCTGCCTTTTGCCCCAAAATTAGAGGAATTTCTGCAATTTTGCTCCAAAATACGGGGAATGTCTGCCTTTTTGACCGAAAATAATGGGAATGCATACCTTTTTGCCATAAAAAATGAAATTTCTTCATTTTTGCTCCAAAATAAGGGGAATTTCTTCCTTTTTGCCTCTAAATAAGTGGAATTTCTGTCTTTTTCCCCCAAATAAGGGAATTTCTCTCTTTTTTGCCCCAAAATAAGGGGAATTTCTGACTCATTACCCTGAAATAAGTGAAATTTCTGCAATTTTGCCCCAAAATGAGTGAAATTTCTGCAATTTTGCCCCAAAATAAGGGAAATTTCTGGATTTTTGCCCCAAAATAAGTGGAATTTCTAAGTTTTGCCCCAAAATAAGGAGAATTTCTGTCTTTTTGCTTCTAAATAAGTGAAATTTCTGCAATTTTGCCCCAAAATAAGAAAAATTTCTGCCTTTTTGCCTCCAAATACGGGGAATTTCAGCCTTTTTACCTCAAAATAAGGGGAATTTCTAAATTCTTGCCAGAAAATATTAGGAATTTCTGCCTTTTTGCCCCAAAATAAAGAAAAATTCTGCCTTTTTTCCCTGAAATAAGTGAAATTTCTGCAATTTTGCCTCAAAATATGTGAAATTTCTGCAATTTTGCCCCAAAATAATGGAAATTTCTGAAATTTTGCCCCAAAATAAGTGGAATTTCTGAGTTTTGCCCCAAAATAAGGAGAATTTCTGTCTTTTTGCCCCAACATATAGGGAATTTCTGTCTTTCTGCACCACAACTAGGAGAATTTCTGCAATTATTCTCCAAAATACGGGCAATTTCTGCCTTTTTGCCCGAAAATAAGGGGAATGCATACCTTTTTGCCATAAAAAAGGGAAATTTCTTCATTTTTGCTCCAAAAGAAGGGAAATTTCTGCCTTTTTGCCTCTAAATAAGTGGAATTTCAGTCTTTTTCCCTCAAAACAAAGGGAATTTCTGTCTTTTTTGCCTCAAAATAAGGGAAATTTCTGCCTTTTTGCCCTGAAATATCTGAAATTTCTGCAATTTTACCCCTAAATAATGTGAATTTCTGCCTTTTTGCCACAAAGTAATGGGAATTTCTGCCTTTTTGCCCCAAAATAAGAAAAATTTTTGGGTTTTTTCTCTGAAATAAGTGAAATTTCTGCATTTTTGCCCTAAAATAAGGAAAATTTCTGAAATTTTTCCCAATAATAAGGGAAATTTCTTCAATTTTGCCCCAAAATAAGGGGAATTTCTCCCTTTTTGTCCCAAAATAAAGGAAATTTCAGCCTTTTTACCTGAAAATAATTGAAGTTTCTGCAATTTTGCCCCAAATAAGAAAAATTTCTGCAATTTTGCCCCAAAATAATGTAAATTCCTGCAATTTTGCCCCAAATTAAAGGAAATTTCTTGAATTTTGCCCCAAAATAATGGGAATTTATGATTTTTACCCCAAAATAAAGGGAATTTCTGCCTTTTGCCCCAAAATTAGGGGAATTTCTGCAATTTTACCCCAAAATAAGTCAAATATCTGCCTTTTTGCCCCAAAATAATGGGAATTTCTACCTTTTTGCCTAAAAATAAGAAAAATTTTTGCTTTTTTTCTCTGAAATAAGTGAAATTTCTGCAATTTTACCCTTAAATAAGTAAAATTTCTGAAATTTTTCCCCATAATAAGAGAAATTTCTGCAATTTTGCCCCAAAATATGAGGAATTTCTTTCTTTTTGCCCCAAAATAAAGGAAATATCAGCCCTTTTTCCTGAAAATAAGTGAAATTTCTGCAATTTTGTCCCAAATAAGGGAAATTTCTGCAATTTTGCCCAAAAATAAGGTAAATTCCTCCAAATTTGCCCCAAAATAAAGGAAATTTCTTGAATTTTGCCCCAAAAATAAAGAGATTTTTTGATTTTTGCCCCAAAATAAAGGGAATTTCTGCCTTTTGCCCCAAAATTAGGGGAATTTCTGCAATTTTGCTCCAAAATACAGGGAATTTCTGCCTCTTTGCCCGAAAATAATGGGAATGCATACCTTTTTGCCATAAAAATGAAATTTCTTCATTTTTGCTCCAAAATAAGGGGAATTTCTGTATTTTTGCCTCTAAATAAGTGGAATTTCTGTCTTTTTCCCACAAAACAAGGGAATTTCTCTCTTTTTTGCCCCAAAATAAGGGGAATTTCTGACTCATTACCCTGAAATAAGTGAAATTTCTGCAATTTTGCTCCAAAATAAGGGAAATTTCTGTCTTTTTGCCCCCAAATTAGGGTAATTCAGCCTTTTTACCTCAAAATAAGAGGAATTTCTGCATTTTTGCCACAAAATATTAGGAATTTCTGTGTTTTGCCCCAAAATAAAAAAATTTCTGATTTTTTCCCAGAAATAAGTGAAATTTCTGCAATTGTGCCCCAAATTAAGTGAAATTTCTGCAATTTTGCCCCAAAATAAGAGAAATTTCTGAAATTTTGCCCCAAAATAAGTGGAATTTCTGAGTTTTGCCCCAAAATAAGGAGAATTTCTGTCTTTTTGCCCCAACATATAGGGAATTTCTGCCTTTTGCCCCACAATTAGGGGAATTTCTGCAATTTTGCTCCAAAATACGGGTCATTTCTGCCTTTTTTCCCAAAATAAGGGAATGCATATCTTTTTGCCATAAAAAAAGGAAATTTCTTAATTTTTGCTGCAAAATAAAGGGAATTTCTGCCTTTTTGCCTCTAAATAAGTGGAATTTCTGTCTTTTTCGCCCAAAACTACGGGAATT
Source organism: Micromys minutus (assembly GCF_963924665.1). Classification (NCBI taxonomy): domain Eukaryota; kingdom Metazoa; phylum Chordata; class Mammalia; order Rodentia; family Muridae; genus Micromys; species Micromys minutus. The sequence continues at coordinate 602,582 of NW_027667927.1, read as the reverse complement.
TCTGTATTTTTTGCCCCAAAATAAGGGAGAATTTCTGACTTATTACACTGAAATAAGTGAAATTTCTGCAATTTTGCCCCAAAATAAAAAAAATTTCTGCCTTTTTGCCCTGAAATATGTGGAATTTCTGCAATTTTACCCCAAAATAAGGTGAATTTCTGCCTTTTTGCCATAAAATAATGGGAATTTCTGCCTTTTTGCCCCAAAATAAGAAACATTTTAGCTTTATTTCTCTGAAATAAGTGAAATTTCTGCAATTTTGCCCTAAAATAAGGGAAATTTCTGCAATTTTTTCCCATAACAAGAGAAATTTCTGCAATTTTGCCCCAAAATAAAAGGAATTTCTCTTTTTTTGCCCCAAAATAAAGGAAATTTCAGCCTTTTTACCTGAAAATAAGTGAATTTTATGCAATTTTGCCCCAAATAAAAGAAATTTCTGCAATTTTGCCCCAAAATAAGGTAAATTCCTGCAATTTTGCCCCAAAATAAAGGAAATTTCTTGAATTTTGCCCCAAAATAAAGGAATTTCTGATTTTTGCCCAAAAATGAAGGGAATTTCTGCCTTTTGACACAAAGTTAGGGGAATTTCTGCAATTTTGCTTCAAAATACGGGGAATTTCTGCCTTTTTGCACGAAAATAATGGGAATGCATACCTTTTTGACATAAAAAGGAAAATTTCTTCATTTTTGCTCCAAAATAAGGGGAATTTCTGCATTTTTGCCTCTAACTAAGTGGAATTTCTGTCTTTTTCCCCCAAAACAAAGGAAATTTCTGTCTTTTTTGCCCCAAAATATGGGGAATTTCTGACTTATTACCCTGAAATAAGTGAAATTTCTGCAATTTTGCCCCAATGTAAAGGAAATTTCTGCAATTTTGCCCCAAAAGAAGGGGAATTTCTGACTGTTTGCTCTCGAAAAAAGGAGATTTTCTGACTTTTTGCCCTAAAATAAGGAGAATTTCTGCTTTTTTGCGCGAAAATTATGAAAATTTCTGCAATTTTGCTTCATAATACGGGGAATTTCGGCTTTTTATCCCGAAAGTAAAAGGAATGTATACCTTTTGCCACAAAAAAGGGAAATTTCTTCATTTTTGCCCCAAAATAAGAGGAATTTCTGCTTTTTACCTCAAAATAAGTGAAATTTCTCCCTGTTTAACCAAAAATAATTGGAATTTCTGTCTTTTTGCCCCAAAATAAAAGGAATTTTTGAATTAGGACCTGAAATAAGTGATATTTCTGCAATTTTGCCCCAAAATAAAAGAAATTTCTGACTTTTTGCCACAAAATAAGGGGAATTACTGTCTTTTTGCCCTAAATTAAGGAAAATTTCTGCCTTTTTGCCCCCAAATAAGGGGAATTTCAGCCTTTTTCCCTCAAAATAAAGGGAATTTCTGCATTTTTGCCACAAAATATTAAGAATTTCTGCAATTTTGCCCCAAAAAAAGAAAAATTTTGGAATTTTTCCACAAAATAAGTGGAATTTCTGTTTTATGCCCCAAAAAAAGGAGAATTTCTGTCTTTTTGCCCCAACATATTGGGAATTTCTGCATTTTTGCCCCACAATTAGGGGTATTTCTGCAATTTTGCTCCAAAATACGGGGAATTGCTGCCTTTTTGCCCGAAAATAAGGGGAATGCATAACTTTTTGCCATAAAAAAGGGAAATTTCTTCATTTTTCCTCCAAAATAATGAGAATTTCTGCCTTTTTGCCTCTAAATAAGTGGAATTTCTGTCTTTTTCCCCCAAAACAAAGGGAATTTTTGTCTTTTTTGCCCCAAAATAAGGGGAATTTCTGATGTATTACCATGAAATAAGTGAAATTTCTGCAATTTTGCCCCAAAATAAGGGAAATTTCTGCTTTTTGCCCTGAAATATGTGAAATTTCTGCAATTTTACCACAAATTAAGTCGAATTTCTGCCTTTTTGCTCCAAAATAATGGGAATTTCTGAATTTTTGTCCCAAAATAAGAAAAATTTTTGCTTTTTTCCTCTGAAATAAGTGAAATTTCTGCAATTTTGCTCTAAAATAAGGAAAATTTCTGCAATTTTTCCACATAATAAGGGAAATTTCTGCAATTTTGCCCCAAAATAAGGGGAATTTCTCCATTTTTGCCCCAAAATAAAGGAAATTTCAGCCTTTTTTTCTGAAAATAAGTTAAATTTCTGCAATTTTGCCCCAAATAAAAGAAATTTCTGCAATTTTGCCCCAAAATAAGGTAAATTCCTCCAATTTTGCCCCAAAATAAAGGAAATTTCTTGAATTTTGCCCCAAAATAAAGGGATTTTCTGATTTTTGCCCCAAAATAAAGGGAATTTCTGCTTTTGCCCAACAATTAGGGGAATTTCTGCAATTTTGCCCCAAAATATGGGGAATTTCTGCCTTTTTTCCCAAAAATAAAAGAAATGCATATCTTTTTGCCATAAAAAAGGGAAATTTCTTCATTTTTGCTCCAAAATAAGGGGAATTTCTGCCTTTTTGCCTCTAAATAAGTGGAATTTCTGTCTTTTTCCTCCAAAACAACAGGAATTTCTGTATTTTTTGCCCCAAAATAACGTGAAATTTCTGACTTATTACCCTGAAAT